>NW_015090775.1:1488925-1639834 GCF_001431845.1 Calidris pugnax | reverse complement strand
TTTCGGTTCCTGCCGCCACACCGCGCATGCGCAACCCGCCACCCCCCCCGCCCTGTCCCCGCGCTGCGCCTGCGCGGGAGGCGGCGGGGAAGGGGAGGAGGGGCTGAGGGGAGGGGAACGGAACGCTGAGGGGAGAGGAGAGCTGAGGGGAGAGGAGAACTGAGGGGAATGAGAGCTGAGGGGAAGGAGCGCTGAGGGTAAAGGAGCGCTGAGGTGGTTGCCCAAAGCGCCATCCAGCCTGGCCTTGAACCCCTCCAAGGATGGGGCAGCCACAGCTTCTCTGGGCAACCTGGGCCAGTGTCATCCCCTGCCCACCCTTGGCTTTGAGCAACCTGGTCTAGGGTTCATAGAATCACAGAGTTGGAAGGGACCTTAAAGATCATCCAGTTCCAACCCCCTGCCCTGGGCAGGGACACCTCCCACCAGAGCAGGTCGCTCAAAGCCCCATCCAGCCTGGCCTCGGCCCCTCTCACTCCTGGAGGTTTCTTTATAGGAAGAGTTTTAAATTGGAAGAGGGGAGATTTAGACTAGATCTCAGGAAGAAATTCTTTCCTGTGAGGGTGGGGAGGCACTGGAACAGGTTGCCCAGAGAAGCTGTGGCTGCCCCATCCCTGGAGGGGTTCAAGGCCAGGCTGGATGGGGCTTGGAGCAACCTGGGCTGGTGGGAGGTGTCCCTGCCCAGGGCAGGGGGGTTGGAATTCGATGATCTTTAAGGTCCCTTCCAACCCAAACCATTCCGTGATTCCATGAAACAGGACTGCAGGCAGCTACCTGCAGCGTAGATCCAAGGTGCAGCCAGAAGGCAGGGCTGGAGACAGGTATAGCTTCAACACAGCTCAGGCAGAGACCTAAGGTGGGCCCTCCCTGGGCTTAAATGGAGGTGGAGGGTGCTCCCAAGTGGGGCTGCTCAGGGCAATTAAGGTCAGTCGATGCGCTCAGGACCCCGACACCAACATACGCAGCTGCTCATAAATGTAAAATCTTGTTGCACCAAACACAGTTATTTCTCTCTTTCCTTGTGATCTCAATAGCAAACTTACCTGTCGCGGTGGAGTCCAAACCAATACTGTTCAATCTCTCTCCTGCATAGAAACAGTTACCGGGATTTATTATATGGCCCCTTTTCTGGATCTTATGGAGAGCAGGAGAAAACAGTGATGCTGTAAATCATTTTCTATCTTTTTTTTTTTTTTTTTTTAGAGCAAGGAGTTACTTCGGAGTTCCAAGAGACTCTAAACTGTAATTTTTGTCTTGAAAATAGATTCAACAAAAAAAACCCCCGACCTTCCATTTCCACTGCAGTCAATGGAAGCTGAATAGCCAGCACCTTTGAATAAAAGCAGGTCACTCAGATGCCTAAATATAGATCTGAAGTCAGACTTTTGGAAGAGTTCAGTGCCCATTTTCTTCCTTACATTATGCTTAGAACATGACATCTGAGCACTGTACAATGCTGCAGACATCAACGTGACTAACATCTGTCACATCTGTGTCTTTCGTCTTCTTTCCAGAGTAAATCCCTATACTGAAACATTTTCGTTTATAAATGTCTAATAAACAGCAAACATTTTGGTAGGTTCATTATAGGAAGGGCAAGGCTGAGGAAGAAACTTGCTCTTTTTTTTTTCCAGGAGACTTCCTTGTCGTCTCGGCCTAGATTCTAAAGAGGTCTTTCCTGCAAATATGAATCCTTACCAAAGAAGGTTGGTTTTATCAGAGGAACAAAAGATGCTGGTTATACAGCAGAATTAAAATAAATCAAGGGGTCTGAGCTACCTTCTTGACAAGGTCTGGGGCAAAGATTTGTCCTCTCCAGTTTTAAGCACCAAGAACAGGATGGTTACCTGCACCTGTCTATCCTGTAGCAAGCACTCTGGGCACAAGTTTTTTACCAAATCCATGATATACCTGCAGCTGGACACAGGAGTAGCTTGAAGAGACTCAGCCTGATGACACTTGCAGCCTACACACCTCTGGGGAAGTCTCTTTCTGATTGTGCTTCACCTAGAGCTCCAGGCTCTTTCTTTCTCTCAAAGGGTTATCAAGCCTTGGAATGGGCTGCCCAGGGAAGTGGTTGAGGCACCACCCCTGGAGGTGTTCAAAAGATGGGTTGACATAGTGCTTAGAGACATGGTTTAGTGATGGGTTTGGGTTTTTTTATCAGAATTATGCTGATGGTTGGGCTAGATGATCTTAAAGGTTCCTTCCAACCTAGACAATTCTGTGATTCTATGGTTCTACAACCACAACCCTAACTCTGCCCCTTACAATAAAACTAACCAGAAGCTGAGTCTGGGACCAGGCTGCTCATCCAGTGCTTGCCCTTACTCAAATCCTAAAACCAAACCTAATCATAGAATCATACAATGGTTCGAGTTGGAAGGGACCTTAAAGATCATCCAGTTCCAATCCCCGGCCCTGGGCAGGGACACCTCCCACCAGACCAGGTTGCTCCAAGCCCCATCCAGCCTGGCCTTGAACCCCTCCAGGGATGGGGCAGCCACAGCTTCTCTGGGCAACCTGTTCCAGTGTCTCACCACCCTCACAGGAAAGAATTTCTTCCTGAGATCTAATCTAAATCTCCCCTCTTTCAGTTTAAAACTGTTGCCCCTCATCCTATCACTACACTCCCCAGTGAAGAGTCCCTCCCCAGCTCTCCTGTAGCCCCCTTCAGATATTGGAAGGCTGCTCTCCAAGGTCTCCCCGGAGCCTTCTCTTCTCCAGGCTGAACAACCCCAGCTCTCTCAGCCTGTCTTCAGAGGGGAGGTGCTCCATCCTCTGATCATCTTCATGGCCCTCTGCTAGACCCGTTCCAACAGGTCCATGTCCTTCAACATTTTTTTATAGCATGACACTGTGATTATATGTTGCAGTCCATGGTCATGGTGCATGTACCGTATTGGGAGATGAAAGACCTTCTGGGACAGTATTGGAAAACTTCATAGCTAGGGCCGAACCCGCTACAGAGTTGACTGTCATGCCCACAGAGGGACATCTCTTGCACAGTGTTGTCTCCACAGCTGCATTCATGCTGCGTTGCAGGCAGAACTGCTTGTTTCACGTCACAGATAACCTGCAAGGAAACTAACTTCGATGCTGCGATGATGGTCCAGGCACTGACAGAATACTGAAGGGCTAAATTGTGACAGTACCACCTCTTCTGAGATTGCAGTGGGTCCTTAGCTGGCTTCTGGAAGTCTGCTTGGGATCTGGAGGTTTCACAGAATCACAGAATCACATGAGGTTGGAAGAGACCTCTGGAGATCATCTAGTCCAACCCCCTGCCAAAGCAGGTCCACCCAGAGCAGGTTGCACAGGAACGTGTCCAGGTGGGTTTGAATGTCTCCAGAGAAAGAGACTCCACCACCTCCCTGGGCAACCTCTTCCAGGGCTCTGCCACCCTCACTGGAAAGAAGTTCCTCCTTATGTTTAGATGGAACTTCTTATGTTCAAGTTTGTGCCCATTTCCTCTTGTCCTGTCCCTGGGCACCGCTGAAAAAAAAACGGCCCCATCCTCTTGACACCCTCCCTTTAAGTATTTATAGGCCTTGATCAGATCCCTCCTCAGTGTTCTCTTCTCCAGGCTGAAAAGACTCAAGTCCCTCAGCTTCTCCTCGTAAGGCAGATGTTCTAGTTCCTTCATCATCTCTGTAGCCTCTGCTGTCCCCTCTCCAGCAGTTCCCTGTCCTTCTTGAACTGGGGAGCCCAGAACTGGACCCAGTGCTCCAGATGGGGCCTCACCAGGGCAGAGCAGAGGGGCAGGATGACCTACCTCTCTTGACCTGCTGGTTATGAAAATTCTCTGACTTACTACGCATTTCAACTCTTGACTGGCACTTCCTACTCAACTTTAAAGAAACCCACCCCCCACAGATATTCAAGTGTTTGGGACTCCTTCAGCATGTACAGAATTGTTTTGATGACTGAATGTAAAGCTTTTGCACTCCACAAGGACTGAAGAGAGGAGCACATTCAGGCTCAATTCACAGTACTTCGAAACTTTATTAGAAATGTGTGATATCACTACTGGACTAAACTGATCTTTTTGCAAGCACAGAGCGTGCTCTGATGAGGTAGTTTACTGTCCTTCATGGAACTGAGCATATTCGGAAGCTCCAGTGGAGACTGAGAAGAAGATCTTCCAAGCTTGTAACAAGTTGCAAGATAGGCTTGGGGAAAACTATTTATTTTGTTTTGTCCTCTCTGCTTCAGTTTTTTTCGGTCATTGGTACTAAAACTTCTGCTTTGACCCACTTCTGGTGCAAGATGCTCTCGGTTGGAAGCTGGTGAACACAGGAGAGGGAAGGAGAAGAGAGAACCATCTCGCGAAGGCTGCGCTCACAAACGGCTGTCCTTGCCTGACTTCATCAACAGAATGAATTAAAACAAGGTGTGAGCTCCCTTGGATTTCCCGGGATTAACCATGGCTCCCAAGCTCATTTTTAAAATCGGATTGCTCTTTTTGATTTGCTTGCAGCAAAGTTCTGTTTAGCTTTATTGTTTAAGCATAACACTTTCTAATTTGTGACTTTATCCCAGTATGTGTGTGAATGACTAGCTTGCTTTTTTTTTTTCCCTCCCGCTGGTCATCAAGAGCAATTCCACTGGTGTATTAAGGTCTCTAATTTTAAGGAAAGGGATATCACGTAGTTCTTAAGCGGGGCTTTGCCTAGCTACTGGAAGGTAATATTTCCCTTTACAATTATTTTCTGCAGCTGCAAAGAACAGAAGGCCCACAGAGTTTCCCTGGGCCAAGTGCCATAGAAACTAATTTCAGCTAAGGCAGACTCATAAATTGTTCCATTACTCTATAAATTGGTCTGGGCACATGTCACTTCTAGCCAAGCTGAGTTACTGGCCTGTAGTTCTAAAATCCTGCCGCGCTTTAAAGAACACGTCTTAAAGACATGATGAAAATAAGTAATATCGGAAGTGAGTTAATCTTCTACAAAAGCATGAAACCTGCAAGGATGTCACATTATTAACCATTTCATCGGAAATACGTGATGGCCAGACCAAATATTTTGAAGACAAAGCATTTCTTTCATTTGTAAAACAGAAAAGGAAAAATAGAAAACCACTATCTAGGAGCTGTTTAAAATGCAGACTCCTTAATTGCTCCACATCCAGAAGAACAAATACAATCTGTATGTGGGAACGATTACTGGCTGTGTATGTTTACAGGCAGAGAGCAGCGCCTGCCATTTTTCAGAGGTGCCTTCAAGCATTGACAGGATTTCACATCATTACGGAAGACTTCAAGCAGTCTATGGAACAAAACTTAAAATGCAAAAATCAAAATCGTTAAAATTAATTTACGGAGGTCAATGTAACAATTTCTTAAGCAGGAAAAATTCTGGTATTTCATTTTAAGCACTACCAATTTCCTTTTGCTCCTCAACAGGAAACACAGCACACGAGCAAAGGCTTGCAGAGAGACTGTCAGCCCCAATGGGAGATGGAGCACCCAGCCTGGGTGATGCTTTCTGTTTTTTTGGTTAAATGCAAAAATCAAAATCGTTAAAATTAATTTACGGAGGTCAATGTAATAATTTCTTAAGCAGGAAAAATTCTGATATTTCATTTTAAGCACTACCAATTTCCTTTTGCTCCTCAACAGGAAACACAGCACGCGAGCAAAGGCTTGCAGAGAGACTGTCAGCCCCAATGCGAGATGGAGCACCCAGCCTGGGTGATGCTTTCTTTTCTTTGTTTAGGTGTTTTCTTTTTTTTCTTTCTTTTTTGAAGGTGGAAAAATAGACAACCCACTCCAGTCTAGGCTTGGGAAAGCAGCACAGCCAGGCTTAGTTCCTTTAGTCTCAATCCTAAAGGCGGTGGAAGCCGGGACAGCTTCTCTCCACCTCGTTCAGCTCCCCATAAACCCCCCACCTAAAAGCCCCCCTGGGATCGGCATCCCCCACGTCCCTTGTAGTTCAAACAAAGCCAACTCTCCCTGGGCAGAGAAAGGCCGAAGCCCAGCTCTCCCACTCCCTCTGGGGCCCTCTGCTTCCCTTTTATGACTTCCCCCACTTAGGCAGCACAGCTGTCAGTTCCACCTCCCAGCACTTTAACAAGCCGCAACTGCCAGGTTTTGCAGCTTATATAGTCTTTAAGGGCTAACCTCTTCCTTCTTCTCTACTGAAGGCTTTTAACCCTTTCTAGGTGCTTGCTCAAACTTGTGGCTTGTTTGCGTGCCGCTTTCTGGAGTAACTGGGGTTGTCTGGTGTCTCTCCGTGGTATCCAAACTCCTGTTGTTCCCAGCTGGGGAATTGCAGAGCTGTTCCTGTACGCTGGTGCTCCAGCTGTAGGGTTAGAGGGCAGTATATAAACCAATATATAAACCCTTTTTTTTCCCCAGCAAAAAGATCAGAATTAATAGATTTCACTGTTAAAATGGTGATATTTTATGAATGGCATCAAATACATGTAAACCTGATAAGGCCATTCTGTAGGTACGTCTTCGTGTTTATTCTTCAACTTGAAGGGTGTTTTGCTCAACATCAGGTAATAAATGTCACTTTGAATGATCAATTAATTGCACTTGTACCTGTCTAAATGCTGATCTTTTTTCAAAATGTGCTCTTTTTCTTTTTGAAAAGATTTTAAGCTTCCTGTATCTGTTTTTAATAACCTTTAAAACAGCACACATTTTAATAACAGATTAAGAAATAAAAGGCAGCATTTAATTTCTTAAATCGAGTATACTTTAATAAAAAAGTTCTTGCTGCAGAGCTTATCTCACTTGGTCAAAAACACTGTAAGTTCCATATTCCTCTGGGGGTTATTTTTATTGTTTGTAAAACTTCAGGAGGATTTTAGCTCCTGCTGCAGCACTTCAGCTGTTCGGTTTGTGGCCCAGCAGTGCAGCTTCCTCAGGCTGTGCCAGTTTAGGGGTTCTTGCTGGCTGTGGTTGATCACAGGAACTGCCATGGCTGCAGAGCTGTCAGAGAGCTGCGCTCCTTCCCACACCGTCAAATTTAGACGGTTGCCACAGTTGCTGGGGGGTTTGTTTTCAGAGAAGGTTTTGTTTGTGCGCTCTTTCGGGGTTGCTGTAGCACTTTTTTGAATTTTTCTTCCAGAGGTATTGAAAGGCTACACTAACGCCAGCCCTGGAAAAATCTAGCTAAAATCATGGAAAAGTAAGATAGAGAGTTTTCAAAGCTCAATTTACAAAACCATCCTTTGATTTTTGGATGCCTCCATTTCGGACAGAAAACCAAGACCCCGAGCACTGACAACAATTCCTGAACCTTGAAGCTCTAGTGGCACAGTTTCATGCAAACCAGGTCTCACATCTACCCATATGGTATCTAAATGAAGTAACGTTTAAAACATCTGGCCCTACATACATTCAAAGAATTTGCGGGGTCAGGATTTCATCACACATCGGTTTGCTCCAGGGTTCATCCGTTCCAGTTCTGAAATCTCTGAAGAAGGAAACCCTGCCACCTTTCCTTTTTTGGGGTCGCTCAGCCTGGAGAAGAGAAGGCTCCTGGGACACCTTATTGGGGCCTTTCAGTACTTACAGGGGGTTGTTGTGATAGGACGAGGGGTAATGCTTTTAAACTAAAAGAGGGAAGATTCAGACTAGATATATGAAAGACATTTTTTACAACGAGGGTGGTGAGACACTGGCCCAGGTTGCCCAGAGAGGTGGTTGATGCCCCATCCCTGGAAACATTCATGGTCAGGTTGGACGGGGCTCTGAGCAACCTGACCTAGTTGAAGATGTCCCCGCTCATTGCGGGGGAGGTTGGACTGGACGACTTTTAAACCCAAACTATTCTATGATTCCAGTATTTGGCCACCCGCACAGGGGAAATATTTTTCCACATTTCTAATAAGAATCCCCCGTGCTCTGACTTGTGCCTGTTGCTGCGTATCCTGTCACCAGGCACCTGTGAGAAGAGCCTGGCTCTGCTTTCTCTGTGCTCCTCTCCCGTTAGGGGTCTGGAGGCAGCAGTAAGACCTTCCCTTTGCCTTCATTCCTCTCTGCTGAGCGAGCCCAGATCTCTCCACCACGTCCTACGGCCCCACAACCATCCTGGTGGCCCTCCACTGGGCTCACCCCGGTATGTCAATGCCTCTCTTGTCCCAGGTACCCTCAAACTGGACACAACACTCCAGATAGAGCCTCACAAGTGCTGCAGGAGGGTAATAAACACTTTCCCCAAACAGCTGGCTACACTTTGGCTAATACAAGCCATTTACTCTGCTTCAGACGCGAGACCCCAGGTCCCATTTGCCCTCGTTGAACTTCATGAGTTTCTGTCAGATCGTTCTCTGGTCTCTCCACATCCCTTACTCAGCAGCCCTGTGCTCCCAGCGTAACAGACCCAAACTATTCTATGATTCCAGTATTTGGACACAACACTCCAGACAGAGCCTCACAAGTGCTGCATGAGGGCAATAAACACTTTCCCCAAACAGCTGGCTACACTTTGGCTAATACAAGCCATTTACTCTGCTTCAGACGCGAGACCCCAGGTCCCATTTGCCCTCGTTGAACTTCATGAGTTTCTGTCAGATCGTTCTCTGGTCTCTCCACATCCCTTACTCAGCAGCCCTGTGCTCCCAGCGTAACAGCTGCTCCCTCCAAGGCCATGTTGCCTACAAACCTGCTGAGGCTGCACTCCATCCCACCACCCAGGTCATGAATAAAGATATTAAAGAGTCATCCCCACTACGAATCCTTGAGGGACGCCACTTGTACAACCAGTCCCCAATTCTGCTTCACGTTGTTATTACAACTTCTCCAGCACAGTGGTCCGGCTGATTTTCTACCCGTGTCACCATCCACTTACAGAGTCCGTACCTCACTAATTGGGCTGCAAAGAGATAATGGGAGACCCTATCAAAGGCCTTGCTAGAATCAAAGTCAACAACATGCAGTGCTCCTCCCTTCACGCCAGAGCAAGTCATCTCATGGCAGAAGGCAACCAGGTTGTTCAGGCAGAATTTGCCCTTGATAATCCTGCACTGGCTCTTCCCAACCACCTTCTTATCTTTCCCGTGCTTGGAAGCAGCTCGTAGAAGAATTCAGTCCACAACATTCCCAGGGAGCACAGTTCAGCTGAGTGGCCTCTGCTTCCTCAGATTCTTCTTCTTGTCCTTCTCTAAAACGGATGTGGACCTGCCTTCTTTCTTCTTTATGACTTGTTTGTAATATATTATTATTTCAATCACTTAAAAAATGGCAGTGGGACCCTAATATGCTATTAGAGGGTTAGAATCTACCAGGTCTTCCCTTCTAAGGAAATTTTATATTCTAATCTAAAAAACTTGCAATATTTAGCTTTCAGTAAATTGTGACGTGGTTCTGCTACAGAAATTTTTGCCCTGAGTAACAATCTTGTGTCAAATTATTGCGATTTGCATAACATACACATTTTGCAAGAAATTTTCTGTAAGAAAATGGAAACTAGACAAAGTAATTTCCTCAAATCTACTTTAATTACTCAAAAACTTCCCTAATGCCAATAGACATTTAAAATTCTATTTTATATAAAATAAATGTGAATAACCAGCTTGATAAACACCAGAATAAGAAAGGAGAAAGACCAAATGATGTGAAGAAAAACTTGTCCATCGTAACTATTTTGTAATTGCTACGTGAAACTCGAAGGACTTCAGAGAAAATGAAACTCATTTCTCCCGAGGGCAGAAGGAAGAATGGTGTAAGAGCTGCTTGGGCACAAGACTGAAAGGGACTCTCGTGACATCTGCAAGAAGCTCCATAAAATGCTGGAGAGCTGAGTAAAGAGAAAGTTTTCTGCGTGTACGACGTTGTGTTACAATCCTGCGATTGGACTCATCTTTGATAGGATGAAGCAGCTGTAGCCACAAGATCAGCGCTGTTTGATGTGAGGCAGGGGTAACGGTTGAGTTCTGTTTACTAAAGCTCTCCCCTTTTATACATGTTCGAAAATACTTGTGTATGAGGCCCCATCTACATAATTATTTTTTTGTTAATGTTTTGTAACTAAATGAGGAGTGTAACTTCTAATGCAAATAGTTATGCAAGTGCAGAGGTGACTGCAGCTGCTTACAGTAAACAATTTTACTGGTGAAGGTAGGCGATTTCCTGTTCTTAGGAGAAGCTGCTACACCACTAGAGCACCTTTTTACACGTATGACATCCTCTGCCCCTAAGAAATCATAGTGCTTTGCCTATTTTGGTTTTAAAAAGTGGGTTACACGAAATAATGGCAGCGGATCTAGAGCTGAGGAGGTGCCTCTGTGCCCAAGGTTTCTTCCTCGGTGAGCTCTGGCAGTGGAGGTGGCACTTCTGGTGACCACGGGGACGATAAGATAGTGCTCAGCCTGCACCAGCCACACCAGTGGCGTGGTGTCAGTAACCAGAGTCCTGGCATGACCCAGCCACACCAGTGGCGTGGTGTCAGTAACCCGAGTCCTGGTATGAGATGATTAATTAGTAGGGATTATTGGTGTTGTTCAAACAACGTGACCTGTGAGCAGACAAAGCTGTGATAATTACACGATGCCATAGAGAGCTTCATAGCTGTCTTCAGCAGCGCATCGCCCGGGTTTGTCACCAGAGCTGGCAGCCTTGAGGTTCTCTCGGTTTCACTAGGGAAGCGTAATAATTTCTAAGAATTCAGCTTTGGAGAAAGCCAGTGGTCCCAGAGAGAAAAAAAGAGCCACTTGAGGCAGGAGGCTGATCAGCTTCTTTGCTCTGCTCTGCTCTGCTGAGACCCCACCTGGAGCACCGTGTCCAGCTCTGGAGTCCTCAGCACAGGAAGGACATGGACCTGTTGGAACGGGTCCAGCGGAGGGCCACGAAGATGATCAGAGGGATGGAGCACCTCTGCTGTGAGGACAGGCTGAGAGAGCTGGGGTTGTTCAGCCTGGAGAAGAGAAGGCTCCGGGAAGACCTTAGAGCAGCCTTTCAATATCTGAAGGGGCTACAGGAGAGACAGGGAGGGACTCTGTCAGGAAGTGCAGTGACAGAACAAGGGGTAACAGTTTTAAATTGGAAGAGGGGAGATTTAGATTAGATACTAGAAAGAAATTCTTTGCTGTGAGGGTGGTGAGACACTGGCCCAGGTTGCCCAGAGAAGCTGTGGCTGCCCCATCCCTGGAGGGGTTCAAGGCCAGGCTGGATGGGGCTTGGAGCAACCTGGTCTGGTGGGAGGTGTCCCTGCTCAGGGCAGGGGGTTGGAACTGGGTGATCTTTAAGGTCCCTTCCAACTCTAACCATTCTATGACTCTATGAAATGGATTGTGTTACATCACTACCAGCCATTATTCAATACGTAGTGGAGGGCTTGGGAAGGCAGGTGTGGCCAAGGCGGGGGCCAGCCCCATGTCCACTGCAGATATCGTTTTGACAAGTAAATAAGGGTAGACTTCCCCCATTTTTTTGTTGTTGCTAAGAATTTGGTAAATAATATGAGCCATGTTTTATTTTAAAGTGACACAATATAGGGATGTGAGTTATAATGGCTTATAATTGGTTATTAGTTATTATTTCAAATGTTCAAGGATCCAGTTTGTATTTATTTTGCAGGAGAGCAAAATCCAGCAGAGAGTGGATGCACAATTGGCATAACACAGAGGAAGGAACAGAATATAGAGTAGCCCATGTGAGTTTCTGTGGGCAGAAAGGAACGCCTCTTCTAAGCACTGAACACATCTCAACCCCAGATAGTTCCTTTTAAAATCAAAAAAGTTACAATGATTACTACCAGGCGAGCATCTTGTCGGTGACTAAAGCAGGCTTTGTGATGGATTCATTGGTGGGGGCTGGAAAGGACTGAGATCACAGGTGGACAACTGATGAATGTCCAAAGCTCTCTCTAAAGCACACGATGTTAGGCGACTTAAAGTGACACAATATAGGGATGTGAGTTATAAGGGCTTATAATTGGTTATTAGTTCTTATTTCAAATGTTCAAGGATCCAGTTTGTATTTATTTTGCAGGAGAGCAAAATCCAGCAGAGAGTGGATGCACAATTGGCATAACACAGAGGAAGGAACAGAATATAGAGTAGCCCATGTGAGTTTCTGTGGGCAGAAAGGAACGCCTCTTCTAAGCACTGAACACATCTCAACCCCAGATAGTTCCTTTTAAAATCAAAAAAGTTACAATGATTACTACCAGGCGAGCATCTTGTCGGTGACTAAAGCAGGCTTTGTGATGGATTCATTGGTGGGGGCTGGAAAGGACTGAGATCACAGGTGGACAACTGATGAATGTCCAAAGCTCTCTCTAAAGCACACGATGCGAGGTGGGCAGGGTTAGAGGGGCAGAAAGTGGAAGCAAAAGAACACAGACCACAAACCACAGCTCATGTGGCCCTCCGCTTTCTTACTGCTGCTGCACTTGCAGATGAAGTTGCAGCCACATTTCCTCTGCAAGGCTGGCAGGAAGGACAGAGGAGAAGCTTGCAAACTGCAGAGTAAGGGGAGTTCTATCGATGTTAAGTGGCAGCTCTTTGATGTCAGGTGCTGCCCAGTCCTGCAGAAATTCATAGAATCATAGAATTGTCTAGGTTGGAAGAGACCCTTGGGGTCATTGAGTCCAACCATCTACCCTACTCTACAAAGTCCTCCCCTACACCATGTCCCTCAGCACTGCATCAGGCAGAGCTCCCATCCTGTGTTGAGGAACACAACGAGGAAGCCAAGGGGCTTTGTGTTGCTTTGAAGGGAGGATGAATACAGACTGTGTACAAATGAAATATTCATGCGTCCCTGTGTGGTTTTTTTCAGTTCCTTCAACAACTATATTTTGATTTGACCCCGAGATTAAGAAATGTCTTACACCCTCCAGGGCCTGGAGGCTGTGCTGAATGAGGAGTCTGAGTATTGGTGACACTGGACCAACACCACGTTGACTGCTGCAGACCCTACTTTTCAGTTTAGAACCAATATTTACTGGCAGAAAATTGTCAAAACAAAAATAAAAATCAGACATGCTTAAATATTTGTGACGGGGAAGGAAACCACTTCTATCCTGCTCACAGTTTGCAGACCACATGGTTCCTGTTCAGGTTCCTGCAGGGGAGGGGAGAAAACCTGTGGCAGATTGTGGGGTCTCTTCTATTTCCAAAGCAGAGAAAACTCCAGTGAACATAACCATCTCACCTGCTATTTGTGTGTCCTTTTCCCTGTTATTTTGGCTGCTGAATATTGCAAAGGAGAGGCTTTAGCCATTCTTATGCAGGGCAGATAGGTCAGCTCTTTTCACTAATTGGCAGGCAGAGCCCATTTTTCTGGTTTGTTACCTGACTACCAAAGAACAATGCGAAGGTGCCGCTAAAAAAAAAATAATAATTAAAATAAAAGATTCTTCTGTGTCATTTATTGCTTGCACACCAATGCAGACACACCTATGTATATACAAATACACCAGCCAGAAAGAATCATAGAATCATAGAATGTTTTGGGTTGGAAGGGACCTTAAAGATGATCCAGTTCCAACCCCCTGCCCTGGGCAGGGACACCCCCCACCAGCCCAGGTTGCTCCAAGCCCCATCCAGCCTGACCTTGAACCCCTCCAGGGATGGGGCAGCCACAGCTTCCCCATTGCAGGAAAGAGATGACACAAAGGGAATTGAAGGAGAGAAAAGTAAATAACAAACCCGAGAGGGAGAGAGGGAGTAAGCGGTGGGTGTTTTCTTTCCTCTTCTGCATGGTCTTTGTGACAAGAAAATGACTTTGGAGGTTTAGGCATTAGATTAGATATTTAAAAAGGAATGGCAGAGAAAGCATGAATGAGTGTGATCTTTTGAAACTAGCATTGCCTTATAAATGAAATCAAATTGCTTCTGCTGGGACAGCAGGTCCCATGAAGTATGCCATCAAAGTGACCTGCTCTGTCAGACAGCAAGTCACGCTTCCCCTTCCGCTCAGAGCAAAGAAACAATTTGTATGACTTATCATGTCAGTATTTTATTAATTTGCTTTCTCATCCATTACTGGGATGCGTTCTATCAGCTACTGGGTTCCTCTTGGCTCTGTCCTTCATCATGTTCACTGGCAGAAAGTAGTATTAGCTGGAAACAAATCTCTCAAAGAGAAAGATGTATTTCTCTAGGCATTTCAGCAAGTCTGAAATATTGTTGCTTCTGACAGGTTCTAAGGAAAAGTAGGAAAAAAGCCAAGTCTGAGTATCTTTTGCATGAGGAACTATTTAAAAATACGTGTCGTATTTTGTGTATTAATTTGATTCCTGTGAAGAAAATAGCATTTTCTTGCGGGTCAGAGAGCACAGGGTATGGTAAAAGAATGGTCCGTGCTGCAGAGGGAAATGCAATTCCCTCTTTTCCGTGCATGGAAAGCTCCACTGCTCAGCTCTTCATCACATTGTAGGAACCTCCCAGACACCATCCCCATCGCTCCCACATTGTAGGAACCTCCCAGACACCATCCCCACGGCATCGCTCCCTGGCACTGCCTGCTCTCTGCCTTCAGAGTATCTCAGCTGGTACACAGGGAAATTATATACTAAATTCTTCATGTTCTTCCAGCTGCCACACCACTTGTGAGGTAATAACAGCAGTAATGCTTAAATAGTAATTACGAAGGTAGTAATATTAAAAATTGAAAAGAGAAAAAAAATCATTACAAAAGCAGTTAGCAATTTATAGGAGAAAGTAACTAATTTCCCTGTACTGCAGCCCTGAGATTATTCCCACATTTAAGTGTTTTAAGAACTATGCTTTAACGATTTTAGGCAACAGTCTAAAAAATTGAATAGATACATTAAATATAAGATGAATCCAGGAGACAGGTGAAAATTTACAGCCACATAAATAACAGTTAAAAGCTTCAGTTTCTAAAAGCTCCACCACTGTCCTGGAGAGTTTCACGACTGATTTCCACAGGAGTGGAAAACTTTGGATTTTAAAATCTCACCCGGAAAATGGTGCATAAATATGTAGATATATTTCCCACGAATTCCAGGTGAGAATTGCCAAGTTTAAAAGTAAGGATCAGTCTCAGAACTCAGCCTACGATTTGAGAATTTGTTTTCCCTTTTTTTTTTTTTCCCCTGGCACTAAAAGTTCAGGAGCACTAATGATGCCCTCGTTGGCTTCACCAGCGGGGTTGGACCTCAGTAAAGTGTTCTGGTCACCCACAAAGCCCTTCCAGAAAGAGGAGCTTTGCACTGTGTGCACTAGTGAAGCGCTGTAACAGTATTTTAACCACTTCAATAAAGAGTCATTGCCCCAAATATACACAAAGGAGGGAACTGAGGAGTCGGAAAGCGTGATTGATGAGATATTTATCACCAGAGCAGAAGCGCACTTGAAAAACATCCAGATAAAAAGAACTACCTGAAAAACAGCTATCCTATGGTAAAACTACTTCAAGCTGGTACCTAGAGAGAAGAAAATGTGAGTAACGACATCTGAGGACTGTTTCTTTTGATTTTTGCTCAGGACAACAACTCTAATTGAGGAGAATTTTGCCCAAAGAAGCATGAGACCTTTTGGCTGACTTGGGATCTACTTACACTGGCCTCGGTGAAAACATTTTTGCTTTGGAAATGAGAATTTATGATTTAAAGGAAAGGCCATGACCCAAAAGGAAAAAAAAAACCAAGAAAAAGCACTGGAACTGGTGTGGGGTATTAAAGGAAAGGCCATGACCCAAAAGGAAAAGAAAAACTGAAAAAGCACTGGAACTGGTGTGCGGTCAGGTACAGACGGACTCGGTGGGCAGCAGATGACCACACCATGGGAAAGTGCTGCAATGGGAAGAGGGAAAAGAGGGAGCAAGCCACAGGCAGCCTTAATGTCTGAAATGAGATGAAACCATGCACCTCCCACCAGAAACAACTGGTTTGAGCACTCTTAGCTTCCTGAGAAGGAGAAATTCCCAATATTTTGGCCCTTTTCGAAATGGACATTTTGCCTCCCAGACCTTGTTCTGCTGAGAGAAACCTGAGAGAAGTTTTAGCTGGTGGGACACGTTTGTGCTTTGCTGGGCAGAACCTGTTGTTATTTTAGGAAAAGTTTCATAAAGTATCCCAAAGGAAGTTACTAGTACTAGTTGACATTTATATATATCAGTTTCATAAAGTATCCCAAAGGAAGTTACTGGTACTAGTTGATATTTATATATATTAGCTTTTTAAAGCATGGAACAAATTATAGTTGACTTGTTAATTAACTGATTTTCATTCAGCAGATGGGGAAAACAGACATTGGGAGGGTAGAATAAATTGGCCGTACGAGTTAATGGCAGTCAGGAACACGAATCAGTATCTTCTGGCAAACAGGGCACGAGTCTTTGCCAACTGTGCCACGGTGACAATATGGGCTTCTCTGGTATCGTGTGCTCGCTCTCTCCACGTTTGCCTCCTGCCAAGAGGCACTACTTTCTGCCTGCCAGGAGGTTCCTCATCCTGGCGTGTGGCATGGTCTGGCCATGGCCACTGCCCTACCCCAGCACCCTTTCCTCAATGAAGGACTCCATTTTTCACCTACAAAAAGGCCTTAACTGTTGACTTTTCAAGGCTTAAGTTCAAGCTTCTTTCTTCACACCATTGTCAAAAGCCTTGCAGACCTGATCCACAGCAATTAGGTTTAGTAATTTAATTACATTTTAATCCTCAACCCTTTTGGTCACGTTCTAAAAACTCATCTAGTTTATGAGATGATTTACATGATTAAAATTGTTAATTTTTTGAACGTTTGCCTCCTGCCAAGAGGCACTACTTTATTTCTGCCAGGAGGTTCCTCATCCTGGCACATGGCATGGTCTGGCCATGGCCACTGCCCTACCCCAGCACCCTTTCCTCAATGAAGGACTCCATTTTTCACCTACAAAAAGGCCTTAACTGTTGACTTTTCAAGGCTTAAGTTCAAGCTTCTTTCTTCACACCATTGTCAAAAGCCTTGCAGACCTGATCCACAGCAATTAGGTTTAGTAATTTAATTACATTTTAATCCTCAACCCTTTTGGTCACGTTCTAAAAACTCATCTAGTTTATGAGATGATTTACATGATTAAAATTGTTAATTTTTTGAGATCTCTGAATTTCAGCCAAGGTGCTCCAAGTATGATGGATGACTGTTCAATACAGCCATCTTAAACAGTTTATAATCTATGACTTGGTCGACTGTCAGTTAAAAACTGTCAAGGCTGGGGGATGAAGGGATTGAGAGCAGCTCTGACGAGAAGGACTTGGAGCTACTGGTGGATGAGAAGCTGGACATGAGCTGACAATGCCCTTGCAGCCCCGAAAGCCAACCGCATCCTGGGCTGCATCAAAAGAAGCAAGGCCAACAGGTCGAGAGAGGTGATTCTGCCCCTCTACTCCACTCTGGTGAGACTCCAAATCTGCACTGTTTTTGCAGGCATTCAAAGCATTTCTCTTAAGACCACTTGGCCGTACTCATTCCAACATACCATCTAGCTGTTAGCTTCACATGAGTTCACTTTACACCCAGAAAGTTTAATATGAAAATAACAATTCTATTCTTTACATAATTACCAAAGAAAAGCCTCCTTGGAAATATTCCGAAACCTTCTGGATATGTTTCTGGGCAACTGGCTCGAGGTGGCCCTGCTTGACCAGAGCAGTTGGACCAGATGATCTCCAGAGGTCCCTTCCAAACCTCAACCATTCTGTGATTCTGTAATTGCGAGTATAAGCCGTGTCACTACCAATCTTTTGTCATGGCTTTCTCTTATGCTGCATTTACATCACAATTTAGCAACTCACCACCCTTCACCCCTACCCACCTGTTCCCCTTTCTCTCTCTTGTGCTACCACTGGTGCATATCTCAACCTGGGGTGATCCAGTTCAAGAAGACATTTTTTTCTACTTCAAGCTGGTACCTAGAGAGAAGAAAATGTGAGTAACGACATCTGAGGACTGTTTCTTTTGATTTTTGCTCAGGGCAACAACTCTACTTGATGAGAATTTTGCCCAAAGAAGCATGAGACCTTTTGGCTGACTTGGGATCTACTTACACTGGCCTCGGTGAAAACATTTTCGCTTTGGAAATGAGAATTAATGGTTTAAAGGAAAGGCCATGACCCAAAAGGAAAAGAAAAACTGAAAAAGCACTGGAACTGGTGTGCGGTCAGGTACAGACGGACTCGGTGGGCAGCAGATGACCACACCATGGGAAACTGCTGCAATGGGAAGAGGGAAAAGAGTGAGCAAGCCACAGGCAGCCTTAATGTCTGAAATGAGATGAAACCACGCACCTCCCACCAGAAACAACTGGTTTGAGCACTCTTAGCTTCCTGAGAAGGAGAAATTCCCAATATTTTGGCCCTTTTCGAAATGGACATTTTGCCTCCCAGACCTTGTTCTGCTGAGAGAAACCTGAGAGAAGTTTTAGCTGATGGGACACGTTTGTGCTTTGCTGGGCAGAACCTGTTGTTATTTTAGGAAAAGTTTCATAAAGTATCCCAAAGGAAGTTACTAGTACTAGTTGACATTTATATATATCATATTAGCTTTTTAAAGCATGGAACAAATTATAGTTGACTTGTTAATTAACTGATTTTCATTCAGCAGATGGGGAAAACAGACATTGGGAGGGTAGAATAAATTGGCCGTACGAGTTAATGGCAGTCAGGAACACGAATCAGTATCTTCTGGCAAACAGGGCACAAGTCTTTGCCAACTGTGCCACGGTGACAATATGGGCTTCTCTGGTATCGTGTGCTCGCTCTCTCCACGTTTGCCTCCTGCCAAGAGGCACTACTTTATTTCTGCCAGGAGGTTCCTCATCCTGGCACATGGCATGGTCTGGCCATGGCCACTGCCCTACCCCAGCACTCTTTCCTCAATGAAGGACTCCATTTTTCACCTACAAAAAGGCCTTAACTGTTGACTTTTCAAGGCTTAAGGTCAAGCTTCTTTCTTCACACCATTGTCAAAAGCCTTGCAGACCTGATCCACAGCAATTAGGTTTACTAATTTAATTACATTTTAATCCTCAACCCTTTTGGTCACGTTCTAAAAACTCATCTAGTTTATGAGATGATTTACATGATTAAAATTGTTAATTTTTTGAGATCTCTGAATTTCAGCCAAGGTGCTCCAAGTATGATGGATGACTGTTCAATACAGCCATCTTAAACAGTTTATAATCTATGACTTGGTCGACTGTCAGTTAAAAACTGTCAAGGCTGGGGGATGAAGGGATTGAGAGCAGCTCTGACGAGAAGGACTTGGAGCTACTGGTGGATGAAAAGCTGGACATGAGCTGACAATGCACTTGCAGCCCAGAAAGCCAACTGCATCCTGGGCTGCATCAGAAGAAGCATGGCCAGCAGGTCACAGGAGGTGATTCTGCCCCTCTACTCCGCTCTGGTGAGACCCCAAATCTGCACTGTTTTTGCAGGCATTCAAAGCATTTCTCTTAAGACCACTTGGCCATACTCATTCCAACATACCATCTAGCTGTTAGCTTCACATGAGTTCACTTTACACCCAGAAAGTTTAATATGAAAATAACAATTCTATTCTTTACATAATTACCAAAGAAAAGCCTCCTTGGAAATATTCCGAAACCTTCTGGATATGTTTCTGGGCAACTGGCTCGAGGTGGCCCTGCTTGACCAGAGCAGTTGGACCAGATGATCTCCAGAGGTCCCTTCCAAACCTCAACCATTCTGTGATTCTGTAATTGCGAGTATAAGCCGTGTCACTACCAATCTTTTGTCATGGCTTTCTCTTATGCTGCATTTACATCACAATTTAGCAACTCACCACCCTTCACCCCTACCCACCTGTTCCCCTTTCTCTCTCTTGTGCTACCACTGGTGCATATCTCAACCTGGGGTGATCCAGTTCAAGAAGACATTTTTTTCTGCTTGTTTAAATCCATGAACTGGTAGGCTGTGAAGCAGGTGAGCACCAACACCAGCATAACAGAGAGCAGAGGAGGCGGGCAGGGTTAATTTATCTGGGAATCACAGCCTTAGGCATACTCTGAGGTGTCTTTTGGCCACAGTAGCCAGGAGTCAACTCATCAGCACTATGGCTCTAAAATGGCGTCTTTAGGAGTGGGTTCCCTTTCAGGAAACCTATATTCAACTTGGAGGTTTTTTGGTTGCTGCTGCATATCCAGAGAGCGTCAATGAATGTTTTAAGAACCCTCTGTTTCTCTAGGGACACCGTGTTTCTCGCTGCAATGGGAAGAGGGAAAAGAGTGAGCAAGCCACAGGCAGCCTTAATGTCTGAAATGAGATGAAACCACGCACCTCCCACCAGAAACAACTGGTTTGAGCACTCTTAGCTTCCTGAGAAGGAGAAATTCCCAATATTTTGGCCCTTTTCGAAATGGACATTTTGCCTCCCAGACCTTGTTCTGCTGAGAGAAACCTGAGAGAAGTTTTAGCTGATGGGACACGTTTGTGCTTTGCTGGGCAGAACCTGTTGTTATTTTAGGAAAAGTTTCATAAAGTATCCCAAAGGAAGTTACTAGTACTAGTTGACATTTATATATATCATATTAGCTTTTTAAAGCATGGAACAAATTATAGTTGACTTGTTAATTAACTGATTTTCATTCAGCAGATGGGGAAAACAGACATTGGGAGGGTAGAATAAATTGGCCGTACGAGTTAATGGCAGTCAGGAACACGAATCAGTATCTTCTGGCAAACAGGGCACAAGTCTTTGCCAACTGTGCCACGGTGACAATATGGGCTTCTCTGGTATCGTGTGCTCGCTCTCTCCACGTTTGCCTCCTGCCAAGAGGCACTACTTTATTTCTGCCAGGAGGTTCCTCATCCTGGCACATGGCATGGTCTGGCCATGGCCACTGCCCTACCCCAGCACTCTTTCCTCAATGAAGGACTCCATTTTTCACCTACAAAAAGGCCTTAACTGTTGACTTTTCAAGGCTTAAGGTCAAGCTTCTTTCTTCACACCATTGTCAAAAGCCTTGCAGACCTGATCCACAGCAATTAGGTTTACTAATTTAATTACATTTTAATCCTCAACCCTTTTGGTCACGTTCTAAAAACTCATCTAGTTTATGAGATGATTTACATGATTAAAATTGTTAATTTTTTGAGATCTCTGAATTTCAGCCAAGGTGCTCCAAGTATGATGGATGACTGTTCAATACAGCCATCTTAAACAGTTTATAATCTATGACTTGGTCGACTGTCAGTTAAAAACTGTCAAGGCTGGGGGATGAAGGGATTGAGAGCAGCTCTGACGAGAAGGACTTGGAGCTACTGGTGGATGAAAAGCTGGACATGAGCTGACAATGCACTTGCAGCCCAGAAAGCCAACTGCATCCTGGGCTGCATCAGAAGAAGCATGGCCAGCAGGTCACAGGAGGTGATTCTGCCCCTCTACTCCGCTCTGGTGAGACCCCAAATCTGCACTGTTTTTGCAGGCATTCAAAGCATTTCTCTTAAGACCACTTGGCCGTACTCATTCCAACATACCATCTAGCTGTTAGCTTCACATGAGTTCACTTTACACCCAGAAAGTTTAATATGAAAATAACAATTCTATTCTTTACATAATTACCAAAGAAAAGCCTCCTTGGAAATATTCCGAAACCTTCTGGATATGTTTCTGGGCAACTGGCTCGAGGTGGCCCTGCTTGACCAGAGCAGTTGGACCAGATGATCTCCAGAGGTCCCTTCCAAACCTCAACCATTCTGTGATTCTGTAATTGCGAGTATAAGCCGTGTCACTACCAATCTTTTGTCATGGCTTTCTCTTATGCTGCATTTACATCACAATTTAGCAACTCACCACCCTTCACCCCTACCCACCTGTTCCCCTTTCTCTCTCTTGTGCTACCACTGGTGCATATCTCAACCTGGGGTGATCCAGTTCAAGAAGACATTTTTTTCTGCTTGTTTAAATCCATGAACTGGTAGGCTGTGAAGCAGGTGAGCACCAACACCAGCATAACAGAGAGCAGAGGAGGTGGGCAGGGTTAATTTATCTGGGAATCACAGCCTTAGGCATACTCTGAGGTGTCTTTTGGCCACAGTAGCCAGGAGTCAACTCATCAGCACTATGGCTCTAAAATGGCGTCTTTAGGAGTGGGTTCCCTTTCAGGAAACCTATATTCAACTTGGAGGTTTTTTGGTTGCTGCTGCATATCCAGAGAGCGTCAATGAATGTTTTAAGAACCCTCTGTTTCTCTAGGGACACCGTGTTTCTCTATCTCCTGATGTCTCTCACTATACTATGGTTAAAGGTGTGGATAAATTGCTTAGCATCTCTGAGAGTGAAATAGAACAACCTGATATTTTGCTTGAGACTGCCCTTTCTTCTCCTGTTTTGTCTCAGGAATTGAAATTTAAACATATTTCACTGCAATTTCACCGATTTTGAGAATCAGATATCATGAAAATAATAACTGTGTGGAAATTTCATCTGCCTTTTGGGATTACAGGTATCTTACACATATCACACATGCCATGATAATACCACAGTCTTAGTTTCAGAGGCCCAGTGTGTCACGTTGCCTCCATGTCCTGTTTGTACTCTTTGAAACATTGCTGCTTGTTTGCACTTTTAGAGGCTTGAGTGCATCCCTCCCTTGCAATGGACCCAACTGGGACACCTCATTGTCCAAATATTGCTATTAAATTCAAAAAGTGCTAATGGTTAAATAAGGTACAACTCAATATTACTAAATGGATGAGATTGTATCCTCCACCTCTCGCAATCCAGCAACCTGCTACAGTCCTGGCTACAAAGATGTCAAGAGAAAAGACACTCAAAAAACCTGAGAACGGTACTGGTACGTAACTAATCAGAATCCCCCTTAGCCACAACAAAACAAAGCAGCTTTTTCATTTCTTCTTTTAAAGAAATGGTAAAGAGAACCACAAAGACCCCCTCCTCCACCACACACACAATAAAATTGTGCTTTCCTCTTTCTGAAGGTTTTGCAAAAGAAGAGGGAAGGATTCAGTATTACCTGCCATACCTGCAATGTATATATTGCTGTTGAAGCAGCAGCTTACAGGGCAGGAATTCACTCACAATAGCACTGAGGAGTTACTCGTATCCTGACTGTGTTTTTAACTTCATATATTCCTGTACAGCACTTAAATCATACTTCATCCTTTTGCTCTGTTCAAGTCTGACCCCAGTTTTTAAATGGAAAAACATATTCAGAGAGTCATAATCATAATGCTCCCTCTGGTTCCATTAGCTTTGGAAGAACTGCATTTCATACATTATACGTGACCAAATTAAAAGGCCCAAGTTTTTTGTGTATTATTGCTGGCTTGCAGAGGCTGGGTATAATTATTTCTTCTAGACTATTACTTTATACTGTAATTTGCACAATGGTCCAAAAGCCTTCCAATGTGCCAGCAGAATCAAAAACCCCACAACTTTACAGTCAAGGGCAGTGCTGCTGCTCTGCTTGTTTCAGTGTGGGTAGACAGTTAGGTAATTAGGGTGGAATTAATACCCACATCCCCAGATTAGGGGTTGTATTAATATATAAAAAGAAACACTGAGTTTGGAACATAAATATATTGATCTCATTTCATCAAAAGTCATGAACATAATATTGTTGCATATGAAGTAATTACTTTTAAGTGTGCAACTTGAAATGTTGAAGAGGTTCTACATAAGATAGTCACGCTGAGATTCATAAAACTCTTTCCTCTGCAGCTTTTGGAAGCAAAAGCCCGTACATGTAAAATTAGGTACCATGGAGTCACAGCCATCTCAGTGGACAGAAACAATTTTTATTGTGACAGAAAGTACCTTCCTATGAAGCGTGTGAGTAACGTCACCATTTCAGCTGTCAGCTGACATTCAGCTTGACATTTATAAGATGACTTCAGTGACATTTCTGTAAATTGACTAACTAATGAACCTGAATAACCAACTGATAGCTGAGATCCGACCCAAACATCTGAAGCACCTCTTCAACTTATATTTAAGTTACAAATTGCTATGAAATTTTGAAGACTCTAAGTAATTTTGTGGTCTCTTTAAATCTTGTCGGGATAATTGATACCGCAAAAGCAAAAATTATTATCAAATCATTGTAGAATCTGTGGACCTGGGCTCCCCATTCACTTCTTACCGAATGAGGGTATCTTATTCTTCACACCATGGGTGGTTTTTAATAGCTTATAATAAAGCTAAATGGTTTCTCTGCTCCCAGATTAAATTGTGCTTTTCTGAGGTTGGATGAATTCAGTGAATTGCCATTTTCAAGAAATTGGTTGAAATGGAAAAGATAACTATTATGAAATAGTACCAAAGAAAAATACCAAAAAAGAAAGTTTAACTTTTTCCTTTGAGTTGTCAAACCAATTACTTAAGCTCTCATTTCAGGAACTTTTGATCAATTTCAGAATTTCCCATTATATTCAGAAAATTATGCCATTTATTCTGCTTTATTACCTTGCTGGATATAGAAAATAAATGCTCAGGGAAGCATATCATACTTCATATTTCATATGCTGAAATATATAATTTCAATTAAATTTTATATTAATGTTATGAGTTCATATATTACTTACTCTGCAAGTATCATTTTAAGGATGTCCTGATCTGCAAAATTAAAACATGTCACTGCAAGGAGTTGCTGTCACTCATTCTTTCTCTTGTTATAGCAGGGCTAACGTCAGCATTGCAAGTCATTACATTTATGGTCTTGAAAATGTTTATTCAGATATACCTATTTTCTTTTTTCCTTTGGAAGTTTTGGAAGCTAAATATATCACTTACTGTTATAACATTTTAAAGAAATGCAGTTGCTTTTAATAATTTAAGGAAACTTGGTATCTCTTCAGCACTTGCCTCAAGCTCTATTTTTCTTTCTTTCTTTCTTTCTTTCTTTCTTTCTTTCTTTCTTTCTTTCTTTCTTTCTTTCTTTCTTTCTTTCTTTCTTTCTTTCTTTCTTTCTTTCTTTCTTTCTTTCTTTCTTTCTTTCTTTCTTTCTCTCTCTCTCTCTCTCTCTCTCTCTCTCTCTCTCTCTCTCTCTCTCTCTCTCTCTCTCTCTCTCTCTCTCTCTCTCTCTCTCTCTCTCTCTCTCTCTCTCTCTCTCTCTCTCTCTCTCTCTCTTTCTCTTTCTCTCTTGTTATGATTTGGGAGATTGTATTTATCTAAAAGCTTCACTTTTATGCTTAGAATCACATCGTTTCTAAAATCTGTAGATTTCATCTCAGAAGACTTTTTTTTCAACTCAGAAGACTTGTCTCCTTCATCTGAACTAGTCATATGGACTCCTTTCTAACCACCTCCCGTCATCACATTTTAGAGAGGGACAGGTGGACTATGCCCTGAAAATGTCTGTTTCCTCTCCACTGAATATAAAAGGAGGTTCGGATGACTTCTTGGTCTGACAGGGACCTCTTGCTGTTGCTGTCCAAAATTAGGGGAGATGAAGCCCTCCCAAAGCCCCTATCCCTATAGAAGCTATAATAAAGCCACTGGAAACTGCCAGCTCGGGCTACAAAGAAAGAACAGCCTGCTCAAAAAAACACATGGGGGAAAGATTTGTTTCTGATGAGGCAACCTAGAAACAGTAACGCTATCAGGCATCTGGCATTTGGTTCCTATTACAAGGAACAGCAAGGACAGGTCAATGCTACAACCAAGAGAAATTAATTTCCTTACAGGAAGTGTACTGGCTGTCTTTTTAATTACTTCTGTTTCAAATGCTTTCATTTTATGACTTTGAAAATATGCACTTCATTTTTATACTTCAGTGGGTGATCACACGCAACTAGACTGGGAAGTAGAATGGTTTTTTTAAGGGGGAAAAAAACCCCCAAACCTCACAGTATTTTGGTAAACTTGAAGTTCAGTTGGTATTTTGGTTCATATTATCATTCTATAGAATAGTCTATAGAATTTTTAGGGGATCACCCCAACCCAATTTGCATGATTGTACTGGAATGCAGCTACTTTTATGTAACCACCATCATTCTTTATGTACCTAAATTTGTCCTAAGGATGCAATAACTGCCTCAACCAACCAGATATACCCAGAGAGAAAGAAGTCCCCGAGCAGAGAAGAGACTCAGAAGTCCTCATGACTTGGTATGGTATTTGTAGTGCTGAGCAGGATTTAATCATTTAATTGGAATGGCTTCTTTTTCTTATTGCTCCCAGGGCTGAACTCTTTTCTGCTCTCCCTTCAGTCTGTTCTTATCCAGTCCTGTTCTCCACTTCTCATTCCTCATCACCATCTCATACAAGTCTCTCCAGGCTCCTGAGACTCTTATCCCAGTAAATCCCTGTGTCATTGGTTTAGACTGCCAGTTTCCCATTTGCCTGTTGGCTTGGGGTTTTTTTTGTCCTTGCTTTCCTGTTCCAACATGCTTTTCTGGCTCATTATCTTTGTCCGCTGATGGGACAGATGCCTGGGAAACCACATGAGCACAGGGCAAGCTTGCAGTCAACCTACAAGTTTCCCAGTAAAATACTCTCAGTACTTCCAGCCTAAAATTCCATGTGTGTTGTTATTTATTGGATATCAATGGATTTCACATAGGACAGGATGAGCTTCAAGCTTAACCTCACCTCTTCAAAAGTGTAGATCATCATAAAGAACATTCAGCTTTGTCCTCGTGTCCTCAGGTGGGATAGAAGATGCTATTTATTTTCTAGAGGTAGCTCTTGTGAAGTCTTGGCAATCCTGGGAGCTGTCAGACCTCGAGCACACTAGGGAAAGAAGAATCTTCACATTTTTTAGTTTCAAAATGCAAATTTCTCTACTGAGCGTGAGCAATCTGTGATTTTTTAAGAATTTACAAGTCTTACAAGCAGGAAAATTTGATCAGCTGAATCTTTTTTTCTATGCAAGATGGACAATATCAGCCCAAATTGCTGGACATGTGCAAAGCTACATACCTGGGGAAAAAAAAAAACTATAATGGAAATTATCAACTGACCTAATAACTGTGTTGCTCTCTGCTGTACCTCACAATCATCTGCTGACCTATAGGGCACAACACTTGTAATTAATTAATTATCTCTATGCTCTCATCAAACTAGATATTTGAAATGTTGTATACCTGTTTGCTGTAGACAAAACCAACGTTGTACCACCGTCCTAGGAACACAGATTATTCTACTTCTTTCTCTTGACACTGTAAGTGTTGGAAGAGCAAAACAGCTTGACTTTCTCCTGCCATCCCTGTGATCTCTCTCCCTTTAGTTCTCATCACTTAAAGCTCAGGAACGATGCAAGTTCTTTTCACTGGGGACTTCAGGCTCTCATGCCAAGCCCCATTCTTCAGCTTGTGATGTAGGAGGAACATTCGAATCTTAGATCTGATCATAGCAGTTTTGCATCCTGGACACTTCAGTTGCTGTTTCGTGGACAGGAGGCTGTGTTCCTAACTCTGTGTTCCTTCAAAGCATCATCTGCTGAGGCTGGGGCCAATATGGAATCAGCCTTGAAATCAAGGAGCTGCCCTCACCATTGTTACCCTGCCCTGCATCAGGGGACATTTCACCTACTGACGGTCTTTCTGGGGGGAAAAAGGATTTTTTCTAACATGTTCTCATCCCTCAGATCCATGCAATAATCAATTAATCTTTTTGAAAAGCCTTATAATTTCAAGCAAAGTCTGTTTCCACAAGGGTACCCCCTATTACTGTTTATTGCAACCTGCATCTCAAAGCCATGCAGCTAACAGAATACTGCACTTGCTTTTAGTCCTCCTCCCATTCACACTATTGCATGTGGAGAACCAGAAATTTAAGGACACGATGGATTTTTGTCTACTTCTACAGAAGTCTGTACAACTAGCTAGGAAACTGAAAGCTTTAAACTATGTATGACTTGTACAAATTAATCACTCTGGCAGTCTTTAGGATGTTTGTCTCTTACAATGGAAAATCAAAATATATTAGATTACTACCAGTATGAAACACTGTTTGGAGTCCATGTCCTGATAATATTTTATTAGGTTCAAAAAAATAAATAAAACCACACCAAAGACTAAACCAAATTCACCCAATAGCTCAGTGGGTCTCAACTTCAGACTTGCAATCAGTGGTGTTCTACCAGGGGAGAATGTGGCCCATACCTTTAATTTTGTTTGATATTAGCAGTTAGCTAATATCATATTCCATATGAAAGGATATTGCTTACATTAACATAAATATGTTGGGGAAAAAGAGAGAAAAATGGTGATGCAAGTAAGTTTGCAGAAGTTAGGAAAAATATGAAGGAGAACATTTGTTCTTCAGATTTGGACAGTGATGGCTTATCACAATTATGAATAATTCCTTACAGTTTTTTGTCACTTTCTGCCCTAGAAGCTAAATTAGTTTTACAACTATTAATTGAATTGTCTAACTTCACTACACACTGGGAGATAGAAAGGATTATTAACTCCACAGATAAGGAAACTGAGACAGGGAGAGGAAACGATTAGCTGGAGGTCACATGGGGAATCAGAGGCAGATAAATCCCAGATCTTTCCATCCAACGCATTAAGCGCTGAACATTGCTCCTTCTCCACACAAACAGCCATCAGAAATGAGACACATTTCAAAGAGAAACAATTAAAGCAACATTTCATCAAAGATAAAAGCTTCTGAAATTCATCCTAGGCTGGTGATCCCAAATGCTGTTCTCTTTTGTCTCTGTCACATTGTTTTAAGTGCAGATTATCCCTCCTTCCTTGCTTCCTGCACCATGAGGCCAGCATGTGCAGCACACACACTCATGTTGCTCCTGTAGCCCTCCTGCAAGTATCTGCCTTACCCAGCTCCTGCACACTGCTCTGTGTGCACCTCATCACCACTGCCATTAACAACTACAACAGCAGACCTCATTCCTTAGGACCCAGGGTACCTGAAGTATATGTCTGCCTCCCTGATGAGACCAATCTTTACATTATACAGATGTAGGGTGCTTTTTCTTTTAATAAACTAATGGGCAAGTTCATAAATAAATTTTGTGAGATTTAACTCTCTGAAAGGATGGGGGCGGGGTCAACAATAAAGCAAATACTTCATATTTCTGAGATTTGTTTGGCCTGACCTCACTCACAGGCTGGGTGTCGAGGGAAGCTGTAGCCCAGTCACCTTGCACAGCACGTTTACAATTTCAGCTACCACCAGTCTGAATAAGGTATTTGATTAAACTAATTAAAGTGGTGTTTATTAGCTGACAGCCATTAATAAGTGAGTTGGTTAAACACTTGCCACAGTGTATCAATCAACAGATCAGAATTTTCGTTGTTATACTTTAAGCCTATATGGTTTTGTTCTGATTGCCCTAGTACTTAGATCTAATGTTGAACTTCTGTAAATCAACAGATATGTTGCCATTAATTTCCAAAGGAAAACCATTGGGATCTCTATGAAAAACATTTTATAAAGCATTGTATGTGAGCAAATCAGGCCTCTATTGGTTTTGAAGCAACTTCAGTTTCTGGCTTTGGCATTCCTCTGCATACTTTTGTCTTCACTTAATACTTGTACACAAATTATCTGCTTCATTTCTAACAGACTGAATGAGATCTTATGACTTTAGTTTAACAGGGCAGATCCACACTACTAAAGAAGAAAACAGAGTTATTATATAGCAAACATTAAAGCAAAAATGCCCAGATTCATATAAAACAAAAAAGAATGCTTCAAGAGGTAGCATTAACTATTTGGAAAATCTTGTTTGAGCTATAACATTTTCATTGTTAAAAACCTTCCTCAAGTTCTGCGTGCAAGTTTGTAAAATGAAGAGTTTCTAAATAGCAGCATGGATCAAAAATCAATGTATTTTAAAAATAATTCTTAATGAGTACTAATGCGGTATAGAATTAGCCTTCAGAATGTTTCAAACTTAAATAATCAATATGTTTGTCTGGATTGGTTTCAGTGGAATCACTGTGATTAGCAGACTTGAAGTCCAAAGCTTTAAAAAAGAATCTGGAATTCAAAAAAATGCCATTAGATAAAATTAAAAAGACTTAATAATCATTACTGACATTACAACGGCTGTCTCTGCCCATTACTTTCTATAATTATATAGTTTTCTGCTGGATAGTCCTGATGTCTCTTACAAGGCCTAGAACATGAATGCATTCCAATTTACCTATGGCATTCCGTAGCTAAAAGGTATAACCTGTTAAATTTTAACATTTGATCTAGATATAGAAAAATCATTTATTTTGCTTGTGAGGTGAATATTCCTCTTATTTACTTATAATTTTTCTTGGGGCCACTTAGAGTTTGTTGGAATAAACAATAATGTGTAAAGAATGATGGGTGAATATCTGAAAAGTAGCCAATGTGAATTTAGTTTATAATAAGTTTATAATTATACTTTATAATAAGACTTTTTAAGGGTATCTAAGAAACAGAATTTATAATGGGAGTCTTTTTTCTTCTCAATGACAGCCGTAATAACCTTTCTTAGACTGAAACCCACGTGTTTAGACTACAGCTGTAGGCCATTAAACACCTGTGACCTTCTCCCATGAGCTGCTGGAGATCTTTGAAAATTACTCTTTACCTAGTGGCAACTGTGTAGTCAAAAGAACAAAGCCCAACAACAACAACAAAACCAACCAAACAACAAAAAACCCCAAACCAATCCCAAAACTCTGGAATGAAGGACTGCCCTCCTTCTAGGTGGGGACTGCCCCTGATCTTCTGGGCTGGAAGGGGAAACACTGGCTTAGGAGCCCAGGGAAGTTCCTCCACCAGTGGTATTTGGCAGGGCACAAATTTGCTTGATGTACAATCTCATTAGTGTAAGGGTACTGGATTGTCACATCTACATACAGATTAATTTTCAAGCCCACCTCCAGAAATTTTTCTAATTCTCCTCTTTGCCTCCCAAGTCCCGTCACAGAGACTTGATCTGCTTTGCCTCCATTTTAAATGCCAGGAACTGAATGTTTCGCCACAAAATCAAGGCATCTACATTACTGTTGTGTTTTGAGGCAATGCAAATCCCGACAGTCCTCACTGACTGCACGCTGGTGCAGTCTGCAGAACAGTATTTATACCAACTGGGTTTCCTTGCAGAGAAATCTAACCTGATGGCTGTGCTCCATATGGCCACCGACCGCACTTCAGTCCCTAGTGGGGACACGTGAGCCTGGAACAGTCCTTGCTGCTTCAGGGTATGTCTGCATTGCTGCTGCTCCCTTCAGATCACAAACGGGCACTTGAAGCACATCTCCTGGCTGCCCATTGACTCTTTGATTCATACTGCAGAGGGGTCTCAGAAAACCTAAACTGGGTTCCTTGTAGGTGAAACGAAACTGGAAAATGTACTCCCAGAGTTTCTCCTAACAGGCCACAACTACTGAATGGGACATTCAGTACGTAGGACATCATTCAGTACATATGGCCAGGTGACATCTGATTTGAAGTAAGCCCCCTGAAACACACATAATGTGGTCCTCAGCCCCAGCTACTTCACCCTGCAGCACATTGCTTGCTATCCGAAATACAGCCTCAGATAGCTTCAGACCACGTGTGTGAGGATGATGATGATTGTGGTGCTTCAGGGGACCAAACTGAAACTGCTCCAAAGTAAAACCCCTGAGCTGTTGATAATGTCTATGTACAGGCCTCAGCACTGGTTATTTCATTAACTGCTCCTTTTATTGAACCAAATTACTTGCTAATGTGGACATAGCTGAGTGCTGTTCGCCATTAGACAGCGGCCCGTGGTGCTCAGTCATGCTAACCAAAGGACAGATATTTCAGCCCTTTTATAAAATATAAGCAATTTTATCACATTTTTTACACCTGAACACTTATGTTCATCTCTCTGTTGCTTTAACTCTACAGTACTACTGATGGTGAGGGTGCAAGCAGGGAGAGGTGGGAGATGAGCCACCATGGAGACCCTGAAACGGGCTGAGAAGGGCTGTTGGTTTTCATAGCTCTGCTCCGTTAAGACTTAAATTCCATCATACGGCTTTTGCTGATGGTTTATTTAAATCCTGCAAATGCAGTTTTATTTTATTAATGTGCTCTATATCCGATTAAACTTCATGTATTTTTTTATCTCTGTATATCACCTAGCATTAAAAGTAGAGTTACTGGAATATAAATAAATACATAAGTGAACTCAAATCCACCATAATTCTGCTGTTCTGATTCTGATTTCATGCTAGCATTAATCAGAACTGAAACAACTGGAAAAATCAGATATACTTCCAGAGTTCGTACTAGTGCACTTGATAGATAGTATCAGAAGGTCATCCTCTAACAGCACAGCAACTCCTGCTGCTGCAGATTGCAAATACTAAAGGAAAGAGGAAATCATGATAGAGCCTAAAATTAATCTGATGCAAAGCCCGAGACCTATCCTCCATGGTCCTTGTCAAAAGGGAACAGGAAAGATTTGACTAAGTGTTATTGGTCAGAAATTAAAAAGTGGAAATGAAGGTTTCCACATACCTCTGACTTCTGCCTTTTGATTTCAGTCTGCAATAGAATTAACCTACAAAAGAAAATAAATTGTGGCAGGACTACAGACGCAGAACAAGGCTGCTTCAGATTAAGTTCTCTGTATACATCATGGATCTGTGCCATCTGTTTTGTATTGAAAAAGAATTATATGTTAAGGCATGTTTATTACAATATATTAAGAATCTTAAGAGCTCACATACTCCTTTAAAATATATATAGAAATTAAAGACAAAGTCCTACCATGGAAACTGAGGGTTCTCAGCATCTTTCAGGAGACTTTCAACAATTTCATGATAGCACTGGAAATGAAAAACAAGACTAATATACATGATTCTTGCCTGCATCCTGTAAAAATAATCACCATTACTTATACTGCACTACTCACATATTTTACATGTGTATTCTGTAAGTTGCAAAGAATAAACCAGTCACAATATTCACTGATAAATTTCTGTTATACAACTATATGCAGAACTTTATAAAAACAAAGTATTTGTTTGTTTCTAGTCATTGACGGCCTGAATTTTTGTATACTAGACTTCAGATAAAATGGATTTAAAACACATACAGCTTTTTATTCATGCACTGTACATGAAATTTTTTTTCGTTGGAGTTGTATAATTTATATTATTCACATTTGACAATGCCCTTGCATTGTATGCCTCGGTGAATTCATTATTTTGGGGGTTTTTTTAGATAAAAAAATTGGAGAACCATCACATATTATCCTTGATCACTGAAGTTACACTTTACACTTTCCTTTATACAATTTAGGCTACTCACCCATGCTAGGAGAACTCTCAGTTGCCTGTTTAAATGAGTTATCCAAGGTCATGATAGATATAAAAAGGCCCTAATGGGTTCTGGGATTTTTTTAAAGGTTCTTAGAAACCAGAGTTACGAAGACTGCTTCTCTGCAGATTCCCTGTTCTCTGGCTCTGACTGCAAGTGCAGCAGCAATGCTAATGCCATACTGGGCTGCATTGGCAGCACATGGCTGCAGAGTGGTCCCCACTATTTGACACTCATGTCCAGTTTTGGCAACCCCAGTACAATAAAGACATAGGCATACTGGACCAAGTCCTGCAGTCCTGATGTTTAAGGGACCAGAAAGACAACATACAAGGAGAAGCTGAGGCATCTGAGGTTTGTTCAGCCTGGAGAAGAGATGGCTAAGCGGGAATCTGGTTGTTGCTTTGAACTGTCTCACTGGGCTTACAGAAAGGATGAAGCCAGGCTCTTCTCAGAGCTGCACAGGGAACGGACAAGAGACAACAGTCAGGTTGCAACAAAGGAAATTCTGAGTGGATACAGAAAAAATTCCTCTGTGAGGGCACTTAAGGATAGGAACAGGTTGCCCAGAAAGGGTAGAAACCCATCCTTGACGATACTCAGAACTCAGCTGGAGGGCCCACTGCAATTTGAAAGTTGGTCCTGCTTCGAGCAAGGGACTGGATCTGAAGACCTCCAGAAGGCCTTTCTAAGCCTCTGTGCACAGGTTGCTACTCCTACCACTGTAAGACTTCTCATATCTAGCTTTTCTGCATCTATACACTAAATCTGTCATCTAGATCCTCGTAATCTTGCATCCTGATTAATTCAAAACTGCTGTTTTCAGGCCATCTGTTATACATATCCCCCCCCCCACCTCAATTGAGTATGTACAAAATACAGTGGCTATGATATTCCCTGACCACAATTCTGACGTTACTGCCTTTTTGTGTCTCATCACAGCCTTGCTTATCTCCCCCCACAGCCCAGCGGATTTGCTTGCCCATTTGTCAGATTGTGCCACCGGGATGTGGCTGCGCCAGCAGATCCGCGTGGCGAATCATAGGCCGTGACGAGTCCTTCTGAACCGGTGCGTAAACACCTCCCAGCCTCCCACATTCTCCCACACGGAGTTCAATTACTGTGGTTTTTTTTTTGAAGAAGCTGCCAGATGATGCATAACTAGAAGGGTCATGGTGTTTGTTCGGTTTCTTTCTTTAAAATGATTATATATTCCACATAATCCACAGTACTTCTAATCTGGTATGTCTTGAATTTCTGAGCAGAGCTCAGAAATGACTTACCTTCAATTAAATAATCACAGCAGGTTTTCAAAGTACGTAGGTTCCCATAGATACTAAGGGACACTCTCTTTTCTAAATGCCTAAAAAGGGTAAATGTCTCCTCTCCAGAAATACCAGTGAGAGTCAGGTGTCTCCTTTTGCAGTGTATTTATCCTGCCTGGGTGCTTTTGAAAGTCCCACCAGGCAGAAAATTACACGTTCAGCTAAGCAAGTCTTGAAAATTTGGTTGCTAACATGACATGTAAACAACAGCAACAATAAAAATACTGCAAAGGATCATAATTAATCTTTAAGTTGTCTTTCAGTCCAGTATTGTTTAGGGGTTTTGCTGATTGTGTTTTTGGAGAGGACTGTAGGATGTTGAGCTCTATGTAGATACATAAACCTGCAAACTAAAGTCTCACCGCAAAGGTTTGATTCTATGTGCTTTTACATAGGCACCTGGTGATGCCATTTGAGATGTCCTAGTTTCCTGTGTACCACTCATGGCCTCTAGCTGGGCACTATAAAAAAAGAATCATTCATACACTGCATTTGGCATCTGCCTGAGGATGTCTGAGATCCTCTAGGAGATCTGAAAAGATCTGGAGTACCTTTATGTGCAGGCAACTAAATTGGAGCCCCCAGTCCCTAGTTTGTACGTAACGTGTAAAATAATAAAATAACAATAACAGAGGAGCTAATCCTCAAAAATACACTGAAAAGATTAAAAGAAGATGGTAAGAAAACCAGAGGAACACAAAAGAAAAAAAATCATCCTCAGGTATTCAGTTTCAAATGTTAAGTGAATCAGTACTTGGCACAGGGGGATGGAAAGGACTTCCAGTGTCAGTGCATCCAGTCCCTGCCATCATTGGCACGACCACCCATTATCCTCTCCAAAAACACCAGTTTTGTCCTTGAGCCCGTATCACCTGCTGCTCTTCCAACTAACAGCCAAACGTGTTAATCAGTTATAACGTACATGTGATAGACAAATGGGGTATATTTCATTGGAAATATCTACATTTTGGTTGTTTCTCATGCTCTTTCATTCCTTTGGAGTGTGTTTAGACCATGATTTTAAAGAATTATATCAGTCAAGCTGGATATCAAGCTGCAAGCTGTGGGATGCTTGTCTTCAACTATCTGTCTACAACTTTGTTAGATAAAGTGGAAGCACTTACCAAGTAACAACTCTATTTTTCATGTCCTCATAATAAAAACTACAAGTAATGACATCTCCATTTTCACTGCCTCTGTCCATTTTGGACTGACAATCAGCTGCCTAAAACCTGACATTTTGTTTATCTTATCCCAAATAAAAGGAGAACAAAGATATTCAGGACTGAGACAACAACACAGAAAAAAAAAAAATCCTCAGCTTCAAACCGGTCTGACAAACAATAGCTCCAGTAAGGGAGGATTAGAAATGTAACTAATAAATTAGCTTTGTACTGCACTCTCTGCATAATGGGAAGTTAGAAACGTTTGTGGCTGGACCTCAAACTACACAGTCAACAGAAATCAAACCCACTGACTGGAACTGAGATGTGGATTTGATTCTCACTTTCAAAGGAAGTGAGCACTGGTCACTTCCTATATCTTTGGTCATTTTTTCTTGAAACTCTGTACTGAAAAGTTTAAAATGGGGTAGAGGAGGAGGAATATGAACACAAACAGGGTGTTTGGAAAAAACAAATGTAGTGTTCATCAAAATTATAGAAAGCCAGCTGACTATGAGGTGCTAGCCTATAAATTGCTGCATAACTCCCTGTAAATATAACCACTGGCAAAATCTAAAATAATCTTGTCTATATCAGTTAAAACATTTGCATACAGAGCTCACCAGAATGCCCCCAAATGCATCCATATAATCATTATTCAGCACAATATATTATTACAGATTGAGCGTGATAGCTATGACCAGCTTCACAAAAAAACACTCTGACATAAAGTGTAACCCATGATTGTACTTATAGTAAAGGATTCTTTTCTGGTTTTACATGTTATAACACTCTATCTTTTTTGGAATATTAGTACTATATTCTCCCTTCCTAAGTAGAATTTGAAAATATCTGATGGTGTTCGACTTGTTTTCTTTCTGTATGTTGCTTCTGGCTTAGTGAGCACAACGTGGTTATAGACTTCTATCTTTTTCATCTGAAAGATGTAAGTGATTGTACAAGATGCTAGTCTGTGGCAATCACATCCACTGCGTCACTGAATTTAGCCTTCAGACCTGCCAAGTATTTCACACTGCCTGCAGGGTTCACGCAGTTGGCTCCTGCCTGGCATTCTCTTGCAGCTGGGGATCAAACACACACATTTATTCAGCATTTACACAGATCCTTTGATTTGGTGCATGAGATCATGGAGCAGGAATGAAGCTGTTGTGAGTCCACACCGTCCTAAGGGAGCCTCCTGCTCACAGAGGTCCTGCTGGGGGATATACTCTCCTAGCAGCCCAGTTCCCCAGCTTCATGTTAGTCCATCACTCAGTGCTCCTTCTGTCCCCTGGCCTAGCACAGCATTCTCACAGGTACTGAAATAAATGGGACCCGAAAGCACTGATATCTGATACCACACAATGCACAGAACTTGCAGTTTATTATAAAGCGGACAGTGCAATAAATCCCTCTGTATTATATTTAGTAATGGCATCATTTGTGTCATTCAGGAAAGCCATCTTGATAGTTTTGTAAAAGCCCACGGCTGTGAATAAATCACTTCCACAGTGAAGTATTTGACTGATGAGACACTAACTGTCCTACAGCGAGAAAATTATTCAGGCTGGGAAGATGACAGGTTCAGACCACAAAAAACAATAAGCCATAGAGAAGCTGGAAAGAACAACATGTACAAAAGACCAAAGGGCAATTGTCACTATCCCTGAGTAATGACCATAACAACAGGTGCTAAAACATACAATACAACTACATAGTACTGGCCAATTTCTAAACTGGCAGAAAGCTCAATGGCCAAGTGAAACCCTTTATAAGCAAGAGAGTCTCATTAGCACAATGAAAGGGACAAATAAAAATGGCTAGGTTTTGTTTGCCATACCCATTACTGCCGCCTGCAATGTGAAAGAGCTTCCTGTTTCTATTTCCATCTGATCTCCCTATGCTATAGCTAATATAATAGTTGCCAAGTGGAAAAATGAGTAGAATCTTAAGTTAAAATTGTCTATGGCCTTGAAATTGTTAGAATTTCTTTCCTTGTTTTTCTTTCCAACAAGATCCCCCTCTTACCAAGTACAATATATAATCATTCCAATTTTTCCTCATGAAGATGTTTATCCTTTCTTATCTAGCCTGCCTGTCATATCTGGTTGTAATTTACAGAAATCTGAAATATGCTCTTCTGATAAGTCTGTCAGAACAGTAACAGAAATACATATAGTTAATCATTGTGATAGCCTTTCAATATTATTCAGAGAAAGTTAGAGCTGAATGTTGTGAATAATACTCTAAATGTAATTTATACAAATATATAAACCCTTACCAATGGTTTCCATTTTCTAATAATCGTGAACAACACCTTATCAGTTAAGATCTTAATTGATAAGGTGTCTTAACAATTAATATCTCATCAGATATTACTTGTTCATAAGCATGATTCATTATGACTTACTGTGCATAGATTCGTGACAATGAAGTAAGCAAACAGGCATCAGCATGGAGCATTTCTGAAAATGAAAAAAAACATTTTAGTTATCTATAGGCCTGCCAAATAGGAAATAATACATGTTCTAAAAAATGTCAGTATGTCTGTGTTGGTCTTCAGTACATACATTACTCTGAGCCTTATTTTTAGTATATATTTACCAACACTTTGCAGAAGAAAATAGAGGAACACTATGCAGCAGAGCGGAGCTGGCTAGAGATAAGAAAGTGGTATCAAGCTATCATTGGGGGAAATGTTGCATCCAGATTCTTTAGTCCAGCCAGAGACCTGAAGGGAGATTTATCTTCTCCTGTATAATTGCTAATGACTTCAATGTTGAATTCAAGAGTTCTGAGAACAGAAAGCATAAACCCCAGAGAATGATTTTTTGTTTGAAAGGCACATTAGCTTTAATCCTAAGCATATGTCCCTGCCTCCTGCATGAACATAGGAAAATCCAACAGAATAAGCAATACCATCCTTTGATTTATTTCTCTGACTGCTCATGCTTCAGCTTTGTCATTGAGAGATCCATTTCAGCCTCCTCTCTGCACCTCACATCTCTTTTCTTTTTGCTGTGTCTCATTGCAGCTCTTCTTGCTGCTACAGCCTCCCGAGTCACACGCAAAGAGATTTAGACATGAACATTTAGTGGCAAAGGCCTTTGAAAATTATAGAACTAATTTTTCTTGAGCAGTTTTTGTCTAGTTGATAGCTTGCAGCACCAAACCAAACAGGATCATTAAATGGTTCAGTGGACTAAGATCAAAGACAGACACCTGTGAGGAAAATCCTCTATTATCCTTTCACTGTCAAAAGTAATTGTTGCTAATTGAACAAGTTTGTTTAATTCGAACATAGCTCAAGACACCATATCCTGAGCTGCTGGAAATAGATCTGGTTCTGCTGAAGTCAGCTCCTCTAATCTATAGCAACTGAGGAACTGTCACAAGGAGAGAAGCAGTTAACCCATTGCTTAACTGCATGGGCTGCGTGACCAGCTATTGCAACTGAAATACATGTCTCAAAAATCAGGCTGATCAAGAAAAACAATGACCACAGTCATCATTGCCTAATTTTACATGAGAAGCTATTAAATACACACTTTGATATCAGTAGACTAGAAGACGTCCAACAGAATTTGATGAAGGTAAAAATTAAAATATGCTGGAAAGTCTGCAAGCAGATACCAGCCATCATTTTCTAAATGCTTTTAAAATCTGATTTCCCTTTGCAAGACAGAAAGCTTCTCTCCTCCCTACTCAAGTTGAACACACAACCACAATCAACCAGCAAGCAACAAAAAGCAGTGCTAGCGTATGGATTTAAAGGTTTAGAAAGTAAATAACCACAAATCCAGCACATCTTCAAATCCAGTGTCTTTACAAAAAGAGCTCTGAATACCCTGTGGTTCTGTCTGCCACATCTTAACTCCTGGCACAGTGAATGGAAAAAAACACCCAACCCAAGCAATCACCAAAATGGCTTCCTGTAAGGGCAAATTAGATAGAGCTGTAAGATATAGGTCTGTTACATACATCACACCAGCCTGATTATCAGCAGTAAAATTATATACAAGCAATGTTTTCTGAGGTAGCAGTGCACGTTAAAAACTAAATAATGTAATTTAGGGAGCGATTAAAAGTAATTGGAATCATAAATACAATTATTATTTATTTCAGAATCAGTGCTGGCTCCTTCACTCAGCTAAGATTGAGAGCATACAAAGAACTCCTGTAAAAGCCCAATTTAACCTGTTTGTCTGTCTGGTGCTTCACATGCTTCTGTTTCCCCAGGGCTCGCAGCAGTTCACAGCTCCAAGGCAATGCCAGCGCAACACTGACGTGCTGTGTGGATTGTCAAGCAAATCCCAGCATTTAAAAGAGTCCATATTATCAAGGCTGATGCAGATACAGTCTGTAGAGAGACAGAGTGGTGCAGCTACGTGGATGTGTCACAGAGCATGGGTGCTAAGGACAGCCAAATTCCACTTAGTCCCCTTGCTAACTCCAGTGCCATTTACTTACAATGCTTATTTTACTATTATTATCATTGTTGTTGCTCATCACATTTTCTGTCCTTTCGGCCGAGCTATTCTAAGTCTCCAACCATTACCTTTAGCTCTCATTACCTTGCAGTTACGTTGTTAAAAAAAATAAATATCTATAAACTTTTACATACATATATATATAATTATTTTACTATTATTATCATTGTTGTTGCTTATCACATTTTCTGTCCTTTTGGCCAAGCTATTCTAAGTCTCTAACCATTACCTTTAGCTCTTATTACCTTGAAGTTATGTTGTTAAAAAAAATAAATATCTATAAACTTTTACATATATATATATAAATATCTATAAAAGAAGCTGACACATTGTAAAGACAGCTTGCTAAAACTCACTTCTGCGAGTGAATGGGCATGACAGATGCCATACATTCAGTATGCAGGTCAGAAATCAGCAAGTCTTTTTTTTTTTTTTCAACAAGAGACTTTTCAAGCTCAAAACACTCTAAGAGCCATTGCCCAAAATACAGGGCACAGCCAGATCCCCCCAACGCCTGAGCGACGTGTGTCCCAGGCACTGGGACCTGGATGTAGGTGCCAATAGTTGGGATTACCCAGTGGAGAAGTGGACTGAGGATCCAAAGCAGGTACAGAAAGTAGCAGATAAAACAACATGCAGCAAGTAGTGCTGTAGCCCAGGGATGAGCAGTTCTTTGCAGAGGGCTGCCTGGGTGGAGGCTAGGCGCTAGGAGCAAAGAAACTTCTGCTGCTGTGGAAAGAGGAAGTGTCTCAAAACACACCAGATTTTACAAGTGTGTGTCTATTTTAATTCCAGCACACAGAACCTGAATATTAACCAATTGCACGTCGCAGGGAAGACAGTGTAGAAAATATACAAACAATATAAAAACTATCAGGATTTAAACACAGAATCTGTGGTTGCAATAGCATTTCGTACTTCAGGGTAACCACAGTGGAAAAAGAGACAAGACTACTTGATCTTTTTGGTACAGAATTGTTCATTTGCTGATGGGCTTCCTGGATAAGATGAAGATGTGAGGTGCATACTATGGAAATATATACAATTGCTGCGTTTATCTTCTTAGTTCATTTCAGATGACTTGTGGAACTTTACAGATGGAGATGCAGTGCCATGATACCGTGTCGTGTGCCCCAACGCATTTCCTGCAGGAGTTGATCTATTAAGAATACATGTCATGTAAAGAAATGGTTTCAAATGACCACCCAAACACAGAGACATGCAGTTAGGAAGTGACTTTTCAGACCCTGCTCTAGGTTACAGTAAGAAAATGTGGCACAACACCAGGCTCCCAAGAACAAAAGTCCTGGGAATCATTACGGGACCAAACCTCACTGACTTAAACCAGAGGCCCAGGGGTGCTTCTGAGCTCCCTGGTTTGAGTGTGCTCAGTTACGTGTGTCCCACGTCAGAGACTGAAACACATGAACTCTCCAGCTTGCATCCTTCCCCTTCTCACCCTCTGCAAGACATTCTCTGAATCCACAAGGCGAAAACAAGATCCTGAGGTACCACAAAGACAGCCCTCATTCTGCCTAGGTAGGCCTTTGTGTGTCTACCTAATTAGAAGGAAGATAACCAAAAGACAACTACATGTTCCAAAAGCCTCTTTCAATACTGTTACCCTCTGCATTGGCAACCACACCCTCAGGTCATGGACTTTCCAAACTGTTTGGCAAGTTTTTGCTGTGTTCATATTATCTATCAATGAACCCTGTAAAGCAACTGAACTCAAGTTATTGCTTGTTTGGACAGCAGAGATTTTGCAAAAACACACAGCATTTAGTCCTGTTCTGATTTAAGCATAGCAAAAGGTGCATTATTATGTATCTGCTCAGAAATCAGGACTGGGCAAGTACCAAAAGTATGCTCTTCCTCAAGTCGAGTGCAAGATCCAACAATGCCTAGCTGAACACAGCAAAAGCAGAAGACAAAGGAGGGCTGTGTTGCAGAACATGTTAGTTAGCATCTTATTCATCATCCTAAACTAAACACAGCTCTGAAACAATTCTGTGCAGATGTCCTACCAAACGCTCCTGAATGCACTCTGCCAAACACCTAAAATGACTGGGCTGATGCCCAACTCCTCAATATCCAAAAATAGGTAACATTTTGGTAGGCTGACAAAATGCCAAGGTAATTTTCAACACAAATAATGCCAAACCAAGAATTGGATAGTAATCAAGCTAGGAAAACGTGTGAAATTCAAAATATTTTCAAGTTAAAACAAGAGCCTTATTCATTGCTGTGCAGTTTAAAGGTCACTGACCTAAAGCACAGCTCGTCTTGCTTTTCATGCTCCTCTTCCACTCTATCTAGCTGCCATAGGAGCAAAAATATAAGAAGAGCTTGGCTGATAGATCTAGACCTAGATCTAGATCTAATTCAAGCTGTGAATTACTCTCTTCTAACAATAAGGCCTGGCACTGCAAACAGACTTTGGAGACAGCAGTGCTGGCATCTTTCAAGTTACCCATGGGCTCATTAAGCGGTTGGCCAGCAAGATGCTGGATTCTCTTATCTGATCTGAATCTGGCAAAAGCACTCCAAAAAAAGCATTTCCTTAAAAATTAGTAGGGTGTAGGAACAAATAGATGCTCTGATTTTTACAAAAACTCCCCTGACTATGAGGGGGAGAGAGAGGAAACAGTTTGAAGATGCGTAGGTATCCCTAGATACATGTATCTGACTTTAAAATATTTCAGAAATAACATACACTGACAACTTAACATCAGAAAACACAAAAGAGAGAGGTATCCCAGCTAAGATTAAGAAATGCAATAAACAATATTTAAAAACAATAGATTGATAGTTTAAATAACTTTTAAGTACAATTTCTCATTTCTGAACCCATTTTCTAGACATAAAGGGCATTTTCAGTTAAAAAAAATTGCGACAATAAATGGACTTTCATCCAAACTAATATCTTTCTCAGGAAAATTTATTTGTATGTCTTGTGTGCGTAACTTCAAACTTAAAAATCTTTGTTTCTTTGCTGATTTCTGAACTCAAAAAAATAATCTTTACATGGAGGATTTATTCTCTCTCTCACCTGCAGATCTATTTGGCCTCAAGTTTTTAAAAGTAAGAAAAAGGAAAATGAAACTATAATTCTGTAGTCTGTACTGTTTTCTGAGTTATGTAAATTACAGAGTAGATTAATGAAGAGGAACTGAAGTGAAAAAATTGCTCAATTTCCCCTCTGAACCAGAAAGAAACATAGAAAGAAAAAGAAAGGGACCGGAACATCAAATGCTGAGAATTCTAAATCTATAATTAAAAGAGCAAAGACTTTGACTAGGAAAAGTACCCATTTTGAATGCTACAGTATTGAAACAACTTAAAAATATTCATTAAACTATCTTCTATATTTTGTGACTCTAGCCTTCAAATCAAAGATAAGAACAGAGTTGTCATCCCTTGTTGAAACACAGACTTTGGCAAGGCTTCAGAGGGTTGGTGCTGTTATAAGAATGGAAACAATACAGCACAATTTGTCCTGAGGACACTACAGAATGTTTCATCTTTGAAGACGGAAATTGTAAACTGAAATATGGGCAAGAAAAATCTCAGGTTTTTTAAACCCAATCTGTGTATTCCTTCATCAACACAAGAGATTATGGCCTCTGAGAACACCCAATATCAAACTTAGCATGTCCAGGATGACACTTGGTAGCATCAGAGAGGATTGACAGATCCCAGATGATCTACCTCTTGGGAAAGCAAGAGAGGATTGACAGATCCCAGATGATCTACATCTTGGGAAAGCAAGCAATGTTTTAAAATACATTTGCTAAGAAACTGTGAAAATATTTAGTCAGAATTATCTGATCTGTGTTAGATATAAGGTAAAAAATGTGATTTCTTCATCTATCCCTTCCTTCAGTCATTCCTTACAGGCATCCCTTAACATCTCTGATAACATCTACAGTTTTCAAATACCACTTTAGATAAAAACCACACTTGTATATGTTCGTTTATGTTAGGTGACTGTGGTCACTCCTAAACTACTGGTTTTTAAGAACAAAAAATGTAATAGTCACGGTGACTTAAAACACAATCTCATTTTCTCAGGATACATAGGCCCTAAGAAACAAGTGTGCCACCTATTGATTTGCCAGATACCACTGAAGCACACCCTTCCTAATTTTGTAATGCTTACATGCTCCAACAACAATATTTGAGGACTTTAATGAACTTCAGCTTAAAACACTTTAAACAGAAGCATCCGGTTTCATGGGCAGAAATTCAAGTATAGAAATACTAAAGGTATTTAGTCATTCCAGTTAAACAACTAAATTAGTTTTGTTTTATGCATCTTATTCAGGGATATACAGGAAGCCTATAGTCTCAACTCCCAGTTTAAAACTTTCACTGCTGAACCTATTTTGAGTGTCTCTGAAGATATTAAGTACATACGCACACACACAGTGATGTTATATACCACTACCAGCAGTCAGAGATCTAGGCTGTAGATCTAGGTACAGGCTGGCTGCAAGTCATAGGTTTCTAAATGATATTACTATGGAATTTGCCATTTACAAACTGCTTAATACATTCACTAAAAATAATCATCCATTAAATTAGTTTTAATGTCATATAGGGGAGAAACCGACGAGAGAATACAACTACGCCGGGAGGGCATTTTTCAATACTCCCACACCATGCACTTGGTGAAGGCAGGGTGCCTGCAACAAAATGAAGACTTAGAAATCTCACTTGCAGGCCAAAAGAATGAAAGGCTTGTTCTTTGTTTTGATTTCCCCCCCCCTTTTTTTTTTTTTCCTAGAGAAAGAGGTCCATTTACATTGATATTGAGTATTTTAATGTGTGAAGTAATACAGCAAACCGAAATGCCAAGATGATATGTTATAAATTCATCACTCCCTAAGCCAGCTGCTTCTTGTCAGAAAAGGAAAGTTCCTTTTAAGTGTCTTTTGAGACTGATATAAAACAAGTTATATGACAAGACTGTTTGTACGGTATGTCATCAGGTATTTCTTAAAGCATAAATTATGACTGATCTTTTTTTTAAATGGAAAAAAGAATTATTTCAGACAAGCAATCCACCAAGTAGTAATTCCACTTCTGATGTTTCAGGAAATGAGAAATGACTCCCCCAGTGGTGCTTTCAGTAACACTGGAAAGATAATTTCGAACACCTCAACATGCACATTTCCAACACTTAATTTCAACAAATACTTTGATTTAGCAGTAGCTTATGCATTTAAATCCCTTTTGAAATTAAATATTTAAAATGTTGTTCCACAGTATTCTTTCAAAAATGTTTTTAATCCATACTTGATACATTTTTGTGGAAGCAAATCAAATTGATAGGATATTTGGCCCTGTTCCTTCACAGGAAAGCATACAAATTCTATAGTGGCTTTATCAAAATTTAAGTCATGAAATGTCATTAAAATGTGTAGTTAATAAAGTCCTTATTTGCTTTATTATGTATTTAGTCTCTAGAAAGCTCTTTAATTTCATAATCTCTTATCTTTCATACAATTTATTTTATTCTATATTGTGTATTTTTTACCGTTACAATAAATTATACTTCAATAAAATATTTGTCATTTATGACTGTCAGTTATGAATTCTCATGACAGTTTGCAACTGTTCTCATTAGTCCTCTTCCTTTGCTTCCTTATTAGTATGTTGTTACTTAATGATGTCCTCAGAATATTTTCACGAATTAAATTAAAAAATATTTTTCCTGATATATTTGCATGATTGTGCCAAAACATAATAAATATACTGCAGTTATATGGCTGTCACACAGTGCTTGATTGGCTCTACCCATGGCAAACACAGGAAAAAAATAAAGACAGAAAGGATTACCTCTGCAGAATTCATTTCCGTGGAAAGATACCATGTGTATTTAGTCAATGGAGGAGGTAGCAATGTGCTCATGGTCCCTAACTCCCTGGTACACAACTGAATGGAAAATAACACTAGACGGAGGAACACAGAAGGGATGTGCTCAAATCTCACCATTCGTGAAGTCAAAATGCCACAAAAGCACACACCTGAAGGTGCTTCTGGGTCTTGAAGGTCAGAAGTCTGAACATGGCATGAATAACAGAGCAGGGGAGGGAAGAACATGCTCATCTTTCTCCTGGTCATCTGCTGTTATTACTTTCTCTCTGCCTGCTTCACCATACAGATGCACACTCTTCCCAAAATTTGTGAGAAGGTGCTGGTTATGAGTTTGAGACCACCCACCATTTCCTACCTGCATGACATACTTTGGTCTTCAAGGATAACTGAGCCCATCGTTCAGGGGTGTATTGAAATGCACGGGGATCATGTGTCTAATCTCCATGTCCCTCTTCTTTCACACACGTTCTGCATCATCATATCTCTTTTATGTGACCATTTGTTGTTGTGATTTTGGCTGGGATGAAGTTTACTTTCTTACCAGCAGTTGATATAGTGCTGTGTTTTGGATTTGGGCTAGGAAATAGTGCTGATAGCACACTAATGTTTTTGATTGTTGCTAAGCTCTCAAGGCCTTTTCTGCTTCTTGTACCGTTCTGCTAGCAAGTAGGCTGGGACTGCACAAAAAGCTTGCAGGAGGCACAACCGGGACAGCTGACCCCAACTGACCAAAAGGATATCCCACATCATATAATGTCATTCTTGATATATAAAGCTGGGGGAAGAAGAAGGAAGGGGGGGTATTCAGAGTTATGACATTTGTCTTCCCAAGTGGCCATTACATGTGATGGAGCCCTGCTTTCCTAGAGGTGGCTGAGGACCTGCCTGCTGATGGGAAGAAATGAATGAATTCCTTGTTTTGTTTTGCTTTGCTTGCATTCACGGCTTTTGCTTTATTTATTAAACTGTCTGTATCTCAATCCACAAATTTTTCTGTTGGATTTGGGCTAGGAAATAGTGCTGATAGCACACTAATGTTTTTGATTGTTGCTAAGCTCTCAAGGCCTTTTCTGCTTCTTGTACCGTTCTGCTAGCAAGTAGGCTGGGACTGCACAAAAAGCTTGCAGGAGGCACAACCGGGACAGCTGACCCCAACTGACCAAAAGGATATCCCACATCATATAATGTCATTCTTGATATATAAAGCTGGGGGAAGAAGAAGGAAGGGGGGGATGTTCAGAGTTATGACATTTGTCTTCCCAAGGGGCCATTACATGTGATGGAGCCCTGCTTTCCTAGAGGTGGCTGAGGACCTGCCTGCTGATGGGAAGAAATGAATGAATTCCTTGTTTTGTTTTGCTTTGCTTGCATTCAGATGGAGCCCTGCTTTCCTAGAGGTGGCTGAGGACCTGCCTGCTGATGGGAAGAAATGAATGAATTCCTTGTTTTGTTTTGCTTTGCTTGCATTCACGGCTTTTGCTTTATTTATTAAACTGTCTGTATCTCAATCCACAAATTTTTCTGACTTTTACCCTTCTGATTCTCTTCCCCATCCGGGGGGAGTAAATGAGCAGCTGTGTGCTCCTCATTGCCAGCTGGGGTTAAACCTCCACGCTATTCATATGAAATAAAGAAAAGGCTCAACCACCGAAAATTTTTCCCAAATTATGTTCGAAACAGCCATAAGAACCACCATAATTGAAGACAAGAAAAATAAAAGCTTCCCCAGTCATGGAAATCATGGGGTTCGTGGTGAGTAGATCCCAACCAGCAACTGAGCCCCCACCAGCACATCCTACAAGCAGACCAGTCCCCAAGCAACAGCTATATCGGAAAGACAATAGCCCCTCAGGTTTATTACTGAGCCTGATGTTATATGGCATAAAAGAACCCTTTGGTCAGTTGGGGTCAGCTCTCCCAGCTGTGTCCCCTCCCAGCATCTTACCCACTCCCAGACTACCTGCTGGCAGGGCAGTGTGAGAAACAGAGAAGGCCTTGACATTCTGCAAGCACCACTTAGCAATAGCTACGACGCTGCTGCGTTATCAGTGCTGGTTTGGTCACAAATCTACACACAAGATGCCACGAAGAAAACTAACTCCACCCCAGACTCAGCACAGAGTTAAAAGCAAATCTTTGCCTTTCAGTGTTTACATTCATCTCTTGTTATATTTCTACCACCTGCCCAACACTGTAGTGCCCAAGGCTGTTTAGGGATAGAAAAGCCCATGAAGAAGTTTGCGAAGCAGATGACTTGCCTCTACCAAGCTACTGCAAAATTTTTCCCTTTCTCCCCTGCCAGTGGGAGCTTCTTCTAACCATTGTAAAAACATGAGAGATCAGCCAGACTTCATGGAGTATCTGTCAGTCAAAAGTCCAGTGTGATTCCTCCTGTCTGCTGAGATACAGGTCAGTATAAATGGTTCTTGACTTGTCGTCGCAGCTGCTTTCCAATGAAGGTGATTATAAATCTCCATAAATTTTCTATGGGACTGGTGACGTTAAAAGTGGACTGAGACACCTTCATGCATGTGGCTTGCTCACACCTCAAAGTGACCCACCAACCCTTCTGTTACCATGGTGCACCTTTACCAAAGAGTAAGGCCGGGATCTGTTTGTGCTGTGATCTCAACAGATTGATATGACTTGTAAAAATAGAACTAAATTTCTACTTGCAGTGCAGCATTACAAGAAATCTGGGGAGACGGCAATGAGATTTGTGATAAAAAGGACTCACAGGAGATAGTTGATAGCAGCTGTAATTTCTTTACCTATTATTACCTGACTTTGAGGCTCCAAAATGATTATATTTTCCTGCTTCCTGTTAGTTCTGCAGTTACTGATAGCAATTAAGCTGCATTTCAAGACAGAGAATGTTATTTGATTTTAGAATTTGGCTTCGTATTTCTTCCAAAATAGCCCCGGCTGGCAAAAGAGAATACTACAATGAATTATTCTTCTGAGAATAGCACAACTAGCAGTACAGCATGCCTTTCTCCATCATCAACCCAGAGCTGATAACAGAAAGTAGTTGGCTCTTTTGGCCCTCTGACAAAGCTCTGTGCCAATGTCTCACCAGAGGGGCCACAACCGGTGGTGCTCCAGAAGAGATTTGCCTGTGCCCTCTTCAGAGTCATCTCACTGTTTTATCTGTTTGCTCCCAAGAACGGATGGCTTTTTCAGCTTTTTTTTTTCACGAATGCAGCGAAAAGAGATAATGAAACATCTCTTCACCTTCATTCAGAGCAACTGACATATCCACCTGGACTTGAACAAAGCATTTGACATTGTCTGCCATGATATCCTTCTCTCCAAAATGGATAGATAGGGATTTGATGGATGGACCACTCATTGGATAAGGAACTGGATGGATGGCCGCACTCAGAGAGTTGAGGTGAACGGCTCGATGTCTAAGCATCAAGCAGTGACAAGTGGCGTTCCTCAGGGTTCTAAGGAACTGGATGGATGGCCGCACTCAAAGAGTTGAGGTGAACGGCTCGATGTAGCAGCAAGCAGTGACAAGTGGTGTTCCTCAGGGTTTGGTACTGGGACCGGTACTGTTTAATATCTTTGTTGGTGACATGGACAGTGGGATTGAGTGCACCCTCAGAAAGTTTACCATCGACATCAAGCTGTGTGGCACGGTTGACACACTGGAGGGAAGGGATGCCATCCAGAGGCACCTGGACAGGCTTGAGAAGTGGGCCTGTACAAACCACCTGATGTTCAACCAGGCCAAGTGCAAGGTCTTGCACCTGTGTCATGGCAATCCCAAGCACGAATACAGTCTGGACAGAGAACGGATTGAGAGCAGCCTTGAGGAGGACTTGGGGGTGTTGGTGGATGAGAAGCTCAACATGACCCAGCAATGTGTGCTGGCAGCCCCGAAAGCAACCATATCTTGGGATGCATTTAAAGAAGCGTGGCCAGCAAGTTGATGAGAAGCTCAACACGACCCAGCAATGTGTGGTGGCAGCCCCAAAAGCAACCATATCCTGGGATGCATTTAAAGAAGCATGGCCAGCGAGTTGGGGGGCGTCTCCTGGCAACCGCCGCAACACCGGCGCGGGCCCGCTGCTGCCTGGTCGCCCCCGGGCGGCGCGGCGTGGCCGCGGCCGGTGAGTGAGGGCTGGGGGCTGCGGCAGGCCCGGAGCGGGCGAGGGGGGGCAACTCTGCTGTGAAGACAGGCAGAAGAGAAGAGAAGGCTCTGGGGAAACCTTATTAAGGCCTTCTAGTACCTAAATGGAGCCTACAAGAACTCTGGAGAGGGGCATGTTTATGACAGGATGGGAGCACTGTGTCCAGCTCTGGAGCCCTCCACACAGAACTGTTGGAACAGGTCCAGAAGAGGGCCATGAAGATCATGAGAGGGCTGGGGCAACTCTGCTGTGAAGACAGGCAGAAGAGAAGAGAAGGCTCTGGGGAAACCTTATTAAGGCCTTCTAGTACCTAAATGGAGCCTACAAGAACTCTGGAGAGGGGCATGTTTATGACAGGATGAGGAATAAAGGTTTTAAACTGGAAGAGGGTAGATTTAGACTAGATATCAGGAAGAAACTTTTCACTCTGAGGGTGGTGAGACTCTGGAACAGGTTGCCCAGAGAAGCTGTGGCTGCCCCATCCCTGGAGGGGTTCAAGGCCAGGCTGGATGGGTCTTTGAGCAACCTGGTCTGGTGGGAGGTGTCCCTGCCCAGGGCAGGGGGATTGGAATTGGATGATCTTTAAGATCCCTTCCAACCTAAAACATTCCATGATTCTATGATGAAACAGGAACAAGAGACAATAAAAGGAAGGCGTGGGGTTGGCAACTTTCAAGACAGACTTGCACTTCTGTTAAATTTTAGAAATACTGAGTGTTCTTTGGGTGAGAAGGTAGCCTTTTTTTTGTGGTGTTTTTTTTTAAGTTTTGAGAAATAACTGATTTATTTTTTTCATCACTATCCCAGCCCACCAGCACCAGTGACTTAATGCTTCCCTCTAAGATGTGTTGGTTACCAGCACCTTGGAGATGGGATAAAGCCGTGGAGAGATGGATGAACACACGTGTGGAGGTGAAAGCACTCTCCAAGGGCTCTGGAAATTCGAATTAAAGGAAGGCACTTGAAGCCTCTGCCCGGGGACGACGGGGAAAGGCCCGGGTAGGGAAGGCGCGGTGGCGGCGGGCCCCGGCTCCCCTCAGCCCGCCCGGCTCCCCTCAGCCCGCCCGGCTCCCCTCAGCCCGCCCGGCTCCCCTCAGCCCGCCCGGCTCCCCTCAGCCCGCCCGGCTCCCCTCAGCCCGCCCCACCTTCCCGCCCGCGGCCCCGCGCGCCCCTCAGCGCATGCGCCGCGGGCGTCTCCTGGCAACCGCCGCAACACCGGCGCGGGCCCGCTGCTGCCTGGTCGCCCCCGGGCGGCGCGGCGTGGCCGCGGCCGGTGAGTGAGGGCTGGGGGCTGCGGCAGGCCCGGAGCGGGCGAGGGGGTTCTCCACTGCGAGCCTGTGGCGGAAGGAAGGCGGGCGAAGGGGACGGGTACCGCCAGGGCGGAGGGCTGGGTCGCCGGCGGCGCCGAGTTTGTAGTAATACCCCGATTTGTGTGGGTGGCGAGTGAGGGGCCGGGGTGGCGATGGAAGGGTGGCGGTGGCCGTTAGGGATGATCTTTAAGATCCCTTCCAACCTAAAACATTCCATGATTCTATGATGAAACAGGAACAAGAGACAATAAAAGGAAGGCGTGGGGTTGGCAACTTTCAAGACAGACTTGCACTTCTGTTAAATTTTAGAAATACTGAGTGTTCTTTGGGTGAGAAGGTAGCCTTTTTTTTGTGTTGTTTTTTTTTAAGTTTTGAGAAATAACTGATTTATTTTTTTCATCACTATCCCAGCCCACCAGCACCAGTGACTTAATGCTTCCCTCTAAGATGTGTTGGTTACCAGCACCTTGGAGATGGGATAAAGCCGTGGAGAGATGGATGAACACACGTGTGGAGGTGAAAGCACTCTCCAAGGGCTCTGGAAATTCGAATTAAAGGAAGGCACTTGAAGCCTCTGCCCGGGGACGACGGGGAAAGGCCCGGGTAGGGAAGGCGCGGTGGCGGCGGGCCCCGGCTCCCCTCAGCCCGCCCGGCTCCCCTCAGCCCGCCCGGCTCCCCTCAGCCCGCCCGGCTCCCCTCAGCCCGCCCGGCTCCCCTCAGCCCGCCCGGCTCCCCTCAGCCCGCCCGGCTCCCCTCAGCCCGCCCCACCTTCCCGCCCGCGGCCCCGCGCGCCCCTCAGCGCATGCGCCGCGGGCGTCTCCTGGCAACCGCCGCAACACCGGCGCGGGCCCGCTGCTGCCTGGTCGCCCCCGGGCGGCGCGGCGTGGCCGCGGCCGGTGAGTGAGGGCTGGGGGCTGCGGCAGGCCCGGAGCGGGCGAGGGGGTTCTCCACTGCGAGCCTGTGGCGGAAGGAAGGCGGGCGAAGGGGACGGGTACCGCCAGGGCGGAGGGCTGGGTCGCCGGCGGCGCCGAGTTTGTAGTAATACCCCGATTTGTGTGGGTGGCGAGTGAGGGGCCGGGGTGGCGATGGAAGGGTGGCGGTGGCCGTTAGAGCCCGCTTGCCGCCGGGCCAGTGAGCCCTCGAAGGTCGGTTCCACGCCTGTGGAGGGGGTTCGGTTCCACCCGTGCCCTGAGGGCCCCACATCTGGGGGCCTTCGAAAGTCACGAGTCAAAGTTGAAAAAGAATAATGATTCTTTTTCTTATTTTTTTTTTAAAGGTGTACCTTGAATTTTCCTCCAACCGCAACCAAAAAGCCCCTAAAAACTTCTTGCTGTCTGCTTGATAATGGCCTCTACAGAAAAGCAGTGATAGTTGCAAGATTTATAATAAAACCGTATGATTTGCTAACAGGTGAAGTATATCAGACTGAACGTAAATAACATTTAAAACCAGGCAGGGGCAATCCTGCATTTAGGGGGCTCTTGATGCTGTTTCCTACTGGAAACTGGGAGACATTGGGGGGACTGAGGGGTAACTGAGACTAGTATTTTCAGGTGTGAACTGGGAAGCAAGAAAGAGCAGTGGACCTGCCCTGAGGAACCTTGCATGGTAGAGAGAAAGAGTTTTATTTAAAAGTTTGGATAGGTAATATGAACAAAGAAAGAAGAGTGTACAGCTAACATAGGTAAGACATGTAGAATTTATGTGTGACAGTAACATGAAAGGGATGAGACCCTTTCTCATCAAAAAAAAAAAGGAATGAAATCTTAAATACAGAAGTTTTATCTTCAAGAACGCTATCAGATGATTAGGCTATTAGGAAAGAAGTCTCCCCTAGTTTATTCATGTTTCAAAGGTTTCAGGGCACCTGCACACAGGAATTTCAAAAACAAAGTATGGATATTCTGTCAGAGGAGCATCATCTGTAGAACAGAACTCCTATAATCTTGTTGCTAATCTGAAGTTATCTATGTAAGGTAGTCTGATATTGTATTATCTTAACCTATGTAAGACAAGCGTCTGTTTTCTGTTGTTCATTGACTGAGCAAACTCACTTTCTCACCTTTGTTGATGGAAGCAAGATTTCCTTTTTTTTTCTTTTCATTTTAAAATTTTTATCATGCAGCCATTTTCTGATTACCTAATGTTTTTCTAATACAATGAATTCCAAGGTGGGCTTGTATGTCCTATAGTTCCTACTTTTGTTTGCAAACCTGCTACTTGTATTTTTGTCCTAAACTGTAACATTTCTTTTGAATTTTTTTTTAACTGTTAACATATTAAAGCCTGTTAAATGAACAGTTAAAATTAAATGATAGGGCACTATCCTGTCAGTTTGACACAACCATAAAAGTCATGAATGTGATAGTAACACAGCTGAGGTATTTCTAGTGTTGACAAAAAAGTATGAGTACAATTTTGTACAAGTTGGGAGAGGCTTCATCTGGGATGCTGTGTTCAGCTGTGGTCATCCATGTTTTCAAGAATTTGACTTAAAAAAGGCTTAAGAGAGTGACGTGGGGAATGAAGAATCATTTTTTGCAGGACATTAGAAGAGTTTTTTAACCTAATAACAAACATATCCCCACTCTGTTTTCATTTTATCTTCAAACATATTCTGAGTCTATGTCTCTAAATATATATAGTGTATATATATTATACTGTATGTATAGAATATAGTATATATATTGTATAGTATAAATATTTCATATAAATAATGTTTTTTGATACATACCAGCAAAGACAGTAATTGACAGCAGTTCAAACATGACATGAATACAGTAGACTGGTCATGAATAAATGTAGACTAAAAATTAAAACAGGTCCCTGCCTGTCTGACTAATCAGCTTGTGGATCAGCTCTTTAAGGAGAGAAATAGGAACAAAATACCTAACGATTTTTAAGATACAGCATGATAGGTACCTGGTGGGATTAATGTGATGCAGTGTCTGTGATGGGGAGGGGAATGAATCCGATGGTTCAGAATGTCCCTTTCAGCCTGATGTCCCTGTGAAACCGGCAGAAGGAAGCATTCATTTGAAGACATGTAGATTGGCACAGCTGGCTAAAAATTTAGGAGTGTCTTTAATTTTTCACTAGTTTTTAAAATGTCTTTCTTCTTCAGGCAGACCATCTTTGACTTCTGTATGAAAAGTGCCCTGCTACTATTGTTCAGACAGTGGTTGGGTGGCTACTCTCTCATTTGTTTTAGACTAAGTCAATTTTTCTTCAGTCTCTTTCTCATGGGATGAGGGATTTCACTATACATCTCAACGAGACACTTAAAATCACACACATAACTCCTAAAAATCTCCTTCATTCAGGTTGTCACAGCTTAGATTCTCCAAGGATAGATCCCAGGTCTGATGTTATAATTTGGAAATGAGCAGTAACATAGAGAAATCAGATTTTTCTGGTGAGATGAAATAATTTATGCTGAGACTAAAAAAGACTGGCAGAAACTTCTGAGATCTCTTCTGCAGTTAGGTGAGCTGGTAACACCGTGACAGATAAAATTCACTGTTGATGAAACCAATGTCATTTACACTGCTGGGAACATTTGGCACAACTTCAGCAATGAAGCTAAATTAATTGTGATCAACTGGGAAAATGACCTATTTACCATATGTGAATATCTTTGTGAAAATCTTCACTAAGGAAATTTGGTAAAAATTAGTACCCAAAAAGTTATAATGTCACTGGAATAAATCAGTAGTGTTCTAGAATTGATTATGGTATTTCAGGTTAGGTTCATCATATCTGAGAGATTTAACAGCCACACAGGGACTCTGAGACAAGAAACATATATGTCTGGAAAAGCTAGATGGAAAAAATAATTAAGGCGGCTTAGAAAGGTGATAAATCATAATGTACAGGGAGTTATAAAAGAAAGTAGAAAAGATCAAGTCAGGGCATCTCTTAACTACAGTTGTAATACAAGAACAGGGGGATGTTGTATTGAATTGACTAACACATTAAAGCTGTTTACTTTTTTAAAAAATCTAAGGAGTACTTCCTTACACAGTACACTTGTCAGTTGGACCTGTGCTGTAGCATGTCAGATTAGGAATGAGGACTAAAAGGATTAAGCATTGATGTGAACAGTAAAAATAGCTACTATTGTTACGAAGAACATAAAAACTTCAGGAGATCTAAACCTTTGTACTTAAGGGAAATAAAAACCCTGTAACAGATGGAGGAAATTTGACTTTTGGGATTGGTTTCATGCATTTATCAGAAGCATTTGGCTCTTACCACTCTGGAGGCAGGATACTGGTCTGCCATGGAAGACTGTTCTTATTCAGTGAAGGAGGGGTTTTGTGCTGAAGCCTCTTAGTTATTCTGTGATTTGGACAGAATACTATCATGTTCTTCAATTCCCATTACTTCTTTTCATTAACATTCATACATCATCTTTTACACTGCACACATTGGAGAATATATTCTGCCTCTACAGCTTAAGATCTTAACATGTTGACTGAAACACTCCTGCCTTAGTACACCTCTTACTAGGTGTACCAAGCTGTTCAGCTTCAGAAAACAGTGAAGTATGGTCCTTGGGCAGTGTGAAAAAAGGTGCTGCTATCGATCAGAGGCTGTACGTGAGTCAAAAGTTTATTGCAAACCTTATATATTTTCACAGCATTACTTTGTGGAATCAAATACCTGAGAATCTAGACTCTTGTTAGAAATCTAAGCATCTACCCTTGGGCTCTTGAAAGTAACACTCAGCTGAATGTTAATGTGATATCAGAAAGCAAATAAAAAGTATTAATGTGTCTTAAAAGTTCTGAGATCTTAAATAAATAATTGTATTTCTTTTAGCTCACCTAAAATCCCCACCTTCTCTCTCCCATTGGTATTTCCTCAGCCTGGCATCTTACTACGAACTCATTTTGGTTTTAAGGGTTTGTCTGCAAAGTACTTCACTCTGCATCTTTCAGTTTGGGGCTTTTTTTTAATTATTCTTTTGTGTGTGTATAGTTTATAAACTTTCAAGATTATTCCACATTGTTCTCTTAATTATGACAAAGCTGCCTGAGAGTGTATTTAAGCTGGCATAGAAAGGACATACTAGTTTATGGACCTAAGAAACGAGTGAGACTTTCTGCCAATGCTATGATTATAATTTTAGTATCTTCCTTTTGATTGCTTTGGAAGGCAGCAAAACTAGAGTGTCCATACAGAAATTAATTGAAACAATCAATGAAGATGATCAATATATAGGCAATTTTCACTGTCACCACAGAAAAAGGATTTTAATTTCTGTGAGACGAGAAGAAACAGCAAGACTTCATTTAAACTAGCTAGACTAAATTGAGATTACATAATTATCACTTGGAAGGCAAAAAGAATCTCACTTGTGCATCATTTTTGGGAAGAGCCTGAAAATCATGGCCAGGTTGTAGAAACACAGCTACAGACTGTCTTAAAGCGTGGGACAGTTTATTTGCGACGTGAAACATGTAATAAGATAACTGGTTAGAATCTGTTCTTAAATCCTTTTCTCTGCACTGCTTTTCCATAGGAGTAATTGCTCTCAGAAGAGGCCTTTGATTCCTTGACTAAGAGGTAAGTTCCACAGCTTGGCTGTGTCTTGGACTTATTCCTGTTCTTTGTCTCATGTCTCACTAACGTTCAGTATGTGCTGGGTATTAGGTTGTTGTGTCAGTTACTTAAGGTTTTAGAAAACAGAAGATGCAAATGGAACAGGTGACGTTATCTACCTGCATTGTCTGACTTAAAACCACGAAATATTATGGTCTTTAAATGTAGGGAACAGGATTCTAATAGTATAGGTATACACTCCACACTGTAAAGGAATTGTTTATAAGATTTCAGTAATTTGAACAGAAAAACCACCATAAGACTTTCCTCATATTTCAAAGTATGATTTATAGACTCTTTTTGTTACAGCTCACTTGCTATCCATCATCTAAAAAATATCCACCATCTAAAAAAAAAAAAGTATAGTGACTAGAAATAAATTGATATCTCAGATTGGCAATCTAAGAAACTATTCACACTGAGCAGAGAGATTCCTAGAGCAAGACAATAAAGTGAAGTAAGTACAGGGATTGTGGCCATCATTATCTTGTGATCTAGTACTTGGAATTTGCTCCTCTGGGCAGGCATCTGCAACAAATCTTTCAAAAAGTAAATAAATTTTCCTTATTTTATTTGACACGGCAGAGATGCCAGTTCATGATATAATAGCCAAGAGGTTAGAGGATTCCAGTTTTTAACTAAAATGTCTACATTTATGACCTTCCTCATGATCGTTTTCCACTTACGGGCAAGATGTTCTGGAGATGGGCCTATTCCTTCAGCCACTTTTAAAAAGGCAAGGTGGCTGTGTTTTGTCATATGCCTAGTTCTGCTAATAAATGTTCAGTCTACTCTGATAATATCTGCCAGACCTAAGCCTGGCATGTGGGTTCATGTGGAGAAACAGGGTAATAAGTTTATCTCAGTAACTTTAGATGTCAGTGTAAATGTAAATGTCAATACATGAGGTAGCAACTCTAAACTCTGGTTTTGGTCCATGGAAAAAGTAGTTATTTTTAAGGTGCAATTCAATTTTAGATACTTACTTTAGGATGAATCTGCCTTAAGAGCTATTGACTGTGTTGACTGGTTCTCCATCGGTTATCAAGGACAGTGACTGACTTAAGTACTGATGTCTCATTTAGTTTAGTGAACACTGCTTATAGTTTCTGGATACTGGTGGATACTCACACTGGGGTATTTCTGGTCCTATGGGAAAACTGGAGGCCCTAATGAAGTTCAGTGAAACAGGGAAATGCCTGCCAAGCTCAGGCACCAAGAATAGCTAGAGCTGAGGAGAGCGTTGGGGACTGTAGTTTTGGAATGAGGATTTAGTTAGATATAATGACTGTCCTGCTTGCTGAGAGACAATACCTTATTAGACGACTGCACTGAAACTGGATAGGAGCAAAGTAAAGCAAAGCAAAGGATTTAGTTAGATATAATGACTGTCCTGCTGGCTGAGAGACAATACCTTATTAGATGACTGCAGTGAAACTGGATAGGAGCAAAGTAAAGCAGGCTTATTTGATGTCTCATTTAGTTTAGTGAACACTGCTTATAGTTTCTGGATACTAGTTCACTTCAGATACTCACACTGGGGTATTTCTGGTCCTATGGGAAAACTGGAGGCCCTAATGAAGTTCAGTGAAACAGGGAAATGCCTGCCAAGCTCAGGCACCAAGAATAGCTAAAGCTGAGGAGAGCATTGGGGACTGTAGCTTTGGAATGAGGATTTAGTTAGATATAATGACTGTCCTGCTTGCTGAGAGACAATACCTTATTAGACGACTGCACTGAAACTGGATAGGAGCAAAGTAAAGCAAAGCAAAGTCTACCATTGAAGGCAATGAATTCCAGGTGAAGGACAGGAACTAGCATAGAATGGCAACTTCATAGAATGATTGACTATACATTGGCTACATCTGCTATGTCAAAGTCCTTTATTACCTCTAGTTCTATATGACTTAAAACAATCAAGCATTTTATCTCAAAAAAACATTGTGGATAAAGTATGCTGCTATGATTTTAGAAACCTACAGAACATGAAGTAAAAAATATTACTCAAATGAGAATATTCTTTATTTTGTCTTTAAGAATTAGAATCTTAGAATTGTTTAGGTTGGAAAAGACCTTTAAGATCATCAAGTCCAACAATTAACCTAGCACTGATAGTGAACACTGCTTATAGTTTCTGGATACTGGTGGATACTCACACTGGGGTATTTCTGGTCCTATGGGAAAACTGGAGGCCCTAATGAAGTTCAGTGAAACAGGGAAATGCCTGCCAAGCTCAGGCACCAAGAATAGCTAAAGCTGAGGAGAGCATTGGGGACTGTAGCTTTGGAATGAGGATTTAGTTAGATATAATGACTGTCCTGCTTGCTGAGAGACAATACCTTATTAGACGACTGCACTGAAACTGGATAGGAGCAAAGTAAAGCAAAGCAAAGTCTACCATTGAAGGCAATGAATTCCAGGTGAAGGACAGGAACTAGCATAGAATGGCAACTTCATAGAATGATTGACTATACATTGGCTACATCTGCTATGTCAAAGTCCTTTATTACCTCTAGTTCTATATGACTTAAAACAATCAAGCATTTTATCTCAAAAAACATTGTAGATAAACTATGCTGCTATGATTTTAGAAACCTACAGAACATGAAGTAAAAGATATTACTCAAATGAGAATATTCTTTATTTTGTCTTTAAGAATTAGAATCTTAGAATTGTTTAGGTTGGAAAAGACCTTTAAGATCATCAAGTCCAACAATTAACCTAGCACTGATAAGTCCACCACTAAACCATGTCCCTCAGCACTATGTCTGAACTGGCCCTAATACTGAGCCCTGGGGAGCACTGGTGCATGGTGCATGGCCACCAACTGGATTTAACTCCATTCACCACATCTCTTTGGGCCTGGCCATCCAGCCAGTTTTTAACCCAGCAAAGAGTACATGCATCCAAGCCATGAGCAGCTAATTTATTCAGGAATTAATTTATTTAACTACTTACAGTTAATTACTAGCGAATAGAGTCTTAAGTTTTTAAAAGAAGTTTTTCAGGTAACATAGACTCAGCATTTAATCAGATTTAAAAATCTCAATCCTACTACAGTTTTTTTTTCTGATTTCTAAATATTTAGAACAGTAAACTGAGAAACAAAGCTATGCATACTGTAAACCTACGGAGAAAAAGAGAGCATGCAGTTATCATGGAGAGAAAGGGATTTGAATAAGAAGTTCTTTTATGGGTCAGTAGCCTTTCAATACCTGTACACATTGATTGTCAGCAAGAATTAAAATTCAATGCAGAAGACACATTTTTAATTATCAGTAAGCCAAAGAATTCTACATGCATCCTTTCCTCAAGTCAAAAAATGACCACTGAATACAGAGAGCTTTATGGGAACAAACCAAACATCAACATTTGATGGCAGAATGCATTGAAATCCAGAGTAGTAACTGCAGCAAAGAAACAGACTGAGGGGCACAATCCACAATAAAGTTGTGTTCTCTATGCTTTTTGCTACCAATTATACTGCTTTTTTAATATTACCAAGGAACCAAATATTTTTGGACCTGTAGAAAAATGTGTTAGTTTCTTGAAAATATGCTCAGAAGTTGGATGTATTTATAAAGCGTGAAGAAATATTTACAATTAAAGACTTAAGTTATTCACAGTCTTGGAATATGTAAAATTATTTGAATCTGTGAACATTAATTGTACAACATTATAAATACTTTTACATTAATTAACTTTATTAACTTTTAAAATAGTTTAGTTTAAACCTAATTAAACTCATTCAAAATTAAAATGGCTTTTTATGACTTTAACTTAATTTATATCTGAAATTAATTGAGCTGAATGGAAAAATTCTAAGCCAGTGTCCATATCTCCATACCAGGATTTAACACAATTTAAATAACCCAGATTTCCTGAATGTCTCTGTAAATCTGATTCTTGTATATGTGCATGATGCTTACTTTCTGCAGTGACTGCGTAAATCAGGAGGTAGTATGTCCATTATTTTTGTTGAATATACTGTCAGTAATTTGTCCTTATGCTTTCTCATATAAGTTGATTTGCCTCTAGCCAAAGCTGTGCTTTCTGAAACACTGAATTCTAGTGTGTGTGTGTATGTGTTCATATGTGTTCATATGTGTATGTGTTTGTATGTATATATGCACAAGGGTAAAGGGGATTGAAGCAGAAGAAGCTTTGATTGTATGGGTCTTCCTCTCAAAACTAAAATTAGTGACCTGGCTATGAAGTTTTACATTTCAGATCGATTTTTAGGATGTGCTTATCAACTGGTTTCACCACTGTTGTGTTACAATTTATTTGAGAGGCCAGCAGAGGAACAACATCTGAAAAAATTAAGAGGATTCAAGAAGAGGTCCAAATGTTTGTTGAACACAGCAAACAATAGCCCTGACTTCATAGAATCATAGAATCATAGAATTTCCCAGGCCGGAAGGGACCTCCAAGGGTCATCTAGTCCGACCTCCCCGCAGTCAGCAGGGACACCCCCAACTAGACCAGGTTGCCCAGGGCCTCGTCGAGCCTCTCCTTGAATATCTCCAGGGATGGGGCCTCAACCACCTCCCTGGGCAACCTGTTCCAGTGCTCCACCACCCTCACAGTAAAGAACCCCCTTCTAATCTCCAATCTAAATCTGTTCCCCTCCAGCTTGAAGCCATTTCCCCTCGTCCTGTCACTACAGGCCTTTCTAAACAGGTTCTCCCCAGCCTTCCTGTAGGCTCCCTTCAGGTACTGGAAGGCTGCTATTAGGTCTCCCCGGAGCCTCCTCTTCTCCAGGCTGAACAACCCCAGTTCCTTCAGCCTGTCCTTGTAGCAGAGGTGCTCCATCCCCTTGATCATCCTTGTGGCCCTCCTCTGGACCCTCTCCATCAGGTCCATGTCCTTCTTGTATTGAGGGCTCCAGACCTGCACACAATACTCCAGGTGAGGTCTCACCAGAGCAGAGTAAAGTGGCAGAATCACCTCTCTGGACCTGACTTCAGTAACCAGCCAGGCTAGAGCTCATGTTGCACTAGAAAATAATCTCTTATACCAAAGGGAAGCTGTCAGGACAGTCCTGCCTGAGGGTGAACGTGTGGTTTCCCTTTGAGGAGGAGTTACTGAGGGGTACTAACAGTGCACATTTCACTTTCATGTAGTGTGAAAACAAACCTGAGTTGGGCATAACTTGGGTTACGTTCTATGCATAGCTAGTGCTAGTAGGTCATGTTGTTCTTTACTTTTGCCTGTAGCTTAATGGGAAGGCTCTGCTGTGGCTTTGCAAGCCACATGAAATTAGGTCCATGTGAGGTATTACATCCATATGCTTCAGAGGCTGCTGTTAGATGCAGCTGAGAAGGTCTTCCTGGTTCACCTGCACATGTGCTAATACAAAAAAAAGCAGAAGACGGAAGCTGGACTTGGTGTAAATAGATGTAACTTTTAAAAATCAGTCAAGTTTGTACTGTGCAGAACTGTTTCTTAATACCTGTAGACCATATATGATTTTTGTCTTTTGTGAAATACGAATAGAGAACTCAAATTGAATTTGAACCACATTTTCAAAGTAGAACATAATTGTACGTTCTGCAGTTGTATGGAATGCTTGCCAACATAGAATGTATAGACAAAAATGGAGAAATACCCTATCAGGACCTTCAAGTTCACAGATTTAGGCTGGATGGGGCTTTGAGCAACCTGGTCTAGTGGGAGGTGTCCCTGCCCATGGCAGGGGGTTGGCACTTGATGATCTTTAAAGTCCCTTCCAAGTCTAAGCGTTCTATGACTCTATATATGATTTATGCATTGTGGTGGGTTGACCTTGGCTGAACACCAGGTGCCCACCAAACCACTCTATCACTCCCCTCCTCAGTGGACAGAGAGGGGAAAAAATAAGATGGAAAAAGACCTGCTGGGTCTCTAAAGACAATTTAATAAAGCAAAAGCAAAGGCTGCACATGGAAGTAAAGAAAAACAAAAGATTTTTTTCTCTACTTCCCATCAGCAGGCGATATCCAGCCACTTCCCAGGAAGCAGGGCTTCGGTATGTGCAGCGGTTGCTCTGCAAGACAAATGTTGTAAATAAAGGATGTGCTTCACCCCCTCTCCCTCCATCTTTCTTCTCCTTTCTCTTAGCTTTTACTGCTGAGTAGGCATCATATGGTATGGAATATCCCTTTGGTCAGTTTGGGCCAGTTGTCCTGGCTGTGTCCCCTCCCAAGATCTTGCTTACTGGTTGGAGGGGCAATGTTGGAGAAACAGCCTTGATGCCCTCAGCAATAGCCAAAACACCAGTGTGTTGGCAACACCTACCAGTACAAAGCACAGCACTGTTAGGGCTGCTACGGGGAAATTTAACTCCGCCTCAGGCAGACCCAATACATAGATGCAGATAAAACTAACTTATAGAAAAGCATGTCCTATGTATTTGCACCACATCATAAGCTGAGCCTGAGATGTCTCACATCTTTCATTTTAGTTATGTGTTTTGTTGACAGATATATTTTACCAAATGTGTTCAAATGTTAGAAAGTTTGGTTTTTTTATAAGGGATTACTTTCTGCATAGAAATTACTGTGTCAAAGAACTCTTCAAACTGATTAAATGGGTCAGATGAAGGAGAAAGTCTCTTACAAGCTTTTCTGAATCACTGGTAAGCTGATTCCTAAAACAGAGAAGGGATTTTGTTTGTCCGCTTTTATTTTGTTGTTTGTTTTTGTTTTTAGGATGGGTAAAAAAGTAAAGAAGGAAGTAGAGCCTCCACCCAAGGATGTGGTAAGTTTAAAAACTGCTATGTACTATAATATAAACATTACACGATTATAGGTCCAGCTCTACCATCCTCACTCTTCTAGGTTACCCACATTATTCTAAAAATGTCTTTTAAAGATGATTCTGTTTCTGCTTTTCTTGGACAGCATACAGACTAGAGTGACTGGGCATGTGTAGTTCTTTGTGGAGGTTGTTGTCTTTGGCAGGCTTTGCAAATAATAATGTATGAAACAATCCAGGCTTCTTTTTATTTGAAGAGCAATATTAGCTTTCCATTTGTAAAAATCAAAGGAGAAGGGAAAAGAGTGAAAAGACCTGAAATCTGCCTGTCTTTTCAACTGTGGAGACATGCCCTTTCTTTAAGGATGAAAGAGTTAAGAGCCTAGATGGCTCTGCAGACTTTTTTACTGAATACAGAATTTTACAGATATTTTGAATGACGGTACTATGTATCCTGGACCTTTTGCAAAGATATACTGTTTTAGCAGCAGTTCAGGTGTTTCTGGTATCATTGGAAGTTCACAGTGAAAAGCACAAGAGGTGAAGCCAAATATGGAATAATGGTGGTAATGTGACTTTTTTTCAAAAGGTGGAATTTAAGAGTCTGACAGTAGCACACTTTCCAAGACTTTCTATAAATTCACAAGGTACAAAGACACCCCCCAAAAGACAGAGGTTCAAAACATAGGCATTTTTAAAGTTTAATTGGTTTATTCAGAAAGAAGTAGGGGAAATAAGACAGAGACATTGAAAAAAGTATATTATAAATTCTGTGCCAGATAATAACAAAGTTAATGAAAATCAGGACCTCGACAAGTCCACAGAAGAGCATGAAACTAAATGCATAGTTCAGGACACTGTTTAAAAAAAAACAATGGGTTTGTCTGTAAAGAGACATGGTACTTTAAGAGCTTTTTCAAAGGTCGTAGAAAAGTTGATCAGCAAAAACTACGTCACAATTTCAATATTAAATAACCATAAATAATTTTGACTAAGACAGTAATATCCAATAGCCATGATGTCACTGAGGCATAGCAATTGATATCAGGTTTTGCCCAACTGTTCTGTGGAAAGACGAATATTGCAAACATAATTCATAAGCTCCAATCAATAATAAATCCTTATGAAAGGAGACTTGACGTAAAACTTCAACATGAGAGGATAAATCGATCTAAAGCTATTTCTGTATGGCATAACCTACAAAACAAGGAGAAGACACAAAGAAGGTGTATGTGGATAGGACTAATTAAAACAAGCCTGAGGAAATAAAACTTAGTATCTTTGCAGTCTAAGAAAAAAAAAATGAAAGGCATGAAAATAGATTTAAAGCATACAGATGAGCTAACCCCCTCCAAAGTAATAAAAATCGACTTTTTCAGTAAATATCTAAAAAGTCAGTAGAGGCAGCACCAAAATTTCTATATCCAAAAGACTCTATTAGATTTTCTGGAGAAAATTATGGTACAGCCTACGAACTACTACAATAAACTGAACAATGCTAGAAAAGATATTCAACAACTGAAAAAAAATTACAGAAAAGGTGAATAAAACTATTAAAAAGGAAAGAATTGGAAAGAGGAAAGTCCAGATGGCATCTGCATTTTTTGGCTTAGTTTTCACCCTTATCATACTTCAGGCTGGCATATCTCTTTTAGCAGTCCTATCAGGAGAAAAAAACCTGAATGTAGGGAAGCAAAACAGTATTAAACATTAAAACAGATCATTGATTAGTTCTAACTATCAACCAAGAAAATCTTCTAGCTATGAGAATATTGTTAATAGTGATCATGTAAAGTTGAATCTCTAACCTTTAAATTTCATCTGGATATTTCAGATGGCAGGAAATGAGATGCAGACAAAATAAAAGATGTATTAGCTATTATCTTCTGATTGATAATCTGCTTATGAAAATGTCAAGTCCAAGAAAAGAAGCCTTGAGATAATGTGGACAGGCTGATAAAAGAGGGCCTTTGTGCATGTGGAATGCTCTGAGGATATATGGTACTGCAGATGACCACTAATTTTTATAGATTTCTAGGAACAGGTGGGAAACGCATCTCTTCAGAAAGTATTCTGAGGACTCTGTTTTCCTTGCCTTTCATAATTTGTCTTTTACTATTATCCATTCTGAGAATTGGGCTTCTCCAGGAAAAATATTGCTTTAAGCCTCTGTCTCTATATGGATGACCTTATACAGTAATTCAGGCAGATAAAATATGCTAGCTTTGACAGAGATCGATAGGAACTTTTCATATGATATCTTCATTAAGTTTGGTCTAGAAAATGTTACTGTTTGATGATCAGCTAGGGCACAGACATTAAAAGGGAAGCCTAAGATTACCACTAGAGAAAATACTGAGGTGTTATCACTGAAAGCTGAGTATTTTTGAAAATGGCTTCATTCACAATAATGATGTTAAAAAGGTGGAATATATGAAGTGGCACTGTCAACTCCTGAAATTCAGTCTCCACAGAAACACCTTATTATGAGTAATTAATGCCTAAATATTAATTTGACTCGACTTTAGTAAGGCTTTCAGCACTGTCTCTCATAGCTGATTAAGGTCATAAAAGAAAAGCAAAATGACTTATTTTTGTGTCAAAAGACAAAGCTATGTAGCAAATCACTAAAACAAACGCGAGGAAATTGGCAAAATATGAATAAATAGTAGTTGTCCAGGTCTTGTTCTAACTGAAAAATAACTAAAATCTGAAATTGTGGTACTGTCACTTGTGGTATTTAATGTGTAGCCTTTGTACTAGAGGAATGGAGGGTGAAAGTTTCATTTTCAAAAAGAAGTACATCAATAATTACAGAAAATTTGTCTTCCATGTGGTGTTAATTGGTAGAAATAGTTACAAACAAAAAAAAAGGAAAAAAAATACATGGATAAATAGGATAGTAATGGAGGAAAATCAATATTGTTTTGTAGAGGAAAGTTTGATCTCTGAAATCTATTTGAATTCTTTAGAGGAGTCTGTGAGCAAGTGGATAATGGTCATCTCGTTGATACAGTCATTTAGCTTTTTCAAAAAATTATAGACCAGGCTCTTCACTCACATAAACACTAACAGAAAAAAATAAATTCTTTTTCTGGCAATAATGTCTGTTGTAAAATAGAAAGCAAAGGTGAGAAAACAAATTACTGTTCAGGTTTCAAAACTGAGAGAGGTTGCCATTGGAATGTCATGGGGTTTTATTCTGCATCCGGTGTCATCCAGTCTGTCAGAATTAATGTGGATACTTTCATGAAAATGGCAGCCAGTTACTCAGTAGGCAAAAAGTGAATAAATACAACATTTCAAAATCCAGAAATAAAAGGCCAAGCACCATGTCACTAGCAAATGCATTATGCATGCACATGTTGGATGCCATTAACAGTTCTGGTGTTTCCATCTCAAAAAAAGGTAAAGTTGAACTATAGAAAAGTACTAAGAAGGACAACCAGAATAGACAGAGTGGCTTCTGTATAAAGAAAGATCAAAGACAGTAGGTTTCTTTATCCCCAAAAGGAAATGATTGTGAAGAGGAATATCAGAGAAACTCACAAAATGGTGACTATACAGAGAAAGCAAATGGGTGTCATTTATTTTGCTATTTCCTGTGGTGAATGAAGTGGAGGACAAATAAAATTATCAGGCAGTAGTTTTAAAACAAAGGAAAGGCACAGATATTTATATGACTGTTAAACTGTGATACTTGTGTCTCAGAATATTAAACATGGATAAAATATAGATGGCTTCAAAAATTATTTACCAAATTAAGTTGAGTTAAATTGATGGAATAAAAAAAAACCCAACCAGATACTTTGCAGTTTCTAATGGCTTTGAAGTCAAATGTAAACAAAAATCAAAGATGGCTTTGAAGTCAAATGTAAACAAAAATCATGATCAAAGTCATATAGGAGTTTTTGAATTATAGCTTTCTTTTTCATTTAACTTGCTTTTTTCTTAATACAAACTGAATGTTGGAAATGTTGTTACTTATAAAACAGTTACATTTCTGTGTTTAAATCAAGGTCATTTGTAACTTCAGGAATATTCTTATAGCAGATAATCTGTCCTTATGTGCCATTAAGGAAAGAGTCTGCAATGATGTATGAAGATTTAGGAGCAAGCCTTGATTTTAAAAGAAAATAAAGGGGAACTGTAGCTATGCTGCCATTCTGATAAGCAAAAGTCTTACCCAGTTCTATGATAGTTTTGACAAACAGTGTTACTTTGCAGCAAATCACTGACCTGTTCAGGGCTCTGATTTCTTAAACATACCTTGACTTCAGTGGCTCTTCTTACTGTGTTTTCAGCACAAAATTGCTTCTAATAGGAAAGTGCCTATTGAATATTTCAGATAGTAGAAGTGAATCTAATGTCTATACAAATGGGTAGAGATTAAACCAATTTCACTCTGCTCATGTGCCAACCTGTCACTAAAGCCTAGGAGTTATCATTGAATTGTAGTTTATACAATTACTTGTGAACAGGAGAGGCAATGAAAATGGAGCAACGTAATAGCATCTGTGGTATTAGATCAATGTAAATAGATAACTGAGATTTTGAACTCTTATTTCATATTTCATTTCTTATTAAACTTCATCTGAGATCAATCTTTGTGTTTATTTTACTCTGGAGGACTAACAGCCTTTACTAGAAATTGCAGTTTTATCCCATCAGCAAGTATTTGGCCAGATTCAGGAGATATGTCTGTTCTTAAATCATAGTACTACCTGTAGGATCATGTTCTGTCCACGCAAGGACACAAATGGGCAGAAGCAGAGAAGTATGAAGGTGCTAAAGGGCCTTTCTGTCCCTTTATTCTCCTGTATGCCTCTCCTATGGGTAGAATGAATGAATATTGCTAATTTTTTTGCCTGTTTACCATTCAAAAGAAAATTCCCATAAAGAATTCCATCATTTTAGGCCCATCATTAAGATGGTAACTTGGACCACTCTGCCACTGTTTGGTTTAATTCTTGCTGCTGAGTCATTGTAAAGCAAAATTACTTACGGTACAGTAAACTGATACTATTTTCTTTGAAAAGGAGCTTTGTTCCATGACTTGCTCCATGACTTTTGCCATGCTTCCATGCTTCCAGCTTGTCCCAGCAAGCATGAAGTTGGACAGTGTCTTCAGGTTTTCAGTCCTGCTTGAAGCTAGGGAGACTAATGAAGCACATTAGCTAGGCAGCCTCTTAACTTGGTCTTGGTCTTGCAGACGGTTAAATTGTGTGATATGCCTCATGGAAAATAATGAAATTACTTAGATTTTACAACCTATCAAAACTATTAATTTAGAAGTTTGGCTACTAGTGTCATATTTTGCCTTATTTTTGAACAAGTCAGAGGAGAGTGAAGAAAAAAAGCCTGCTTTTTGTTCATTTTCCTGCTACGACACTCACAACATTTTTGAAGATTTGCTCCAGATAATTTCCTTGCATGGCAACTGGCTTGTATGTATCTTCATGCCCTTATTGTTCAGCAACATCTGCCTCTGATGTAGCTATTAGAGGATTTTTTTAAATGAAGTAAACTAAATAACAGACATTTTAAAATACATGTGGTATATCCATTGTAATAATATTTTAAAATGTTTACTGCTATCTTAAATTATTAATCTGCTGTTTTGTAAGATAAATACATTGATATTGAGAGACTGCACGACTCCAGAATTTAGTAGTTTCTGTGTATAACACAGCTACTCTATAGGCCTAAAGTCTGAAGAGAGAAGACAGTTTTTTCCATATTAAAAAATTATTTTAAATCCAAATAAGCTTAAAACTTTTTAATGGGTAGAATTTTCAGAAACCCTTGAGCCTTGTTAAAGAACAAAAGGCTTTTCTAGAAGATTCCCTTGCTCAAGTGATGTTAGTCCTGAAGAGTCTATTAAGAGGGTAAGATTTCTTTCCGTATTTCTTTCCGTCTTTTTATTTTTTTTAAAGAAACCACAAAGTGTTAATGCCACAGAGTAATCAAGTCCTCTTGCTCATACACCACCTAACGTGGCAGGCTCTGTGCACAGCTGCTCAAAAGAAACTTCAGAATCCTGCGGTTCTGAAGCCACAGGATGCTCTTACATGTGTAAGAGAATTACATAGTTTGTTACCTTCAAGACTTCTGAGATGTAAGGGGAATTGTCAAGGGTTTCTCGACATCTTCATACAGGATGTCCTGGTTTGAGGCAGAACAGAACCAACTTTCAGTTCAGTGATTTGATTTCTCAGTTAAGCCTCTTCTGTCGTCTCGTCGTTTGCTGATCTGGCCTGAACCACGACACAGGATGAAATAATGATTATATTTGGAAGTCAATTATTCATTCTTATTTTTCAAAAACATCTCAAATTGTTCTTAAAAATTTTAATTTCTCCAAGTAAATAGCTACTCATTAATATTTCTAACTCAAACTATGTTTTTTTAATGAAGTGTGGGAATCTACCGCAGCACACAGGATAAATCAAACTATTCTTTCTTTTTTTTTTTGCTTCATTTGTAGTTTGATCCTAATAGCTACTCATTAATATTTCTAACTCAAACTATGTTTTTTTAATGAAGTGTGGGAATCTACCGCAGCACACAGGATAAATCAAACTATTCTTTCTTTTTTTGTTGTTTCATTTGTAGTTCGATCCATTATTGGTTGAAAGCAAAACAGCAGCAACAGTTGTGCTAATGCTTAGTTCTCCTGAAGAGGAAATTTTGGCTAAAGCATGTGATGCTCTGTATAAATTCGCATCAAAAGGTTAGTCTTTTTGCAATGAGCTTTCCTTTGTGTTGCTTAGATTTTGATAGTAGTTCACAAGTTTTTGGTTTCCTAGCACCAAAATCTTCATTTCATCTCAAAGTTCTCTGTCAAGGTTTTGGGGGTTTTCTGAAATATCTATCAAACCTGTATTTGCAGTTATAAAGAAGTCCTGTGGTTTCTGTGATGGAAATTCTTATAATTTTGTTGTAGAATTTTATATTCTCTGTTTAATGGAGCTTGGTTTAAATACAACCTGTATCTGTTTTGTTATGAGCAACAGACTTGCATCTGAGAAAGAATTCTCTTTTTTATGTTACAGTTTGAAACTTCTGTACCAGTGTAGTTATTTCAAGGTTCAGTTTTCAATGAAAATTACTTTTTAACCTGTGTCTGTTATTATATATTATATATTATAGCTCTTGTGTCAGTACTTTTGTGACAGATGTTTTATTAGAGACTGCTCAGCCTCCTTTATCAAGCTTATTTCTGCATTTGTTGGGAAAATAGCAAGTCTACAAGATTCCAAATTTTCCAAAGGTCCCTGTATTATCTCTAGCTAAGCATCATGTTCTGGGTACCCAGAAGACAACTGTATAACAAAGGCTCAAAATTATGCAGCACATAATGTCCTAAGTTGTCTTCTACTCATTCCATGTCAGCCACTCTAATTGGTGTACACTGGTAGTATTCTTGCTGTAATTAATTTGTTTTAATATTAATTTCCATTTAATTTATTTTTTTCTTAAAAAAATAAGGATTTATATGCTGATTGCTGATGGCAATCATCAACACTACTAAGTTGTAAGAGAAGAGCTGAAGGGTCTGAAGGATCACTGGGTTCTGAAAGATATTTAGGTTCAGCTTAATATGGCAAGCTTAGCTGAGGGCATGCAACCAAATTTTGAACATGTGAAGAGAGAATTTGGACTGTCAGGAGACAGCTGTACACAACACAACATACACTCTGTTGGCTCCTTCCTTGCTGTCCACAGTAAAATACAGCACACTGCAAGAGGACAAATATTTATTTTTTCTATTTCTACTAAATGAATAATCCTTTAAAATGTTAATATTATCATTGCTATATCATTGTTATTCCTGCAGTCTTCCAGAAGACTTCGCAGTGGGTCTCAAGAGAAGGAGTTGTTTTCACTTTGCAGTTAATTTATTTCATAGAATTATAGAATGGTTAGAGTTAGAAGGGACCTTAAAGATCATCCAGTTCCAGCCCTCCTGCCATGGGCAGGGACAAGTCCAGGGATGGGGCATCCACTACTTCCCTGGGCAACCTCTTCCAGGTTCACCACCCTCACAGTAAAGAGTTTCTTCCTAATATCTAATCTAAATCTCCCCTCTTTCAGATTAAAACCATTACCCTCATCCTATCCCTCCATTCCCTGGTAAAGAGTCCCTCCCCACCTCTCCTGCAGGCTCCCTTTAGGTACTGGAAGGCTGCTATAAGGTCTCCCCAGAGCCTTCTCCAGGTTGAACAACCCCAACTTTTTCAGCCTGTCTTCATAGGAGAGGTGCTCCAGCCCTCTGACCATCTTCAGAGCCCTCCTCTGGACCCACTCCAACAGGTCCATGTACTTTTGTTGGGAGCTCCAGAGCTGGATGCAGTACTCCAGGTGGGGTCTCACCCGAGCAGAGTAGAACATGTCTTGAATGTTGCTAGTAAAATATGTCCTAGCCCTCAATAAAAAATAGTTCTTTTATTTTAATTGTATTTTGGCCTGAGAATGAGCATAGTCCTCCAGTTTCTTCTTGCATTGCTCACTTGCTTCGTTAGAAAATTAATTATAAAGCTGTTGTGGGAACCAAGAATAGAAGTAGGTTTCGGATTTTGTTTCTTGGGTTTTTTTCTTGTTTCTTTGGGTGTTTTTTGAGTGAGAAAGAACTGAAGGCTGTAATCATACAAAATGCTTCTGTCCTTTGCATGGCCAGAGAGTATTCAGCTACAAAGTGCTCCATTCTCAGGTGGTAGAAATTTCAGGTGGGATTTAAGGATCCAAATCCTTGCAGTTGCTTCAGTTGATGGGTAGTGCAGATCCATAGGCTGAATTAACTGTTATTTTGAGGAAAATAAATTGGGAGGCAAGAAAAGAGGAAAACGACGGGTTTTTTATGATATCTTGGTGTCTGCTTTGTTAAGTAGAAAGCTGTCCTTTGTACTACCACTGCAGTCTCCAAAGAATTAGTTGGGTGTCCAATAGACAGAAACATCCTTTGCTTTACGAACGTGAATTAATCCTAGATACTACAAATCCTTGATACTATTTGACACATGTTTATTTGTCAATAAAATAAAATAAATCTATTTGGGGCATAGATTAGATGATGTCCCAAGGTCCTGCCCAGGCCATTGTTCTTTGATTTGACAGTCCAATGAAAGATTGGTAGCTGGTTTACTTCGTTACATTAGAACTGTGAGCTTGCTGCATTTTTATAGAACTTTATCCTAATTACTCTTCAGGTGATGAGAACAAAGTGACACTTCTTGGTCTTGGAGCAGTGGAACATCTGTTTAAACTCATCTCACATGAAGATCCAATTGTACGCAGAAATGCCATCGTGGTACTTGGCATCATGGCTTCTAATCGTAAGAGTCTCCATTTTTGAATATTTTTCAATGTTTATGAGTGTGGTCATCAAAGCAATGGGTGGCCCATGTGAAGAAATCCTTTTTTAACGGCCCAGAATAAAGGAACACATTCAGCTTGAATGAACACCACTGAAGTAAAGTAAATTCAACTCATACCTCTTTTCTTGGATTTTAACACCGTAATGTGTAGATAGTAACAACACAGCCTTGTAAGATCACATGAAGTCTGAAAAACACAAAGAATGTTTTTTGGTTATTCTGTCCAGTGGTTGTGGATATCCTGCCATTGATGACAGTAAAAATGCATTCTGAAAGTCTTCAATGTGATTTTGATAAGACCTATATAATTCATGTTTTCAATTTGCAGTGTGGGCTGTGTTAGCATAAAATTAGAAAGTGATGGCTTGAAAATTAAATAACGGAAGGATTGCTTTTATTTTGATAATTTTAACCACAAATAATTTTAACTATTAGATTACAACTTCTTTGACAACTAAAACTGTGCAATATTTAATCAGAACCTGCTAGATGTAAGTATTTTGAATAATGTTTCAATGAAGTACTGAGGAACTTCCTATATATCAAATGTCACAAAATGTCATCTGGTACTTGAAAATCTTCTCTCTGATTTCTGGGCCATTATGATCTTGGTATAACTTCAGTTGTGTGTCATTCCCATTCAGATCTTTTTGTCACTCAGGGAGTAACCATAAGTACATATCCCTTGGAGTAGAGTCTGTTTCTTTGCTCAGCCAAGATTGCCAAACGAAAGGCTTCGCATTTGTATTTATTTCATTGCAGATGATGTCAAGAAATTACTGAGGGAACTGGATGTCACAAATTCACTTATATCACAGCTGGCGCCAGAAGGTAGCTTGCAGTATTCATTCCTTGTGCAAAAATACACTCAGAAATAATTTATGATTGCCATTTGATTGGACAATTTAATAAAATCTTCCTTGTAACTTATGATTTGTCATACTACATGTTAAATAGGTAATTACTTTTATAGGATTAGCTCTGTTACTCACTGAGTAGTGTTTTATGTTGTACAGATGGAGCAAGATGTTTATGGAGATGTCAGGTATGATTAACAGCTCTTGTTTATTGACTTGAAATAATATTTTAAACCACTGGATTAGCGAACATATACTGTGCTGAATAAAACTTGACCAAAATATTTCTTTTTTCCCTCCCCATAGAAGAAGTAGTTATCCATGAATTTGCTAGTCTCTGCCTAGCACACATGGCTGTTGAATATACTACTAAAGTACAAATATTTGAGCAAGGTGGATTAGAACCACTTGTCAGACTGCTAGGTAGCCCTGATCCTGATGTTAAGAAGAATTCGCTTGAATGTATCTACCTCGTGATGCAGGTAAAGTTTGTTGTTGTTTTAAATGACAGAGGCAGAAAAGCACTTCTCCCCCACCCCTGCCATCCTTTGTGGGATTAATAATTTTAAAATATTTGGTTCCTTTACTCCCCAGTGTTCATCAAAGTATTTGAAAACATTACACCCAAGTCCTTGATTGTTGCACTAGTTATGAACATAGCTGATTTGACTAATTCTGTTTAACTTAATGCAGTTATCCATGCTGTACAGCAATGTAAGTGAGATCAGATTCAGATTTTTTAAATTAAAGATCAATTTGGCAAATGCTATTCTTGGTAATGAGAGTTATAACCTGTCCTTCCAAAAGGTTGGAATAATCCTGTAAATTAAAGACCTTGCAATTTGCATTGTGCCTTGTTTTGGCCAGCAAGTCTATAGTCACAATTTTGAACATCTTTTTAATGATAGGTGAATGCTGTCAACAGCTACTTTCCATACTGGGAGGAATAGATTTGTTATTGGCTACTTTCACACTCAGCACTAATGTCATCCATATGCTGCTTAGCAAAAGAATGGTGCATTTGTATGGCAGTTCTCTCCATGGCTTAAGCGAATCAATTCAATAATGAATTCAGTTTATAACTCTATCTCTTTTGGGGCATCAGAGCATGTCTATTCAGAATCACATTTTACTCTTTCTCCCTTTTTACTATCTCGCTGTCTTTGTTGCAGGGTATATCTGGATAACTGCACCTGGTGCTTGCTTATATTGATAAGGATAATTGCATGCTGCACATATGCAATAAGCTATTTAAAAGCAAATTGTAATTTATTTATTTATTTTCTATTTTAATATCATCTACTACTGTCTTTTTGCTAAGCTGCATATACACAGTTTAAAGTTGAAATTTTAAATTGTTGGTTTATAATTAGTAAAACGAAAGGAAATATAACCAGGCAACCACAGTAGAGTGTGAAAGCTCTTTTGCCCCTCCACTGAGGTAAATAAAAATAATGAAACTAAATTTTAAAAAGTTTCTCAAAGAAATATGTATGTTGAGACAAACATGGCAAAACCAAGAGTCTCTGTAGTGTGTACTTCAGTCACGCAAAAAAATGGAACTTAAGGTTGGTGGGTCTTGATTATATTGAGTTGGATTCTTAGCTGAATAGAAAGAAATCTTCAGAACTGGAAGTTCTGGAATATTGACTCATTTGTGTATGTTTGAAATCAGATTTTGGTGTTCTTTCTGGAAAGTCAGGAATTGATGTACTGTTACACTCTCTATCACTAACAGTCTTTGTTGAATATTTTACTGCAGGATTTTCAAAGCCATGCTGCGGTTCGTGCGCTGAATGTAATTCCACCCTTGCTGGAACTACTGAAATCTGAATACCCAGTTATTCAGTTGTTAGCCCTTAAAATCTTAGAAGAAATTAGCAAAGACAGAGAAACCAGGATAATACTGAGAGAAAATAACGGATTAGATTGTCTTCTGAAGATACTGGAAACCAATGTACGGTTTACTTGCCTTAAAAGTTTTTTGTTCTTGCTGCTAATGTTTGTATGACTAATGCAAATTATTGTTCATGTTATGAAAGAGTGATAAAAGAAGAAAGAACTCCTTAGTTAGAACTAACTGCATAGAAAGAGGATAAGCTAGGATACCTAGCTTGCTAAGAGAGGAACCAAAGGGCTTCATCAAAATGTTTATATTAGTTTTGTTGCTTTATTGCTACTAGTAATACTGTTTTGCATTTACTGTCTATTTCTCAAACTGTTGTAAATATCAGAAAAAATCATCATATAGCTTTTTTATATAATGGTTTTCTCAAAATTTTTTATTATATGCTGAATTCTGGTGCTAGTTCCTAGTTTGAACGCTGATTTTTTTTTCTGAATTTGCTTTGTTATCAGTGGCCTTAAGTATAATTTCCTACCTTGGAAATTTTGCTGCTCATGTTATTATGAGACTCATTTTAGTGCTTCTTGAGTTCAGATCTCACCATGGGAAATATAATGCATAGAGAAATTTGTGAAGTTTTTAAAATTTTAAAGTGACAGATCCTTTCTGAATACCTGCCTAACCCACCTTGATGTAAATCAGGAACTTCTGCTGGTTTTACTCTTTTTGATAAATTGTAGTGCATGCAAAGGCACATCAATTAAATTATACAGAAAGTATACATATGAAAAAGATGTATTTTACAGTGTGAATAAACTGTGCAAAATAAAGTTATGACAATTATCCTACAAAATTAAAAGCACAAGATATTGAAATCCTGATTTGAAGGTTATTTGTTTGGGTTTTTTTCTTCATTAGGAATTCAGCGATCTACATGTGGAAGCTCTTGCTGTGTTGGGAAATTGTCTGGAAGACACGCATACTCTGCAACTGATTCAGCAGACAGGAGGCCTTAAAAAGCTACTTTCATTTGTAGGAGATTCTACTGTTCCAGATATTCAGAAGAATGCAGCAAAGGCAATTACCAGAGCAGCTTATGACTGTATGTGACTTTTTAAAAATTCATGGACATGAATTTGTTTATGAAGTAAATCTTCATCCAGAATGAAGCCATCTTATCTGGTTGAGGGTAGTTCTTGTGCTGAGGAAAACACTTGCAAGAATGAATTACAGTGATGATTCTTGCCAATCAGAGCAGCAATTGGATGCTAGGCTAGAGATAGATATATATATATGAAAATGTTAAGATTTTGCCTCAAATTATTTTTAAATGTAATATATTCTTGCAAAATGCTGTCCTCAAAAAGGAAAATGGAGCTCTAAAAATATGATCTTTATCTTTTGTTTAGTGATGCCATCTGAAGCCACCTTCACTGGCACTATTTCTCATCGCTTACTTGCTTTTGCAGTGATGCCATCTGAAGCCACCTTCACTGGCTATCAGCTGAGAATGAAAAGCTTACTTGCTTTTGGTTACAACTGCTCATCTAAATGTCAGGCAATCGTCTCAAATGAAAATTCCTTTATCAAGGACATGAAAAAAAGCCTTTCAAATGGCTTTTAGATTAATATTCCCAGTGGAGTTAAATAGCTTCACTGAGAGCAGCTTTGAGAATGACTTGGGGGTGTTGGTTGATGAGAAGCTCAACATGAGTCAGCAATGTGTGGTGGCAGCCCAGGAAGCCAACCACATCCTGTGCTGCATCAAGAGAAGCATGACCAGCGGGTTAAGGGAAGTGATTCTCCCCTCTACTCCGCTCTGGTGAGACACCATGTGGAGTATTGTGTCCAGCTCTGGACCTTCCCCTCTACTCCGCTCTGGTGAGACACCACATGGAGTATTGTGTCCAGCTCTGGAGCTCTCAGCATAGAAGAGACATGGACCTGTTGGAACAGGTCCAGAGGAGGGCCATGAAGATGATAGAGGGCTGGAGGAACTCTGCTGTGAGGACAGGCAGAGAACTGGGGTTGTTCATCCTGGAGAAGAGAAGGCTCCAGGGAGCCATTAATGGAGCCTTTCAATGGAGAAGAGAAGGCTCCAGGGAGCCCTTAATGGAGCCTTTCAGTATCTGAATGGGGCCTACAGGAGGGATGGGGAGGGACCTTTTACAAGAACATGTGGTGATAGGATGAGGGGTAATGGCTTCAAACTGAAAGAAGGTAGATTTAGATTAGATATCAGCAAGAAATTTTTCACTCTGAGGGTGGTGAGACACAGGAAGAGGTTGCCCAGAGAAGCTGTGGATGCCCCGTCCCTGGGAAGTGTTCAAGGCCAGGCTGGATGGGGCTTTGAGCAACCTGGTCTGGTGGGAGGTGTCCCTGCAAGGAGCAAGGTGGTTGGGACTAGATGCTCTTTAAGGTCGCTTCCAACCTAAACCATTCTATGATTCTATAATTATTTATCCTATAGTTCTTTTTTATACACTTTTCTTTAATTCACCAAGGAATTCTGAATTAGGCAGAACATTCTTGTCATTTTTGCCCACAAGGATGCTCTTTAAATAAATCGACATTTGGAATTCCTTCCATACATTGGCTTCTGAGTTGCAACATATGCCTAGCAGTGCAATCTAACAAAATGCAATGCAAGAAATAACATACTTTTGTCTATAGAAGATTTGAATTCTGTCAAGGGATTTTGATGACAGTAGCTATGACAGTAGAGCTTAAATATTTCATTCATATTTCTATCATCTCATGGTTGAATCATGGCTTTAATTTATGTGTATTTTATTTAATACATGGCTAAAATAATCTCTTAGCTATGACAGTAGAGCTTAAATATTTCATTCATATTTCTATCATCTCATGGTTGAATCATGGCTTTAATTTATGTGTATTTTACAAATATATTATTTAATACATGGCTAAAATAATCTTTCTACATTATTTCAGACCTTCTTTCTTCTCTCCCCCTCCTATCTTCCCAGTTCTTTTCTCACCTTCGTTAGCTTGACATCCTGAGTATTTGTAATTATTTGGATTGCAAATAAGAAATTAAGAGAGTGGAAACTATCTTTCCTAGTATTCTGTGGGTTTCTGTATGCTTTTATCATTATCTTTGGATGCTTTGCAAGTCACTGAAATCATTTTTCATTAATGTTTAGGTATCAAAGATAGGAAGGGACCTTCTTGTGCCAGTATTTTCTTTGTGTATTTTCCTATATTGTTATTTTATTATGCTACTTAGGACTGTCAGTATCATTTTGATAGTCCTGTGACAGGCTTGTAAGTAGTATGCTAAGCAGATTTATATTTGCTCCTACTACTTTATACTGCCTCTTACTCCTCTTTCATATTTTTTTTTTCAGCTAAGCATAGCCTTCTTTTCCTCTTCCACACCTTTTTTCACTTTTTGTGGCCTAATATTTTAGCAGCTGTTAGTAGAAGCATGTCTGAACACAACATTTTTAAAGCACGGTGGCAAGAACTACACGTAATATATTACAGTACTGCCTATGATCTTATATCATGGGATGTTACCGTCAGTGAAGATGCATCTTCTTGTCATACTTCTTTACAAATGGAGTCAATGTGGTTTCATTATAAAGGTTTGCTCTCTTCGTCAGCCTGTGACAGTTGGTATGGATGCAGCAAGCTGGGAAAATAGATCAAAAGAAGATTTAAAAGACTTGCTTCCAAGCCGTAGAATTTTGGCGACAACCAGTTAGACAAAGGGCAACGTGTACTGGTGCAGTGGAAAACACAGTCCAGTAAACTTGCTGCTCAACATGGCCCCCAGAAATATTCCATATACATAGAGCTGCTGGTCTAAAGTCAGCCTTCCAGTGGAAAGAAAAGTGCCATTGGGGCCACTATGAGAAATAGTCCAAGTGCAAAAAGAAAACAGAAATACTTGCAGTTCTTGTTTGTTTGTTTGGATTCTGCTTGTAAATATACTAAACAGCCTATCCAAACTGCATCACTTATGTATACTAGACTAAATACTTGCCTTGATGTAAACCCAATCTAATACAACACAGCTCTAAGTTCTTTTATCACCTTTTCATTAAATTTGCAGTAGCCATACAGTAGCCCACGTTATTCAGGTTTGATAATCATGGTTGCAATTTACCGACATTCCCTGCATACTTGAGAAAAAAAAATAAAAATACTGGTTTTCATTGAAATGAAAAACTTAATTCTGCTGTGATAGAACATGTATCTATCTATTTTTATAACCCTGGCAGCTGAGTATACAGCAGTGTCTGGTTTTGAAATTATTATTGGTGACAGATGGATTTTAGTTTTGTTTTTTTCCTGATAGATGTGATCTTACCAAGCAGTTTTGTTTTATGTCCCTTCCAGCCCTCTGGAAACGGACTCCTGTAAGTTTTTGTTATTGTTGTTATAAGACAGATCTATCCCTTAAGAGCTATTCTCAATATCAGAATAAATTACATGGTACAAACACTGTATTCAATTTTAAATAGCAGCTTTAGGATGCTGCTCTGTTTAAGTAATTAAAATTGATCATATTTCTATACATAATCATTATCCCTTCGCCCCTGAAAACTTGTTTTGTTCTGTAACATAACTTTGGATTTAATATATTAATTTGACGATGGTTTTATTTTGTATGCTCAGAATTACGGCGGTAAATTTTACTCTGATTCCCTCCTTGCCCAGCAAATAATGCAGCCATTTCAGAATGCAAAATATAATCTAATGCTATAAATTATTGAATATTTGTGAGTGGGTTATCTGGACTGTTGAATAAGGAGGGCCTGAGTTTCCCCTGACAATGCCAGACACACCAGCATCGACACAATCCTATGGTGTGTGCATGGGGAAAGGGATGTTGAGTTTGGCCTCACTGCCAAACTTCTGGTTTGAGGCTCTTCCCATTCTTTATGTGTATCTAAATGCAAATCCTTTCAAAAGGGAGCATACTAAACATGCTCTGTAGCCTGATTAACATGTGCTTTTTCATAACACAGGTTTTTATTTATCTGGGTTATCTCAACTCAAGATCAGGGAGAGGTCGTGATACCATTTAACATTAACCTTTTTTCGTTTGAAAATGGTATAAATAATGCCAGAGGGTGACGACAGTGAGCTGAAAAGGTAATCAGGAGAAGTCTGATCATGATTTTGGGGTAAGAGGGGGAAATAGGAAAATATATTGAAAAACAAAGGTTGGCTCATGATGGGGTCAATGCATGAAAAACTGAACAGAAGTGTTAGTACTCCAGACTCTTTTATTGGGTGTGCATGTGTATTTTACTCCATGTTAAATCAATGTATTCAAATTACTTAGGGGTCAAGAAATTCATCACTTTAAATATGGTACTGGCACTGACATGAGAAGTGCTTAAGTACAAAGGATGCTTTTCAGTTGTAAATTCTTTCTTTTCCCGACTCATACAAATGGAGAGAGGATCAGCAGAAAATATTCAACCCGTAAATAGAATTGGCACCCAGATCTTAAAATATTAATAATTTTCATCTGACTGTCTAGCTAGCTAAATACATGTGCATACTCTTTACTGTAAATTCAAATCCAAAATCTGATTTTCCACATTATCGAGCAATTATTTATTCTGTTTGAAATATTTCAAATCGCTATTTTCACTCATTCAAATTGACTATTCATTTTATTATTATTACTGTTATTACATAGAGGCATAAATTATCTTTAAAATGAAACACCCATCATCATAACTGTCTGTAAAAGCAGGAATAATTTTTAAGAAAATGTGTAGAGTAATAAGTTTAAGTTGCTGTACAAGAAGCAAATTACTGAGGCATGAAGAACCTCTAGAGATCATTATTAGGGATTATGGACTACTTTGGCAAGGAACAGGCCAGCAGCATACTTGATAACTTGTCGAAACGGGCTGTAATCCCAATTAAGGCCTTCTCTTGAGAGCTGGCTGATATGCATCAAGGTTGTGGCCAAGGTTCTGCTAACACTTAATATTCTCCCTTATTTGTTGCATCTTTTGCTTTGTGATTTCAGTTGCATATCTCTGATTGTTCAAAAAATATTTAAAATTGAGTTAGAGGGGAGCATTAAGTCATTTCTGCTCTAAACAGATTTGCAATCAAACTTTAATTTCATTGGCTTTGTGGACTTCTTTTTGTTTACTTTTATTCACTACAGATTCAGTTTTATTTAAAAGAGTACTTACGTTATTTTTCTTTCCTTTTTAAACCTTTTATTCATAAGATAACCTCCAAATAAGGAAATGATCCCTCAAAGCATTAGTAAGCACTGGTAAAATTTCCAAATATGTCAAAAACCCTACTGACTTCCAAGTTCCTGAATTTCTTTGATATGTGTGAAAATTTTACCATGTAGATATAATGTCAAGGATGTAATTAATCCGCTTCAAATTATGCGTATGGTTAAATGTTTATTGACCCTCATAACCGTAGAGATTCCGTGCTGTCCAGAGCCTTTCTGGCTGAGAAAGTTTCGCTCAAGGCTCTTTCTAACAAACACCTGCACTGCTGATCTCACCCGTTTGGGGATGAATGAGCTTATTAGTATAATTCTCAGATGACTGTAGATGCTTTGTGGATGGTCTGTGGTGTTGCTTGAGTAGAGGGAGGGAACATCCTTCGTTAGCTGCTGCCGATCATTGCAGCGTAGCTCTGCAGCAGGGAACCCCATGTCACCAGGCTAAAATACACAATTGAAATTCTCTGCAAAGTGTGCATTAACGAAGAACCACAAGCTGTGCAGAATTTAAAATTCAATTTTTAATACCCCTTGCCTTTTTTCTGGCTATTGTGGTATGTTAACTCGTATTCCCCAAGTTTGATTTTACATTTACTACTATGTTCTTCAGTTTTATGTGTTTGGACTTTGTTAGCATAAACCGAAGTTGGGCACGATCCTGAGTAAGTATGATCTGTTGAATTGGAAAAGCTGTTTTTAGCAAGCCTGTGTGCATTCTGTGGTTTTAAGTCTTATAGAGAACAAACTTTGCATTCTTTCGGGTTATATATGCTTGAAGCTATATTTAAGAGTCGTCTTTTGGGCTTGATTCAGAGTTCACTGAAGTCTAATGGGTTTTGGATGAGGTACTTTGTGCACGTTTCTTAATTGCTGGTGTCTCTGTTACCAAATATTTCCATTTCCATGGTATCAAGAACAAGTGTTACGTTGGAAACAGCTATATGAAATAAAATTAATGTCTTTACACTGTTTTGGAAAATGAAAGCAGATTAATGCTACTACTTTTTTTTGTTTAAAGCTGAAAATAGAAAAATCTTAAGGGAGGAAGAGGTTGAGAAGTGTCTCATAAACTTTTTGGAAGTTGATAATGATGGAGTTAAAGTTGCTGCTTCGGAAGCAATTTCTGCCATGTGTGAGAATTCAGCTAGCAAACGTGCACTTGGAGTCCAGGGTAAGTGAGGTGGGAAGGGATGAATTGAGAATCTGTGCTTTTCCTTTTATAAGGAGCATATTATAATTTTGCCAACTGCCGTGGTTTATTTAAAGGTTCATGTGTACAATTATTTCTTTCAAAGGGATTCCCCCGCTAGTGCAGTTGCTAAGCAGTGACAATGAAGAGGTAAAAGAAGCTGCAGTGACAGCATTAGTTAATTTGACAGCAGACAGTCCTAGTAATGCCAGGTGAGTCTGCAAAAATTAAATTCTTATTTCAAACATTAATCTGAACACAGGTGGTAATATTTTGATTTTTAAAGAATGCCTCATCTCTCCTTATCCTGCAAGGCAGGTCTGTTTGAATTTGACTGTAAGACACTTTTTGGTGCTTATGAGTCATCTGGAATAGGTTGGTTCTCATCGTTTTTACAAGAGTTATGCTATCTCTACTAACATTTGCTGTATCAAGGAAAGGTATGAAGCAGATGTAATGAAAGCAGAGATATAAATCATGTTTTGAAGTGAACATATGAGGAAAATATGCCTCGTAATCTAAGACATTTTGTGTGAGATATTTTTTGAAAATTCAAAATCAGTCAGGTATCCTTTCAGATTTGATGGTTCATGCAACTTTTTGGACTGATCTAAACCCAGTCTTTGAGAGAGCTAGCACTCGGATATTCTGAATATTAGGATTGTCTTTCTTTTTTTATTGTTTCCCAGGTAATAGATAATGCATTATCTAAAAGAAAATAAGTGTAATTTCAGTATTCAAAATAAGTAACTAAGGATCGTTAGCTGACTGTAAGCTCAAAAATAATTGCATCAACTAAATTCTACTGTCAGTTGCAGAGTTCTGTTACCCCAACTCTATTAAAAGTTCTGTTCAGGGAGAAGAAACAGAGCAGCCTGAAGTATATGAGCAATCACATGTAACTAACAAACCATAAAATAAAATTCCTTAAAAGTTTCCTGGAATATACTTAAGGAAGTTGTAATCCATTCGCAGGCGTTCTTTGAAGTGAAAAAGTAAAATAACTCACCAAATAAATTATTTGCTTCAATTTATTGATTCAGCTCTAATAGTCACCAGAATTCACTTAATGTTACCAGATGGAGACATAATTTGACACAAGAGAATAATACTCTGTTCTCAGATTCACGTAGTAGATTTTTTTTTGTCTGATATTCTGCTCTCCTCATGTGCATGACTCTTCAGTTGGTGTCAGTGGGAGTCATACACACATAAAAAGAGCACAGTGCTGGAGTCCAGGGGTCAAACTTTCAGCTCTGCTACAGCTGGTTTTCGTAGCACAGCCCTTTGAGGTTTTGCATTGTGAAAAGGGAATCTCTGGAGAGTTTTGAGTTGGTATAGCAGCTCATGCCAACTCATTCAGCTTCTTTTGCCAAGGAGATAGTCAGGACATTGTTCAGCTCAACTGCTAGAACAGTTCTCTCAGACCTCAGGCAGGGAAATAGCCCTCTCTGTTCCTCTGCATTATAATGGGCTCCGTATTTGTTTCTTGCTGGGCAGAGTCAGGAAATTGTAAAGGTGGCTTACACATACTTCTCTCTCTTCACAATCCAGCTCCGAGTACAATATGGAAGCACCAGATAATCTAATCACAGGTCTTCTGTGAAAATCAGGAAGCAATAATTTACATTAAATATGTATATTGGATGAATGCCATGTGACTATATAATTACTTCAAAGCTTCATTTCTAAATCAAAACCATTAATAAGTCATAGAAGGGTCCAAGTGTGACTAGGATCTATAAATGAATATATAGAGTTGAACCCTCAGCTGATACAAATTGGTATAGTTCCAGCTCACTGACTGAGTATCTGGCCCATATTTATTTTACATTCACATAATAGGAAAAAAAATAGTTTGGAGAAAATGCATTCCAGATTGAGTTACCATAATCATATTTCATTCTGGAATATTTTTTGTGTGTGTCTTGTAAACCACTGAAAATAAGTGTATATATAATGAAGATGCTGATATACTTCTGTAATGATGTGACTTAGCTGTGTAATTATGTTGATAATTTTCTGGTCCCGAATGAGACTAATGAGACTAGTGCCATTTCATTGGTTATATATTAGATTCTTGTTATAAACCCTCCAAGAATATTAAATCATAAAGCTAATAGTAGCAGGTAGACCTTATGTGGCCAGAACAAAATGGCTACAGTACAGGGAAGACTATTTACAGTAAATGTTTCCACTTTTTTAGCAGCCAGCCAAAAATTCAGTCTTGTTGAAATAATATGCACGTGCTCTGCCATATTTCATTTCATGAGCATTTTTGCATGTATTATATTGATTGAAGGACGTGTACCTTGTCTTTTCATTGTGGACGGTATGTATTACAGAATGTAAATGGAGTACAAGACACTGCCATTTTTGCTGGAGATTTATTGGTTTTGTTAGGAATATTTGGTCAAGAAGTGTTGTCTGCTTTTCATATGATATGAAAAAAAGGAGAAGTTAAAGCAAATTGTGTAATTAAGGCTCCCACAATAGCTAGCTCATAAGGATAAAGTCTTCCATTGATTAATAACACAAGAACAGCATAGGCAATGGGCAATGCTACCCCCCACTAATGTATATTAACCTTGACCTTTAGGTGCTTCCCCACAGCAATGAAAGGCTCGTTCTATACCCCTACCCAATCAATCCTTTGTTTCTCAACCGAGACAGCTAATAAAGGTGTCAAATATGGTGGAGGTTTTGTAATTAGAACACCTGTTCACGATGAACGGGACAGAGACCAGCTTGTCATTTCACACAAGTCCCCAAGCAACCACGATTTGGCAAAAATAAATAAATTTATGAATGACTGGCCCCCATAGTAGTTTAACCAAAGATCCAGAGCAGGAGAAAACATGAGTCCCATAGAAATGTTTTTTTGGGCTTACTGGAAAACATAGATTTTCGATATGATCTCTACCAGAACAGAGCTGATGTTGTATCATGCATCTGTAGCACATAGAAAAAAAGTACGTGGTCAAATGCCTCATTAGTTTACAAACTGACACCCCCAGATGATGCTTTTATCAGAATTTTATTATAAAGTAATGACAGAATTGTAATGCTGCTGTATATTGATGATAAATTATCTGTAAACTTGTTAATCATTTGGCTAAATAACAATAAAATTGCAGAGTGTTCTGCAGCTTAAAATCCCAAGTACTTATTGTAACGTACGATGAAGAGATTATTTTGTTATGTTATAAAGTGTGTAGCTCTGAGGCCATCCTTGATATATGTGTCAGAATTCGTTTCTGTGGTCAGCTTCTGGGAAGAAGGAAATTATGTTCAGCTGGGTATTTGCATCCGCTTCACATTTTTTAATCCAGAACACTAACTTGCTTTATTGAAAACTGTATACAGTTATTTGGACAGCAGAATGCCATTTTCAGGACTCTGTGAAATCTGTCTATTTTTGACGTGTCCAAGGGTTGGAAAATGTAGGCACAGTCGCTTCAATAACATACATTATGCACAAATTGCAAAATTACACACAAAGAAACAGCAGTGCCATCTATTGGGCAGAAAAATAAATTATTCTGTGCTGTGCAACTAACTACGGAACAAACAATTTACTTCAGCCTCCGCCTATTTTTTCCCATTTAGCGTATAATCAATTATTTTTGCTTTTCATGCATTTAGGATAAGCTAATCGTGTTCGATATAAATATGATATTAGTTAGAAGTAACACGTTAGTCAGTTAGTCAGACATTAATTTGACCAGCTCTTTTCTTCAGCATTGTCGTAGCATAAATGCCATTTCTAATAACTGTCTTCATAAATCTGGCAATGTCTGAATTCTGGGCACCTAATGGAGTTACTACTAAGGAAAAACATATGCTCTGAAATTTAGAGCTTTGTACTGGACATGAAAACTAATTAACAGCCTCAATAATATTTGTCTTAAATTGTTTATTTTAAGCGCAAAATTTATAGCATTCAGTTAGGGTTTGGTCTGGGGGAAGAAGGAAAGGGATGGTTTTTGTTCAGCTGTACTAAGGGCTGCAGGAAATTGTGGTACATGACAGACTTATGATCTGGTAGAATATTTCTCCTGGGGTTTATAATTAGTGTGACGTTACATATTTCTAAGTATTATATCTGTATTCAAAATAGTGAAGTGTCATCCTCAAAATTGAGAAGTCAACAAGCTTGATGTCATTTAATTGTCTAGTTCTCTAATTCTTCACAGGAATCAGTGGACCTATTTACGTTAGCAAAATTATGTCCATATAGGCAGTTACAGGCATTATCACGGCATCTGAATGTATGCTTTCTCAAATGCATCAAGATTTCCAAGATTTGGGAGTAGGTTGGGGATAGGGAGGTAGGTTGGGAGCTCACTGATTATGGGCAGTGCCCAGCGAGGAGAAAGCGAGTTGTGCCTTTGACTTCTGTGGGTGTTGCATTGATTCCAAACTGAAATTCATATATACGGATCTAATGACCCAAAAATACATCCTTAGTCTATTCCATGTGGATAATGCCCACCTGTAGTGAGAGTCTTGCACCTTCTTAATGACGATTTTCAGTATCCACAACAGATTTTTATGGTTTTTAAGATGGGTATGGCTGTCAAATTTAAAGAATGTCTGGTTTTCTCACATTTCAAATTTTGTGACTATTATTGGGAAGCAATGATTATTACTGTTACGTAGTAATATCACGAGGTAGTCATCTTCCTTATTAGACCATGGGAAACTTCTTCATAGCTTTTTGCTTTCAAGATTGTAGATGGAACAAGATTCACATAAATGGATCAATATTGAAGAGTCGGTATTATGTAAGATAATAAACTCGCATGAATATATGTTTTAATTTATGAGAACAGGAACAAACATTTCTAGTACCTGAGAGCTACATTTAAGAACAGAAATAGGTAATAATCCATTGTATAGGGCTTGTATTTTTTTATGGTTTAATAGTTCTTCTTTATAACATAAGTTTGTGTTTCTGAAGGAGGGAATCAACAATAGAATGCCACTGGCTGTATTGTGTAAGGGTAATATGTTTTAATACTGACCCCTAGTGACAGAATTACATTTTTGAGCTACTGTGCTGCAAGGTAAAGGGATTTTGTAGGGTTTTGTGGTTTGTGTTGTTATTTTTTACATTAGCTGGTATTCTGCTGAGCCCTATGCAAATACAGTTAACTCACGCCACAAACAGATTCCAGTTTTGACTTTCTCTTACTGTATATGGATAGTGTGATGGGTGCTATCCATCCACCATACTATGGACATGTGGAAAAGACAGAAAAAAAGACAACTCGGTCATTACCCAAGAGCTCACAAGCTTTTCCTTGCAAGTCACAGACATTGATTTCCATTGAAAACTGAAAAATGTTTTATGGTGAATTTCTCCCTTGGCAGAAAAGCTGAATCAAGGCCTAATGCTGAGATGTCATTCAGAAATGGGTTCCTCCGGTGACTTTACATCAGATGACTGATAGACAGCCCATGGACAGTACACTAAATGGTGCCCTGCTGGCAGGTGTGCAATGTTTCACTCAGCCAGCTGTTGGTTTTCTCTCTCAGATTTGTGAAGGTGTGGCTATATGGAAAAGTCCCTCTATGGACTCAGACACCATAACTGCATTTTGTTCTCAGTTCAGCTGCTCTTTCGCAAAAAAACCCAACAATTGTTATTCATTTTCCTTTTATGCATTTTGGACTTGATGGTCTTAAAGGTCTTTTCCAACCATAATGATTCCATGATTTTTTTTTGTTTGTTTTTAAATTCTGTTGCCTATCAGGCAACTTTATTGGAGACAAATGGAGAGCATTCATCTCTATCTAAAACAAATCTCATGTCACAGCATCTTAAAGTGCATGAGAACCTAAGTGTATCCAGAATAGTTTCAGCCAGAAAACAGAACACATCTAAATTGGGATACTGCTAACTATATAGAAGTTCTACCCCTTATAGATATTGCAGAATCATTTGGCCTGTTGATACTCTCTTACCTTCAAAGCCTTGCACTATGATCACTGTTTACTTTAGCTGTGGAAGGCTGGGATTTCACTCGGAGCCTGTGTGTTGTCACCTGTAACTTCCCATGGTAGATTTCTCTGGGATCAGATGAAATTTCTTTCTTCCTGGATGGAGACTCTAAAGCCTGGGAGAGAAAACTGTGTTTTTTGGAGTGGCACAAGTACAATTATTTCTCTGGAGTGTGCATCCCTACAGTGACATTCAGTGATACGCCCTGAAATGAATTATACTTTTTATGAATTAAAAGCTGCAATGGTTATTTTGTTTTTGAGTAAATTTCAGACAAATACTTTGGTGCTTTTACATGCACATTTTCTTTGTAGCACACTTCTAAATTACATGCAAATTATTTAAGTAGGTGCTTTAACTTTAGTATAGTGTGAAGTTATTTATTTTAAATGTGTATAAGTGTATTGCAGGTTTATGGCTGATCATGCAAACTGAATTCTGTCCTGCTGTGAATTTAACCTGTGCGCTGACTGTGGCATGTTGTCTAATTGGAGTGTCATACACACAACGGGGTAAAAATAAGCTTTCACAAGTAACTTTAAACATTTTGACTTGCAACCTCAGTAATTTTCTCTTAACATAGTAGCACATGATATTTAAAAGAGAAAACTAAAGTCATACATTTCTCCACTCTGAGTCATCATGAAAGCTTGAGCCTTAAGCAAAGCAAAAGAGATTGCTGCCATTTGAGGTACGTTAAGGTAAGCCCCTGTCATATTTTAAAATAGGTGTACTACAGCTTTAGAACTGAGATTTACATGACTTTGTCAGAAGAGTTCAGTGACAGACATTATAAGATCTCTGTGTATCACTAAATGAGTCAGGTATTACGGTCTCTGCTAACCCAGACAGTTTAAGGTTTTATTGCTTCCAGACCATGAGGTTTATTAAGTTTTGGATTTGTTGATGTTTTAACAAGATACTTGCCATTAAAAAACAGGAATAGACAGTTCAGTTCCTGAAATGGAAAATAAATATGCTTTGTTGATTTCATCAATATTTTTACTGTAGCACAAAGGGGCCCCAAATTGTAGACCATAGTCTCTTGTGCTAGATTCCCTTACTCAGAATAAACATACTGACGTTAATTTCCTTTGTATAGTGAAAAAAATGGAAGTAATATTAACCTTTAAATAAAATACAAGTGACTATATACACCAGTCAATTGCTTTTGAAAATAATTAAATCGCAAAGTGAAAATTTTGGTAAATGCAGAAGACATTTATTGGATGTGATTATTCTGATGACATAACAAGGCAAATGAAGAATACTAATACATTTAAGGGATAAAAATGAAGATGTTTCTTGAGCTTTTTCAGACTTCTGGTTATGATGTACCTTCTCAGTCAGAAATTACGTAATAGAGCTGGATCAAAAATGCCTTGGGTGAAAAAGAAGTCATGCGATTTAACACAGACAGAGTTGATTTTAAAAAATGTCTATGTAATTAGATGCATAATTCTTATGCATAATTTACATGCAATTATGTATGAAAATGAGATATGCACAGGCATAAATGGCTAGCTAAGCACCTCACACACAATCACAGTAATTTTGCACAGAAATTAAACATGCAGTTGCAAATACATTTGTTAAATGAAGTCCATAAGGAGTCCAATGGCCTTTGTGGGAAGGAAAAATTTGAATTTTTTTCTGAGCAGAAATTGCGTTAAATCCTCAGACAGAAGGGGAGAAGCAAACAGCATAGAAGTGAATAAAAATATAATATAATATAAACCAGTTTATGTTGTGGTAGAAGAAGCAAAACCAAACATACTTTACCATTTTTATGAAGTGTATAGTAGCATATAGTGTAAATGAAACACAATCCAGACTAAACAGTGGTGTGAAGCTGCACCTCTGCTGCTCCCTTCTCTCTCCCCTCCACGGGTTATGGGTTTGGGGGCAGCCTTGGTGGTTTCTGTCAGCTCTTTGAACACTGATAGTCGCTTTCTGTGTTAGGCTGGACCTTGTCTTCAGGAGGAGAAGCTAGCTGCACCATTCCCTATGCACTAAATAAATAATCCGTTATCTTTCTTGCCATGGCTAGGAGGCTTGGTCAGGGACCAGAGTTATTACACTTAATATGATGCCAACAAAGAGGTGGGTTTTGCCCCCGAGAGCTTATGGTCCTAAAAATGAAATAAAAACCCCCATGGAGTTTTGATGCAGTTTTTACTGATAATTATTTTCACAACATTCTACCAATGTCTGAGCTTTTCCTGAGCACCCCAGACAACTAAAGCAACAAAATATTCAGTTCAGTGAAATTCGTATGCATCTCCAAAGCAACTACTTAAAAAAAGTTTGTATTGTGAAACTTTTGGTAATGCTACAGTAAAAACAGCAAAGAAAACATTTGTTTTTCTCAAACTCTCAGCATTTATTCTGAGTCTTGAGTAATCTTTTAGAGAATTTTCAAAAAAATCTCTCAATAACTTGTTATGGGGTTTATTTAAAATTAATAATTTAAATTAAATAGTTGTTATCCAACCATCTAATGTTTGCCTTTCCAATGACACTTGAAAAAATATTTAGATATTTTTGGATACAGTAATTTGAATTTAATTGTAATGAGAATTTTACTGTTTCACTATGGGGCATGGTTAAGGTCATTAGGGTACCTGAACCAGGTATACCCTGGTTAAGGTAAATGCCTAACCCTGTTAGATTAGGCACTCTAATGATCATGACCACGTGCTTATAAGTCATAACATTTAAATTATTTTAACTTTAATTTGAGCTCTGCGATTTCTATGCCTATCTTGTTTGGTTTTTCTTGTTTGTTTGTTTGTGATTCAGATAGTCAGCTTCCACTTTTCAGAAACCCATGGTGATATTGCAAATGCAGCATCCTTTTCTTCCCCACTTTGCATTGTCTTCTTTCCTTTTCTCCAATCTTTTCTCTCCATGATTAAGGAAGTTGATGCATTTTGGATCTTTACACAACACGGAGGGAAAAAGCTGTGCATTTATATCTTTTACTCCTGTTCCACGCCAAAAAGTGTATGCTTTTTTTCAGCTAAACCCTCTAAGGCCCCCCTCTTCCTTGAGGACGTAGTCCTGTGGTGGGAGCACTGACCTCAGCAGGATGTGTCTGAGGCAGAGTGTGTTCTGGAGGCAGGGAGAGAGGATAACGCTGATCTACATTAGGCAAAGGCAGTGCTGGTAAAAGCTTCTTCCTCTGACGTTTGTTTCCTTGTAATAAAAAACCTACATATCTCTGCCCAAGCTGGAAGGGAACGAGGACCTCCATCCTTAGATCTTAATGTTGGAGTATTTCAGCACCTTAAAAACTTAAGCATATTCGTTCTTTCAGCTCCCTTCTGAGGTCAACCTCTTCTGTCTCTCCAGCACCTGGGGCTCCACGTCCCGGGGTGACAGCACTATTTCTGTGTTCTCCAAAGGGCTATGGGGTAGGAGTGAGCTGAACTATGGATTCCCCTTTCTTCCCTCTTCCCTCATAACCTCTTCTGTACGCATCTCTGTTACCAGGGCACAGCATTGCCCTCGGGTGTTCACACCCTCTTAAAATTGTGTTCTCAAAGGTATTGGTTACCTTCAACTCTCATTACCTGCTGTTGTCACTCCTACTGTGATTTCTCTTTGCCTGGTGATCCATTGTGCTACTGGATTAAACTATACTCGTGAAACTGTGATTCGAAATGAATCTGTGCAGAACTAGAATGCAGGATTGAAATAAATATGTATGATTGTCTAAATCAGTGGTTCTCAACCTTTTTGAAGTTGAGTGGCACTTGAGAAAATTGGCTGTGCTCTGTACCTTGTTGAGGTCAACTCTGACTGTATGAGGAGTTGTCACCTTGCTCTTTGGTTAAGTAGTTGTGTACTTGCTGGTTTCCTGGAAATTATAGTAAATCTGCTTATAATGTGATTGGCTACGTCTTTCAGTTCCGTGTGTCATCCTGGGATCAGTCTGTTGGGGACTATACATTTATTAGGGTTTCCTGTGGGAGAATACATGTTATTTGGTGTAGTATAGAAATAGTAAGTCCCGTGCTGACTGCAGAAGTATTGGCTGTACTACACCTGAGCCATGCAGTGACACATTTCACGAGTAGTGGATCTGTCCCATAAATCCTGGAATTTCTGTGTGTCCGTTGTAGAGGAAAACCTGTTTGATTTTGTTTGGTTGGGGTTTTTTTTTTATTTCCTGGATAAGCTATGGTGTATGTACTGCGTAACGCTGTAAATCTGATAGCTCGTGGACATGCCTTACCGTGCGTGGCTGTGTGGGTGTATGGAGAGTCTCTCCCACACGCTGCCAGCAGGCACGGCGTGTCCTTGTTACACGTGCTAGGAATGGGATGTTTTCCGGTAAACCTGCCATACATGTGGTGTGTGGCTGCTCCTTACATGTGCAATCAACATGTCCAGGATTCCTTCATATACAGCAGCCTGGATAGAGCTCCAGGGCTCTTGAAGCTGGAAATCTGGATAAAGTTTTCATGGGAAGAGCAGACAATATTAACCAGAGAGCCTAGAAATACAGTGCCCTCACCTAAGGAAAAAAAAAAAAACCCAACCAGCCAAACAAAAATCAAACCAAACCAACCAACCAAAAAAAACCCAGCAAAAAATAAAACCCAAACAAAGCACTTTCAGCCCTTCTTTATCTGGTCAAGGAGGGAAGGGGAGGGAGGACATGCAGATAAGGGAAAAAAAAAAAACCCAACCAGCCAAACAAAACCAAGACCAAACCAAAAAACTAAAAAAAAAACCAACATAAAACCCAAACAAAGCATTTTCAGCCCTTCTTTATCTGGTCAAGGATGGAAGGGGAGGGAGGACATGCAGATAAGGAGAAATCCAGCTAATTGAAGACAGTGTGAGGAGCGTAGTGCAGGACATCTGGAAACATAGGATGCTCTTCTGAACAGACACTGAAGTGCTTGCGTTAAAGTTACTGGTGCTCTAGGAGGATTAATTAGCCAACACCAAGCTGGCCCTATACCTTTATGCTGCACCCAAGCTCATAACCCTACAAACCTTCAGTCCCTGGATTGCTGCCTTTTCCCTGGTTTTCCAAACTGGCCCTATACCTTTATGCTGCACCCAAGCTAATAACCCTACAAACCTTCAGTCCCTGGATTGCTGCCTTCTCCCTGGTTTTCCAAACCTGCCAGCCTGCCAGCCTTCCTCCCCGCTGTGCTCCATCACCACCTGTGAGCTGCCATCGCCTCGTAGCGGAGGCAGAGATCGGGCTGACGAAGCATGGATGCAGGACCTGCATCCCCCTCTCTCCAAATCCAGTTTGGAGCTACCTGCCCTAAGATGAGTTCTCAGCCAGATGGACACCACGGTGCCCACGTAATGGGATTTTACAGCACAGGTTGGCAAGTATTCTGCTTTCTATCCTCTTTGCATAAGCCTGTGACTATCAGCATTCCTGGCGTTTTTTGTTTTGTTTTTATGAATGCCTTGACACTCTTTGACAGCATACTTCTTTCTTGTCTATGTAATACTTCTAAGCCTGTCTTTATTTTGTAACTGTGAAAGTTACCAAAAGGTTAGTTGGATTTTGATAAAACACTGTTACAGTAAAAATAAGATTCTCACATCCAGATTTCTCTTATTAATGTGTTGACAGAAATTTAGCAAAACTTATAAAGAATGTGCACTCTTTGGTTGTTGAAGCGCTCAGATATGCTTCTATAGAGGTGGGAGGGTTTGTTATGTTTCTGATAGAGCCAAAATGTACTAAAAGAGGGTATAAAAAGCAGTTGCAAGGAAAATTCAAATTGCCATCTGCACATTTCCATTGCTAACAGTATTGCCAACTTTTGTTTAACAAACAGATGAGCCCAATGTAAAATTACTAAGAGCAGATAGTAAATTGGACATATGCCTCAAATCATTTGATCAAATGTTATATACAAACTCAGAAGGAAGACAATTCAATTTTTATAGTGTGCTGGATTACAGTGACATTGGAAAAAGCAGCACTGAAACAAATGAAAGATGATACAAAGAAATAAGTTCCTGTTGTTTGGTAGGAAGCAAAGTTTTGGCAAGGAGGTCAACAAGAATCTGAAGTTATGGAATATCTTATGGCATCTGAAGAATTTAAACTACATTTGTACGTTTGTATCAGTAGTCTCTTTGCCTGTGGCAAAGAAATCAAAGCATACATAATGCGGTGGTAACCCAGAAACGTATGGCTCTTCAGATTTGTTAGAGCATGGTAATTTCCCCTTAGCCAGGCCAGGTTCTCTCTTCAGGGTCTGCATCACTTGTAGTCAGGAGTTTACTATCTTTATACAGCATGTCACCAGCTGCTTTCAGATAGATTCTTTACCTGATATTAAATATGAAATTGACTTTTTTTTTCTTTTAAAAGGCACTATCCCAGTGAGTGCCAGAATATTTAAGTCATTTGCAAATGTCTCCTCTAATAGTGCAGCTGCCTGCACCTTCTGCTGCCTCCTGCCTGAAGCTGCTATTTCCTTACTAGTGCTTCTTCAACTGGTTTGTGTGGTTTTTTTCTTGCACGTTCTCTAACCTAAACCTATGAAATGATCCATAACAAAATCCCAACAACTTACTAGTGCTTCTTCAACTGGTTTGTGTGTTTTTTCTTGGACGTTCTCTAACCTAAACCTATAAAATGATCCATAACAAAATCCCAACATTCTTCCTCCATTTTATTTGCCGATGGGTGGTTTTGCACGTCCAGCTTAGAACGTGGCCACACCGGTGTTTGCCCCAGCGCTGCTGAGGGGCAGCACCTTCTTCAGCCACGGCCACAACATCACCTGGGAGCAGAGGCAATATTTAAACCTGATCTGCTGCTCACGGACCAGTTGATGTGGCACCACAGCCATAGTCAGCCCTGTGCCCATGTGTCTGTCGTGCTCCTGCTGTCTCAATCAGGTTGTATAAAACCGGCTCAATAGACCACCCTCCGATGACCAAACTGCACCATGAACACCTACTCGGTAAGAGTGGCAGAAGCTTGGTGTGCTGTGTTCCTGCCACCTGGGTATCCCATCACAGAAATTTATGGAGACAGCAAAAAGAACAACAGCATGCTATAATCCTTACTGGGAGAAGTGCTGGAGTGATTATGGAGAGAGGTGATAAGAGTCTGCAGAAGCATCTGCCTGGAACTAAAGTTATGGAAATTCTGCATGTTTGAAAATATGCAAGATTTAATTCACTTGTTCAAAACCATGGAAAGAATCCATGTCCTAGTAAGTTAAAGAAGAAAAGAGGAAATGGGCACAAGCTTGAACATAAGAAGTTCCACCTAAACTTGAGGAGGAACTTCTTTCCTGTGAGGGTGGCAGAGCCCTGGCAGAGGCTGCCCAGGGAGGTGGTGGAGTCTCCTTCTCTGGAGACATCCAAAATTGGCCCGGACACCCTCCTGTGGGACCTGCTCTGGGTGGATTTGCTTTGGCAGGGGGTTGGACTGGATGATCTCCAGAGGTTCCTTCCAACCCCATGGGATTCTGTGGTTCTGTTTGTGACCTGGTTTGTCTGCGTACGTTGCGCCTCGCAAACTTCACACAGAGTCATATATAAATGACATACATGTATTTATATATATATAAAATCTTGCAATGTAGTACTAATGTAGTTGGTCAATCACGCTAGGATGAAGAAATGTCCTAAAATAACAAAGATATTTATTTTTTCCTTCATTTTGCTAGGGCTGTTGCTGAGGCTGAAGTAGCTGAGCCATTAGTAAATCTCTTGAGCTCTGGGAGGGACGGAGCGGTCGCTCACGCCGCCACAGTGCTGACAACTCTGGCCACCCAAGAGCCCTTCCGCAGGCGCGCGAGGAGACACGGTGTCATGGGAGCACTGACAGCACCCCTGGGCTCCCCCAACGGCCAGCTGCAAGGCAGGGCAGCCTCTGCCGTGGCTGCTTTTGGTTGTGACGCTGATGCAAGAACTGAGGTAAAGCTACCCTTCCAGGCTGGGGTTATTTATATTTCTGGATCCTGGGGTTGCTGTTATACCTACCTGGAATGCTTTCTATTTTGTCTCGGTCCTAGCAGTCCCAAGCTTTAGATAGTAACTTATTTTTTGCTTTCATCGCAGGCTTGTTCAGCTCAAATTAGGTCAGTTTGTCACGAGAACTTGGAAAGGGTTTTCTTTAATTTGTATTATTACTGCCATATTTTCTTGCACCAAATTAATGTTTTACAGCTTTCCAGTGGCTTCAATGAGCTTTAACCAGGGCTATATCTTAATCCCCACGTCTATGAGCACTAAACATCAAGGTTTCTTTCAGCTGCAACTGTCGGCTCAACTTTGAAGATGAGAAGTTCTGTCCTCTTTACTCTCCCTCAGTGTAGTTCTGTTGCTCACTGTCAAGGCCTGTACAGCAATGTCTGACCTTCAATAATAACATACTGGGTGAGCACAGAGTAAATGTAATTCAGACAAAATTCAAACTGCAATTAGTGCCTTGATCAGTGGCATCCAGCAGGTCGAACTTTTTGCTGCCTATCAATGGTCATGCTATTTTCCTCTCATAAATAAGGATGATGCTCTGTGCATTCATGGATCCTAAGCTACGGTTTTCTCATGGATCAAGGCTGCTAATTAGGACATGAATAAGGGGCATAGATAATTAATCTACCTCTTTCAGTGTCCTTAAAATGTCTTTCTCTTCAAAAATCCAAATGAGCAATATTTCCTCCAGCGTGTATGGGAAAGATACTATAGCACACAAGAGAATAGGACGTTAATAAGATTGTCATACATACAATACAATACAAATTCTAATATATTGTGATGTAAATTAGTTGCTAGGAGGCAACAGAACACAGAAAAAGCTGTGTAACTCTCCATGGCAGTCTTGGGTTGCACGGTCTCTTTGGTTTCCACACCACAACCTAATAACTGAACAGCAAGGCAGAGCCAGAAGGGATGTGTGCCTTGTACCGCTCGCTTCAGCTCCAGCACATGCAGAGTCCAGAAAAGCACAGAATCTCTGTAAATGGCCTTTGCACCAGCCCAGCATAGCTTCTCTGCAAGGCTTGAACGTTTTGGAAGGTGAATTTCACACCTTGCTGGGAGAGACGAAATATTTAAGTGGCAATGTCTTCATTTTTTAATAGTTAAGAAATGCAGGTGGACTGGAACCCCTCGTTGAATTGCTGCATTCTAGGAATAAAGAAGTCAGAAGAAATGCCTGTTTGGCTGTTACGGTCTGTGCCAGTGATGAACCAACTGCTGTTGAACTGTGCAGGCTAGGGTGAGTAGAAACAGTATCAAGGGGCAGAGGGAAGATTCTGATGTGAGTCCTCTGTTCAGTCAATCTTTACGTATTTATAGCAGAATAACAAAGATAAGCTGGACTTTTTGGTAAGCAGAAACTGCTTTTGCACCACAGATGTTACAGATGAAAGGGTATTGATTTTAAGTAACAGAAGCCTTAAGAAAAAATGCAAGACTGAAGAGACAACTGTCTGGAATTATAAAAATGTTTATTGTTTTTGTGACTGAATTAGGCTTTATGAAGGTGTGTGTGTATCAGTCAAAATTACATTCTGCAGTGCCCTATACATATGAAACTGAAATTAAGGTTTCAGGCTAAGTTCAATATACAGTAAATTGTACTTATTACACAGAGGCTAAATTTTATTTACAAGGTCTGTTTAGCTGCAGGTGTGCTTAAGTGCCACATAAAAGAGATTCTATTTTACTCCTTCTTAGAAACTCCAAGTTCCATATATTAATATCTGAATTACAAAAGGTTATAAGAATTATGACACAGGTTTACTTATAAAGGGTGACTTTTTTAGTTATTGTTAAATTAAAATATGCATAATTGCTCTACTCCCTCTACTGGACACTTACTGCACAGATACTTAAAATCCATCTATGAGGGGATTCTGCAGAGTGAGGATCTCAGAAATTTAGGTCAGGAGGGCAATTCAAAGGTGATGTTATCATCTGCTCACTGTAAGGTAATCAGGTTCACTGACATATTTTGATTATTCAGTGTAAATACCAATTCTGAGGGGGTCTCAACCTGTAGTTTCCTTACAATTAGGAGGGGTTTCCGAGTTCTAAATATCCTTCACAGCACATCAATCCAACTACACATTGTCCTACTTTCAGTGGGATTGAATAACCAGCTTTTTATAGCAACTTCAGTTTAACGACTTGAATTCTCTCATGTCCCATGTCCCTCTCTCAGTTTCCTTTTCATGACAAAGTAAAGGTGTTAAACTTCTTGTTTTGAAATCTTGTGTCATTTTGTCACACGTCTCTGAATTTCTCCCATTTGTTTATGCCATTTTGAAGTGCTGTCTCCCAGCCTGGATGAAGTACTTCAGCTGAGGTCAGACCACCATCAAATAAAGCTCAGTAATTATTTTCTAAACCTTGCATATAGCACTGTTCTTATTTAATCCTTTCTTTGTGACAGTATCGGAGTAGGACTCTAATTTATGTGTCCTTCCAGTTGGAAAGCATGTTATTGATAACAATACATTAAGCATAGTTTTTCAACCAGTCAGGCACTACATCATGTTATTTTCATGTAGATCATATTTCCCTGACTTGCTCATGAGTATTCAAGTAGGAATCTGTGAAAAGACTTATTAAAGTCAAAACATATCTCAAAGTCAACTCGTATCTTCTTCTGCCTATACATTAAGTCAGTTACCCTATCACAGAAAGGATTAGATTGCCTTTACATGATTTATTCTTGACAAATACATAATGGCTATTTCTTATCTCTTGTTGCTTGCAAACTGATTGCTTAATAATTTGATACGGTGTTCTTTGGACACTGAAATTTGGCCGAATGATCTCTATTACAATTTCTTTGTTCTTCATTTTTCAAATCTAGATACTATCTTTGCCCTTCTTCACTCTCCTGGCACCTAGCCTGTCCTCCCTGAATTTTCAAATACAATTATAAATAGTTCAGAGGTTGCTTTTGCCAATTCATAGAGTAGTGTGAGGTAAGTGTCCCCTGGGACTGCAAACTTTGTCTCCTCAAACTTATTCTAGACACGTTAAGCCTACTGATTCTGCCTCCTTGTTAGTATTACTGCCAGGCATCTGCTTGCAACTCTTCTATGAAAACTGAAGCAAAAAAGGCATCAGACACTTCAGTCTTTTCTGTGCCATCTGTTATGAGTTTTCTTCCCACATTGAGTAATAGGCCTACATTTTCCTCTCTGACTTGTAGCATATGAAACATTTATTTTTGTTTCGGTCCCTGAACAGTTGTGTCTTGCTTTGCCTGTGGGTCTTTTGGGTTTGTCCCTTACTTTTTCTTTTCAGTTGGAAGTGTCAGTGCTTCCATTTCTGTATGAGTCCTTTTTTTTTCGGTTTTTGGGTCTTCACAGAATTTTTGGTGCAGCTGTATTTGTCCATTTTTGTCCTGTCTTTCCTCCATACGAGGGGGTTCATGTGCCATTGTGCCTGTAATGTCATCTGGTTTAGACACTGCTGAACACATTAGCTTTTCCTTATTCTTTTTCCCCTTTAAGATTTTTCCTTGCTGGTTACCTGACTCTGTTGCAGTATGCTGTATGACAAATAGCCTGTTCTGCTCTTCCAGTATTTTCTCCCATTGCTCTCTTCTAAAAGACAAGGTTGCCATTTGCCTCGCCTGAAAAGCTTGTCCTCTGGAATTCATCTGAGGTACCTTCATAAGTCTACGTTGTAAACGTCCACAGCTGAGGCTCCCTGTGTAGATCACAGAGAGAAATGGGCAGTCTAAACATGGAGTTCATTTTATTTATATATATATATATATCAAAATAATCAATTCCTTAGGATGTGAAGAATGTCTGCATGTGTGTATATACACACACAGATATAAATTTGGGTATGTACACACACATACACACATGAATATACTGAACTCTATTTTTTCTGTTTTTTTTTTTTCATTCCTAAACAGTTCCAGAATTGCCCTGTGCTATGGTCTCCTGATTCAGCTTCCTTTATCTTCTTAGTGAGCTATTCCTTAGCTTTTCAGGTCAGAAGTTATCAGTGTGTGGGGCTCAGCACCACAAGGAGGTTAAGAAATGAATTCCTCTCCTCCCATGTCCCCACACGACTGTTTGTTTCTACCCCCGTGCTGCAAAACTCCTGCCACCCTGGTGGTGCTGACACAACTGCTTGTGTTGCCGTGCTCCTCCGTGTTGAGCAAGTCTCTGCCAACTGTGCCTCCTCCAAACACAGTGAGAGTCCTAAACCAGAAGGATTCCCATGTTGTGTGATGCACAACTGCAACCTGCAAATTGCAACGGAAAGAAAGAGAGAGATTGTATCACTTGGTCAGCTCTGAACATTATTCCTTTTCTAATTACTTTTAAATCCTTCTTTTTCTGAAGTTCTCCGTGGTGCCTGACATTCTTCTGATGAAACGTTGCAGTGTCCTGCCTGCATTTCTTTAGGTCACAGTTAAACTGCCTAAAGGAGTGGCTTTGGAGCAGTTTGGGGTGATTTCCTCCTCTAGGGAAAGAATTCCCTGCAGCACAGCCAGCCCCTTGCTGGCCCAGAGGGCACAAGGCCAGCGCTTGGAAATGAATCTCTCTTGGCCTCTGTAATGCTGAAAGCTAACTCTGAACTGTATAATAACAATTAATTGGTATTTAATGATGAATTAGCCTTTGTAATTTGTTTAACAGCGCTTTAGACATCCTAGAAGAAATTAATCTATCAATGGTGCGCAGAAAAAACTATAGTGAAGCTGCTCTGGAAATGTTACTTGATAACAATCTTTCCCAAAAGTACAGCCGGATGGGATATTTATCATCAAGTAATATCATTACTGATGGATTCTATGATTGTGGTCAGGTAAGCTACTTTAAATAAATTCCTCTGCTTAGAAAGAGTAAATTTTTCTTCTTGCTTTAAAAAAATGTAAGAATACTTTAGCAAAACCCAGACTCTGGCAATGTAAAATTCTTTGTTTTCTTGTCCTGAAGTTTTCCAGCTTTTATACTTATTTCTTTTGATTATCTTTCTTCATGGATGAAATCTCATCCTCTTCATGCTATTCCCCAGTTGCAATCTTCTTCCTAATCCTAAATTCCTTCCCAGATCCTTTCTCAAACCTTAGTTATTCTGGTCTCTTTCCCTGCAATATACTTAATACTGACCTGACACTGAATGACCTGTGGACTTTTTGTTTGTTTATTTTCACATAAAGAAGTAAAGAGTTCACATTTTCACCTTGGTCAGGAGCCTTTCTCTCACAAAGCAGTGTTTATATATAAGGACTAACTCCGGTATCACTTATTAGTGCTGAGTATAAATCTGAGAAGGACTTTTCAAAATGCCTAAATGAATTAGAAATACCAATCTTACCGAAAATCAGTGAAATACCTGGTCCTAAAGCACTTGGTTGCTTTTGAAAATTCCTATCTTGTAAAGGCTTCAGAGGCAGGAACATTTACTTATTCAAGAACTGTTTGGAATGACATAGTAACAATAACTACAAGTTCAATAATTTATAAACAATCTTTTCGGAGAAAATTGATGAAGAAAAAGCAAATGAAGAAGAAAACAATTTCAGGCATTTTGAATGGCTTTATAAGTTCTTGTGTAAGTCTTCTGTTAAGGATTAGGAATTTTAAATTACTCTGTAGATATCTTTTCAATATATTTTTTCTCTTCATCTTTAACTGAACAGAACACCTTATCTTTTATGCTAATTTTCTTGTAGATAAAACCTGGAGTGAAATTTTTATCTTTGAAGGAACTGAGTATGCAAGAGCTGACTGACCAGCGGGCCGTAATCTTCATTAATGCTAAACCACAAGAAGAGTGAGTCGTGTTTGATCTACCAGCATTTATTGCAATAGCTCATCTTTTCCATCATTTCCACTGTTTCCAGTACAAACTACATAGTATAGATATATAGACACATATATAAAATAGATCTGTTGTAATCCCAGTGCAGTGCTGCATTTTCTAGAAGGCAAGGGATGTGTATTTTGTAAAATAAGAATTTGGAAAATAACTTTTTTTTTTTTCCCTCTAGACAGAAAAGATTTATTCAACTTAGCTGTTAAGACTCGTTCATTTAACACCCCTTGATTCCTGGTGGTGGGACACTCAGTGTTTTATTGGTTATAACAAAGCTTGTCATCTGCCATGATTATTATGTTAACTAAGCTGAATGTCAACATTTGACATTGAAACCCATGATTTGATGATCTTCTTGTACAGAACAAATGCTTGGAGTTTTAAGCACAACATCCCAAGAGGGGGGACAAAGCCAAGCACGGAGCTTTCGGGCTTGATAAAGAACCTGTGTCCATTTCCTCTCTGTTGAAGCTGAAGCCAGCCTAACAAATCTTCTTCCATTTGAATGCAGGAAGTTGCTATTGGCCTTGTTTAACTGGGAGTCATTTGCTGTAAACAGTCCCACAGATCAAAGAATGCTCCACCAATATTTTGCAAGTTCAAAACCTTCTTCTCTGTCAACACCGTGTATTTCGTTTACAGTATCATTAGCTTCCCTTTTAAGCTTGTATATGACACTGTAAAGATGTCTGAGAATATCTGTGACAAATGAAACTTCCATGCTCTTTGTTGATCCTTAGTGTTGTCTTTAACTATCAGCTTTTCTTTCTTTGACTTTGATACAGCTTCTTGCCTTTGCACCTTGGCAGCAGTCTCACTCCTCAGTTACTTTTTTGTCCATCATTTGGTATTCCATACTTCATCTCTGATCCCTGAGTCAATATCCAGTTGACAAGTGGTTATCTTATTTCTTTCATTTATATACTTCCTAAGATTATATTTACTGTCCTTTAAAACCAGAGCTCCATTTTTACAGCTTAACATGCAAATACTAACTCTGCAAATAACACGCAAAAATATCTTGTTCTGTTTCAGTCTTGCAGTAGAGGAGAAGGAACAAGATTCATTTGATGAACTGGCTATCGTGTCGCCTTCTATTTCAAGAAGAAGCAGTAGAGAAAGAGCAAGGTATTGTCTTAAGATTTACTAGTTGTCAATGCTCTAACGTTAGAAATAGAATTCTGAGTGAAAAATGGTGATAGTTTGCTAAGGGCATACAAATGCTCAAATACAATGTTAAATATGTTTTCGGAGTCTTTCTTTCACCCCCTAATTGCAGTAATCTTCCTTTGTCTACCTTAGTCATTATTCATCCTCCCTCCCCATGCTGTATTTGAACATCTCCCATTTATTTAGCTGTTTTTCCTTTCAATATCCCTTGGAGGGAGTGAAATGCTGTCATTTTACAGCTTGACAACCAAGACACAGGGAAATTGGGGGTTGAAGTTCTTTCTCAGTTTAGAACCTTGTCCCATGAAAAGCTCCTACGCTGCCTACATGCCTCCTTATTTCTAGATTAAATTTCTTCCAGTGGAATTCCACAGATGACTAAAAGCTGGGAAGGGTGTGCTCAGAACTGGTCCAGTTTTGACAGCAACCAGCCAAAAAATGCCTCGCTCTTACAGGTCTCTCTCTGATCCCCACAATACACTGGGTATAATCCTGCACTCCTGGAAGTGTGGAACTGATCTGGTGGGCACGTCTGCTCACAACAAATAGGTCAGAACCTCTAACCTTGTTAGAAATTAAAGAAATTAATTTCCTTCTTTTGCAGAAAAATGATCTGAGGCTGCCCCTCCCACCTGCAGGTGGCTGATCTCAAGGTTTTGGGGGTTTAGCACTCTCATTCTGCTTCATTGTAGCTGTTCACTAACGAAGAGGCATAATGAGCAGAGCTTTCTACTTCAGCAGTTAGGACACCCATCTGAGAGAGGCGAGACCAAAGTTCTAGTCTTTGTCTTGATGACTTTTCATATAAAATGCTTAATCTTTAGTTTGCTCCTGTGGAAGAAAACTGAACGATGGTCTCTCAACCAAACAGGTGACTCTTTATGTAGAACAGCAGCACGATCCCAGCCACGGCAGAGCCTGGCAGAGAAGGCAGCTGTAATTGCCTAATTCAAAGGGAATGTTCAGGATTCCAAATCCAGTCCACATAGAGCCTCTTTGCTATCAATGGGATGGTGTCTGGACCTTGATAGGAATGTGATGTAACCTACAAATCTCCTCTGCTTTTGTGTTAGCTAACTTAGTGAGCTGATCATTTATCATGCTGGTTTCTGTGGCTCCCAGTCTTGACCTCCTAATTTTCCTTATTTTATGGTGGAGGGGGCCTTGGCCGTGCCTCGGGGCTGTTAATTCTAGTCAGTGGTGAGCAGGAGTTGTCTGGACAAAGGTCTTCACCGAGCAAAAGCAGCACTAGAGAAAAAGGGTTAAGCTATTATATTTTGAATTATATGTGTATCAGTTTGTTTAGAAGTGACATGTAGATTGTTGACAGATAATAGCTACAAATAAAACTGACTGTGAAGGGTTGAGGTTCTGACTTAAAGCAGGACCCAAATTGTGAGATAAGTCTATACAAAAGTTGTTGACTTTCAAGGCAGACATTTACATTTGACTCATTATTTGGGCTGCAAGCACTTCTGGAATTCAGTTTAAATCATTTTGTAGTAGATACCTGAGAGGGATCGTATGAACCGCATTGTGGAAGGTTCCTGTTTCAGGATGCAGAAGGGTAGATACTGCATCTTGAGTGTCTTCCCAGGCCTATTCTAGCTTCTGCTCATTTACCAGGTCCTCCAGATGCCCAGCATGCTCTGGTCACGACCCACTGTGCATATGCCAGTTTACTCAAAGGGAGCAGGAGGCAAAGGGAGATATTGAACCCCACTTAAGCTTGCTCTGCACCAGTGGGGGATCCTTCATCTCAGAAGATGCTCTGGAGTCATAGACTGTGTCTCATGGTCTCAAGCAGCCATGCAGAGCTCAGAGAACTGTTCAGACAAGATAATACGTGTGTTTATTACAGTGTGAGATGAGGATACCTTTGGATGGTTGCTTGTAATTTATGTCAGTTACACAGTAAATGCTCTGTTAGCAACCATGACACTTTTGGAAAGCAAAAAATTTTCTTTAGGAAAAAACAAATACCTGGCTCAATTTCGCATAATAAACTTTCAGGGATGCAAAGACTTCTTTCTTCAAGAATGAAATAATTGCTTTTGAATGTCATGATCAAGTTGTATGATTTATAACCCCATTGTCATTCATTTTGAATCCATAATTCATATATCATTATTATTATTAATTTGTGAGATATATGGGAGTTACTTGAAGGTCAGTATCTTACTCCAAGTCTCAAACAAGCTTAGACGTTTTCCTACATATTTTTTCCTTTGATCATATGTTTCTGTTCATCATTATTTTGGAAAGCACTACTGAACAGAGTTTAAAGCCATTGTTTTGAAAAAGTGATACTACTTTATATAAACCATAGTTGAAAGCGAAGAGAAAGGGCAGTTGTAATTGTCTGCTGGAAGTGTTTGAATTAGATGTAAAGGAAGTGCCTGGCTGATAGTTTGACATACATTTGCATAGACAGATAGTGACTTTTTTGATCAAACAGTTGCGTGTCTGATACACACATTGACTGGGCTAAAAGATAATATTTAATGTAGACTGATAAATGTGCATTTATTCCACGCTATGTTCCAGGACAGCATTTAAGGAAATACTTTCAGTGCTCATTTACTCCTTTTCTAAAGACAGCTGAGGTGTTGAGCTATGCCAAAAAAAGAAAGAAAATAGGTGTCCTGGCTGTCTTTTTTGGTGGTAGGATCCTTGTATTGACTGCATTCTTCCTCACACTGGCTCTCTGGTGACCCATTGGTCTCCTGTGCTGAAGTTGCAACAGGAATCAGAAACAGCTTGGAGACTCCTGACTGCCAGGAGTTCTCCTTTGCAATGTTCCTGTGTCTCATGAGGAGTAAGATGGCTTTGGGAAAGGGGAGTGGGTTTTTTTATTTCTGATGTCTGAACATGAGCCAGCAGTGTGCCCAGGTGGCCAAGAAGGCCAACAGCATCCTGGCCTGTATCAGGAACAGTGTGGGGAGTAGGGCCCGAGAAGTGATCGTCCCCCTGTACTGGGCACTGGTGAGACCCCACCTCGAGTACTGTGTCCAGTTTTGGGCCCCCTACCACAAGAGGGACATTGAGGTGCTGGAGCAGGTCCAGAGAAGGGCAACGAAGCTGGTGAGGGGTCTGGAGCACAAGTCTTACGAGGAGAGGCTGAGGGAGCTGGGGTTGTTCAGTCTGGGGAAGAGGAGACTGAGGGGAGACCTTATCGCTCTGTACAAGTACCTGAAAGGAGGCTGTAGAGAGACGGGGGTCGGTCTCTTCTCCCAAGTTACAGATGTCAGGACAAGGGGCAATGGCTTCAAGTTGCACCAGGGGAAGTTCAGGTTAGATATTAGGAAACATTTCTTTACTGAAAGGGTTGTCAGGCATTGGAATGGGCTGCCCAGGGAGGTGGTGGAGTCACCATCCCTGGAGGTATTTAAGAAACGTGTAGACATGTTTCTTCAGGGCATGCTCTAGTGCCCAAGATTATTTTTTTTTTTGGTTTTTTTTTTTTTGTGGTTGGACTCGATGATCTCTGAGGTCCCTTCCAACCACCACAATTCTGTGATTCTGTGATTCTGTAATTCCCATTGATAAAAGAGGATAGGAAAAAAATATCAGAAGTCTGCTGCAATGGTTACTGAATATTTGATATCACTGAGCTGTACAATGGTAACTCTACAGTTCTTTGTGAGATAAATATTAGACAGACACGGTGAAGAGCTGAGGAATAGGATAGAGACAGGTGTCAAAGACCACCTTATTCCACCAAGGAACAGAACATAGTCATACCCTAGAGAAATAAGGAAAAAAACCAAACTACAAAACCATTGTTCAAATGGTCTTTTCTTCCGGAAAACTGGAAAGAATGAGAAAGAATAAGAGTGATTCAAGAGTCATGTAAGTAGATAGGAAAAGGGAACAAATTCTCCTGCTATAGCGCTGCAATTTAGCACTGCACTTCTCACAGATAAAAGAAAGCACTGGGAGAATAGAAGGGAAGAGCAGGGGACAAAGATAGAAAATGGCCAAGGAACAAGGATTCTACCGTTTGCAGAAATTGTTGTTTTGAAAACCTCCTAAAAGTCAGACACCAGAGAGGTGGGAATAATTCAGGGTTTGTTTTTTTTAAACAGGATATACTTAACCGTAATAATGAGTGTATAAATGGAGAAGTAGGTAGCTGTTTAATCCAGCCTCGTAAATTCCCCTGGTTGTAGTTAAGTAGAGTCACATTAGATAAAGAAAACTGTTTGTCTGCTTTTTTCAAGTATAAGTGTAATTAATAACCAGAACAGTTTATTTAAGAGCGTAGTGAATTTTCTGTAATTTGGAGATTAAATCTTAATTGGTTATCCTTCTAAAAAAATGTGCTTTATGAAATCTGTGAAAAGGGCTTTTGGTGAATATGATAAATTTCAAAAACCAAACTACAAAACCATTGTTCAAATGGTCTTTTCTTCCGGAAAACTGGAAAGAATGAGAAAGAATAAGAGTGATTCAAGAGTCATGTAAGTAGATAGGAAAAGGGAACAAATTCTCCTGCTATAGCGCTGCAATTTAGCACTGCACTTCTCACAGATAAAAGAAAGCACTGGGAGAATAGAAGGGAAGAGCAGGGGACAAAGATAGAAAATGGCCAAGGAACAAGGATTCTACCGTTTGCAGAAATTGTTGTTTTGAAAACCTCCTAAAAGTCAGACACCAGAGAGGTGGGAATAATTCAGGGTTTGTTTTTTTTAAACAGGATATACTTAACCGTAATAATGAGTGTATAAATGGAGAAGTAGGTAGCTGTTTAATCCAGCCTCGTAAATTCCCCTGGTTGTAGTTAAGTAGAGTCACATTAGATAAAGAAAACTGTTTGTCTGCTTTTTTCAAGTATAAGTGTAATTAATAACCAGAACAGTTTATTTAAGAGCGTAGTGAATTTTCTGTAATTTGGAGATTAAATCTTAATTGGTTATCCTTCTAAAAAAATGTGCTTTATGAAATCTGTGAAAAGGGCTTTTGGTGAATGGGTAAAAGAAAAGTTTGCAAAGTATTCCAAAGACAAATTGCTTGAATTAGACTGCTGATAACGGCACATGCCCTTCTGCTTTACCCAATGCCTTCCATCTTAAGAGTGCTGTTCATTGGTAAAATTTTAAGAATAATTTGAAAAGCGTGCAATAATGATAGTGTGCCCTGGAGCCATGTACACTAGTGGTCCTTTATTTCTTTCTTTTTTTTTCCTTCCAACGGTGCCAGAAGTATTATAGATTTTGAAAAATAAGCCAGAACTGTTAACCAAAGGAAAGAAATTTTGTCGTATTTCACATTAGAATTATTCAGGACCTATGCTGAAAAGACATCATGCTTACAAAACACAAATTCCATGTGTTCCCACAAATGAAAAATCCTGAACTAGATTTTGAAAAATAAGCCAGAACTGTTAACCAAAGGAAAGAAATTTTGTCGTATTTCACATTAGAATTATTCAGGACCTATGCTGAAAAGACATCATGCTTACAAAACACAAATTCCATGTGTTCCCACAAATGAAAAATCCTAAACTGTCTAACTGTATAGATCTTAATGACCCCTCTGGTAAGATGCTGATGTTATAGTTGCTTCATAACTTGTGAAATGCACAATATTCTAGCTGAGCTGAACAAGCATTTCATTTCTACCTCTGCTAGGTGCTTATGATGCCTCTTCAGGATCACAAAATCTGAACATTAGTGAAAAACGTAGCATGTACAATGAAAAAAGTCAACAAAACCAGATCTCTCATAAAATCCTCATCTGACAAACCATGTTGTAGTTTGTATAATGCTTGAAGTACATGGATTTGCAACCAGAGCCCACGGCTTGGCATGGCCTGCCAAGATTTCAGCTGTGCTCACGAGACTGTTCCTTTATTTGAAGCCCAAATCTCTGTCCAGTAAAAACTCATGGGAGTTCATGATTTTTAAATCATGACCGTATGCAACCGAACTGTAACTGTCTAAAAATGTTTACTACATACTCTCTAAAAACTTGCTGTTTTTATTATGTAGCTGTACTTAGGTAAGTGTCTTCTCCCCTAGATAATCCCTGAATGGGAAAAGCATACAGGAGCCACACACAAACATAAAATGAGAATTTACAGGAATATTAATATGGAATTAGTGTCACTTGGTACCTAACCATCTCCTGAGGGCATGTTCCACAAATATTCTCTACAGCTTTGTAGATTTTGGACTGATCATTATCAAGAGAAAAGATTTTCCCTACCTTTCCCCCAAAATCAGTTTGTCTAAAATGTCCTGTTGGAGAATAATTGTGTTAGAATTTGAATTTTAGAGATTACAGTATTCTGAATAAGTGTATTTATTTTTTTTTCTCTCTAAGAAAAGGGAAGGGGAAAAAAGAAGAGGAAAAGCTGAAAGAAATTGTACAGGTTATATCTAAAGTCCAGAATGAAATAAATCAAAAACATTCACATTGGCCTCCACCACCTGACCTCATTTTACTGGATTACATCAATGATGCTTCCAAAACAATTCTGCCTCTAACTACTACCCGGGAACAGGTTGTGGCTCTTGCACAGTGAGTACCAAATTGTGTTTCTATAAATAATGCAAGTAAGTTGAACTGGTAAAATAACACTTTTCTCATCCAAGGACAACTTTTCCAAATTTGTTATTTTCCTGGTCCTTAATCGGAATCCAAATCAGCTTTGGTCCAGAATTTTGACATAATTTTAGATTTTAAGCCTCTTGTTTCTAAATTTGTTGTAATTAATTTTTTTAAAGTAAAATATCATTTGCAACAAAAGGGTAGACATTTCTCATTTTGAAAATATTCATATGGACAATTTCTTTTTTTTTTTTTTTCACATTTATGTATCTGTACTGATCCTTTCCAAGGAAAACATCAGCTGCATATAGCATCTATAGCATGAAGGAAGAGGAGTGAGCCTGCTGCTGGGCTGAGACTATGCTGAGACTATTGCAATTTATACGTATCATGTCTGTTCTTTCTCTTACAGCCTCTCTTGCCTACTTGGCTTGGGAACAAACCCCTTGGGACAGGAACTCGCTTGTATTTTGTTTTCCTATAGAGCCAAAAGCACGGGACGTTTTTCTAGTGTAGTTTTTAGGTAATTAACATCCTGATGATTTAATAGTGCCAGAATTTTGCAACGGTGCGTGTGCAGGCTGTTGTTATCAATGTGTGATTCATTAGTTACACTGAGTACTCGGCCTTGGGCACCAATCACTGTCACCTCCGAGCAGCGTGCTGCTTTCATCTTCTCCTTCCTTTAACCTTTACTATCTGAGCAGTTTCCTGGCCACCTCCTGAATCCGGAGCGTTTGGCGTCAGATCCCACTGAGTCTCACAGAATTTGTTTCTTTCACTAACTTTCATTTTTAATGAAGTGGTCTAAGGTGATATGAGGAATGACTTTTCCGTTGATTGCAGAATTTGACAGGACAGATATTCCTCCTTAACTATCCAGCTGTGTATAAATCACGCTGCCTTCCTCAAAGTGGAATCCATAAAACGCTCTTTCAGATCCCCTCTTCAAACACCCCAGTGGAAATACTTGCAGACACACAACCCAGCAAAGCAATCACGGGAAATTTAAGTAGAATGGTTTCTGCGGGGTTTTTTTTTTGTGGAGGAGGAGGAGGAGGAGGAGGAGGAGGCAGCTGCAGAGCCCTGGGCAGCCTGAGCAGAGCTCCTGCTGCACACACCGGGGAGGCAGTGGGGGCACATGAGGGGACACCCCACGGCACTGGCTCTCTGCTTTCCAGCTTTGGCTGGCTGCAGGCACAAGCGACCACAGAGCCCCCCACTTCTTCAGCCTCACCCAGTAATGCCCAACTTCAAGATGCCACGACCAGCCTGTCCCGGGGTAACTCCCCGTGCCCGTCCTGCTGCTGCAACCGGTACCTCCTCGGGCACCACTCTGCGAGAAACACAGCCTTTGAGGTTGCCTTGTGTTGTGGTATCGCCCAAATTTACCAAAACCAGACTGACAGATGGCCCCTCCCCCCCTAAAAGAGAGGAGAGGAAGAGATAAGGAGATTTAGAAGTTTAGAATGAACTAAACTACTTTAATGAAGAATTGATATTAAAATCAGAAAGAAGAAAATAATGAAATAGATACAATATATACCAAGCCGTATCAAGCTCCCAGGATGACAGTCCCGTCACCAGCAGGCACTGGGGGAGTCCCAGACTGGACTCGGCAACAGATGGGAACTGGGTTCCAGCTCTGGAGTCAGGAACACACGGATCAGGATCAAAGGCAGATGAACAGAGTCTGCATGGGGCAGATGGGATGGAACACCCCCGAACAGAGTCCTCTTCGGACGTTGGCCATGGACTGTCTGCTCCTCCCCACAGATGTGACCCCTCTATGTTTTTCCATTTCCAACCCTCCAATGGGGCAAATAACAAAATTGGCTGCCCTTGGTTGTTATAGCAATGAGTATAAGCAAGGGCCTCTCTGCACACCATTCCCTGGCAGGGAGCACTAACATCAGTCTTATCACTCTGAGAACGAGCAGTTTTCTCCATGACAGGCTGTTAATTTCAGAGAGTTAGAAGAGACCTAGCTAGAATGTAAAATTACAGAACAGAAAACTGGTTCTGTTTTACTTCAAACCGGGACACCTTGCACGTACGGGACACGAGGACAGAACCTGTTCCTGCAGAGCAGGTGATGTGGATTTTAGCTCCCTGTCCAAAGCAGTGGCTTGTGATTCCCATGTCAGCTCTGCAACAGCTTCTCTGGATTGAGAACCCTCAGTAACACTTGTGCCTGTGGCTGAGGACACTTTGAGCAACAAAGGTCTTTACACACAGGGGCCATGGATGGTGGAGGTGAAGGTGCACACAAGGAGGTAGGGGTGTGATCCTGGGGGTGCACAATCACCCTAAAGACACGTTTTGGCAGCGCTGGCACAGACTCTGACTCCTGATCTTCAGTTTCTTTGACTGAGCCATTCTGTTCAATGGATAAATCCCTGCCACTCACCCCCCAGATGTGGGCATTGGTACAGCCATGGAGTCATAGAACCACTTAGGTTGAAAAGGCCTTTAAGGTCATCGAGTCCAACTGTAAACAAAACCCTGAATAAGAAAGCACACGCAGAAGTTGAAGTACCCCTCCTGGATATAGCTGCTTTCCTACGTTGAGATAATTACTTATAGCTTTGTCATACATATTGTAAGAAAGCACACGCAGAAGTTGAAGTACCCTTCCTGGATGTAGTTGCTTTCCTGTGTTGGGATCATTACCTATGGCTTCATTTTTGTCATCCATATTCTCACACCTTTATTGCTATTGGAAACAGATGGAAGGGCTGGGGATGGTAATCCATAGCTCACGTCACCGGTTAGTTGTAAAGATGATGTAAAGAAGATGTTAGCTTCTGAATGAGTTCCTCAGTAATTACACTGGCAGTGGTGGTTTCCTCTGAGGACTTTGTGGCTACCCTAGACCTCTCCAGAATCTCCTGACAGGTCTGTGACACATGTGAATGACCCGAGCTATGGCTGCCTGTGTTTAACATATATTTAAAATATGAGTTACTAAATAAAATAATTAAAGCAAAATAGCAAAAGTATTAGAGTCCTATATGTCATTCACTTCTTGCTTGTAAACATTTCATTTCACTGTATTTTTGTCATAAATTCAAGAGGAATTACAGATGTAATTGGTCCCGGTGTACATTGAAACAGGTTTGTTGCGGACAAGATGGGTGGCCCCATTGAAAGAGACAAAGTGCATGACTTCAGCTGGGAGCTGCACATGAGTGAAATAGAATTTGAACTGAAAAGCAACGTTGTGCCCATCGGGAAAGTCAAAAAAGGGACATTCTGCCACAGGGCTTTACTTTTCAAGGTACCTTAACATTTATTTTATAACACAACATATTGATGTTAAGTGGATATTATAAACTAAAGGATACTTGCAGCAGTATAATATAATATTTATACTCATGCAAAATCTTTTGTATACGCTGAAGTAATTTTTCACTGGCAAAGTTGCTCTCCCAGTGAATGAAAGCCAGCATCGCTTCTTTCTATAAACATTCTTGTTTTCATTAAATTGTCTTAAGTGATATCAGCAGAATACTTGATAAATGGCAAAAAGCCAAAATATTTGATTGGAAGTCAAAACATTTTACATTTTCTGTAAACTGTAAAATATTGAATTATGCAGCTTCCTTTTTTTTTTTCCGTGCTGCAAATGTAAACTTGATGGGACAATTTTTTATTTGGTACCTCTCCAATATTCTATGATAGTATATAACAGCTTTTGTGTTCTGGTTTCTTAGACTGGGAGGATTCATTTCTTCTGTCTTCATGTGAAGCTGTACTGGTGCAGACACTGAACTGTCACATCCTTTTTCCTTGGCTGTTGGGTAGCTGGGCTCTTCTCCTTCTTGGAGGGAAAGAGAAGCAAGGGCACTAAGCGGGAAGGACCTAGGGAGTTGGGTAGCTGGGCTCTTCTCCTTCTTGGATGGCAAGGCAAAGAGCAGCAAGGGCACTAAGCAGGAAGGACCTAGGAAACAGGACTGTTGGGTAGCTGGGCTCTTCTCCTTCTTGGAGGGAAAGAGAAGCAAGGGCACTAAGCGGGAAGGACCTAGGGAACAGGAGAAAGAGCACAATCCTAAATTTGTGCTATCCATGGGGACAGAAAGTTTCCAAAATATTTTGTGGAGGTCTGAGGGCATGATTCAATGTGCTGGAGCAGCACTGATGCCCACGTATCCTCCTAAGAAACTTTTGTAGGGACAGATCCCCTCTCTTACAGCCACGGCAGTCTAAGCAATGAACACCCTTGTAGCAAGTTAAAAATCTTTCAGGATTTCATTCCCCCACAGCAGCTGTGTTCTGAGAAAGCCGTGGTGTAGCTGGAAGCCATTAGGTGTGTGTCAGAGGGAGGGCAGGTGTTTCATCTCGAGCTGGAAGCCATTAGGTGTGTGTCAGAGGGCAGGTGTTTCATCTCACGGGCGCTTGCCTCGCGTTTCATTGCTTCCCCCGTTCCCGGGGCCGAGGAGCAGGGATGTGCCTGGGAGAGAAGCAGCAGCCCCCACGCTTACACTGACAACAATGGTGCATTTTTGCACTCAATATTTCCTCCTAGCTCTATGTGTGCAAGGGACCTACACCTCATCGCTCGGATAGACAGTTCTTCCAAATGTTACTCAGAAATAAGTCTTCCATCAACCGGCCGATAAACAAATGTATCAGTGTCTGAAAAGAGTTAAAACGAATATTTTTCATCTTGTGCATAGAATAGGGTAGAAATAACCTTTAAAAGCCTACACATTCTAAGCAAAACCAACACTAAAGATTTGCAGTTTGGAACACTTTAGAGGTTTACAAAGTCCGTTTCAAGAGAGCTCTTGGTCTTTCAGATATTTGTTTTCTTTTTAAGCATCTCTTGGCCTTGCTGTATGTCACAGAAGGTACCTCTATTAACTGTGATTAACTCCTCTCTCTTTCCTTTCCAGGTGATAGCAGACAGAATTGGCATTTGCTGCAGTTTAGTTCGTGGTGACTATAACAGAGCGTGGAATGAAGTTGAATTGGTTGATGACTCTCCTCAAGGAATAGCTGGGCTTCTGCTTCCTCCTAAACAGTATATTGTAGATCTGATGTTTGAGCCGGGCTCCTTGCTGAAACAAAGAAGTGCAGAGGCAGATCAGTACAAACATATTTAATCATCTTGACAACTTTCACCGAAATAACTGTTTTAAAAATGTTTGCAGTGCTAATGTGTATGAAATGTGAGGTCCGGCTATCAAAAAGAAGCAGATCTGGTATGCTGTCCTAAATGTTTAATTAAACATTTTAGATAATCAACTTCAATAGTTAGAAATTTTGTTAATTTTTTTGTACTATTTTTAGACTAAACTAGGAAACTACAGATTAAAATTTAGTAGGTGAAGAATATATGATATGTGTTAACATTATAATGCTCATTAAATAGGTTAACAGGTTTAAATTATTTCCAAAATACACTATATTCTCTTTTTCTTACATTCCTTCAACTCCCATGCATCCTTATAGGAATTATATGTCCATGAAGAAAGAAAGTGTGACATTTGGTGAAGTAACAAGTCACCTAAAATCAACTAGACAGGTTTTTTGTATGAAATAATCCAAGAACTGAGAATTAGAAGAACTAAGATAACAGTATACTTTCAGCCTCTACAGAAAACATCACATTTATATTTCTTGGGAGGGTTAATAATTACAGATAATAGTGTACTCTGGATGAAAGTAAATACTGTTTGTCCTGGCAGAGGGAAGACAGATGATTGATAAGTTATTGCTTGTGATCTCCTTTTAAATTTTTTACTTTTCACTTGAAGATAAAATGGGCTCTGAGAAGGCAGCAGTTTTAGTGAGGGAATTTGTCTTTCTTGCTGCCTTGGCTGATGTGGTGTTGCTGAAGTGTGGTGGGGCATCTACGAGAGGTAAAACACTGGCTAGAACCCTCTAGTGAATGTTTTCTGGTGAAGCTGCCAGGAATGTACTGGAGTATTTTGGGGAGTACCACTGCTGAGTGACCTTACTGTGAAAAACTGAGACAAAGCCCCGTACAGACGTTAGGCCAACGCAGACAACACTGTGCCAAACCGAATTTCAGGAGACCAGAACGCCAACGACAAGGTGTTCACTTCCTGCCCACCAAAAACGTGATACAAAAATTTGGGGGTCTGTGTTCTTTTAGATTTTTAATGCTTACGTATGCACAGTGACTTTGCTTTGGTTTGTGGAGGTCTGTGTCTGTTGTATTCATTAGTGCTTATGAGCGTGATCCCACCGCTCCCCTCCTTCCTCCTTGACACGCAGCACCATTTGCCACTAGCCCTTTGGGGAACATTTTATCTTTCTGTTGTAAATTCACTTATATGGCCACACATTCATAGTGTTTTTTTTTTTACCTCCTGTTCAGTAGTATTCTCAACATCAGAATGAAAAAGAACTCTGGAAACAAAACAGATGATTACGCCAGCAGAGCTGAGTGGCAGGTGAGGATGTGTGTCTTATCGTTGCTGTGTAGCAGGTCGGGGGCTGATGAAAAGGGATATTCTCTCACTGACAGGCATGATCGGGTATAGAAACCTGCAACTTTGAAAGTGCAGGAAATGGAAGTAAAATAAGGATTAATTTCCTACTAGCTCTCATTTTGTATAGCTTTCCTACGTTGGAATTTCATTATTTTGTATTGGAACCATAATGTCAAAGTGTGACTTACTCTGTTTGAGAAGGTCTTAAAAAACAAAGCAATTTCTGTTGTTTCTAATAAAAGTCAATATAAAAAAGAGGACAGAATATAAGTTTTTCAAAATAAAAACTGGGAAACCTCTATTCTAGACATATAATCTTGCTTTACATAAAATTATTACCTAACCAAACCAAAACAAAACAAAAAAACTATATGATCTTGTGTAATGTAGAATCTGATGATCCAAAAATGCTGGATGAGGGTTGTTTTATGTCTTTCACAATTTTCAGCTTTGTATTAACTGAGTTCTGTCACTTCAAAGTTGCAATACGTGTGTTTTGGGTGTCAGAAATAAGATTGAGGTAGAATATAACCACTTGAATTCCAAATTGTTGCTTTAAAACTTGCAGTTTTGTGGTCAACTAAGTCAAGAGAAGCCCCGCTTTTTTTATTTGATGCTTCCTGGGGACCTGCAGCTGTGCCCATGCCCTGGTGAAGAACTCCCCCAGCCTTGACACACTCCTTCCACACCTGAGTCTGAAAACAAAACATTTGGAAGTTTCTGGAGGTCTCAGCTGGGTGAATATTCCCAGGACATGCCCAGCATACACCATGTGGCTTGGGCCATGCCTGAGTGAAGGGATCACCTACCTGAGCAGATGGGAGGGGAAGGGCCTCCTATTTCCTTTCACATCATCGTTCGTGGGCAGATCAGTCAGTCAGGACACGGAAGGAGTCAGGCTTGATGCCTTTCTAATCCTGAATGAACCAGTCTGCAGCTACCTAATTGCCAGGGTATATTCTGGCCACTTCTTCGTCCCTCTTTTTGAAGCTCTGCTATCAGGTAGAAAAGAATGCAGGATTTATAGACTATAGAAACAAAAAAAGTGGGGCAACCTCTTCAGCCCAATATTAGGAGTAACAGGTTTTTCCTTTGGGAGAAGAGAATCTGGGTCTGCCAGAAATGTTCTTAGAGTTTACCGCATGTCTACTGTACAATGGAGGAACTGGACCCTACCTAGAACTCTCCTGCAAGGTGAAAAGCTATCTTAAGCAAAGACAGGAGCTGAAGGGAGGTTCATTCCTCCACAGCTGTAACCACTGGGCAATTACACAGAAGTAGGCATCATGGCCAGCAGCTGTGCAGAATGAGAACCAAAGCAGACAGTCTCAGCTTCTTGAAAGAGAGGGCGTGCAGGGGATTATCCCAGGGCAGTGATGAGGACTGTGGATCATGGTTTGAAAGAGGCACCTCTCAGTTGTCCTTCCTGTGATGTCTGTGCTTCCAAGAGAAGCTCGCGTGAAGACACTGTAGCCTTGGTTCCTCTGGTTCACTGGAACTGCTGAACTTCATGCTGACTGTGCTGAACTTAGGTAGTTGCCCCACTCAGCTCCTCTTTATTGCATGGTCTGTTCCAAGGCATCTGGAGATGACACACTCTCACACACACACACTCACCCCTGCCATACATGTTCATTAAAAAGAATTTTGGTTTTGACTTGGCATTGGAAAACACAATGTTTTACATACAGCACATCTGCATATCAAGAAATACAAAACTGGATTGTGCTGATGAAAGGTCAGACGTGATTTCTAACTTTCCAGTGAAGATGAACCAGCAAAGCAGCAGACCGACATTGGTGGCACCGCCAACGTGATGTCAAGTTGCAACAGAGCCTTTGGTATGAGGGAATCTAATGTCTTGACCCTGCACACTTCTCTGTCTTTGCTGGTTTGGTGTGTGCCCGAACCATTGTGACTCAATGGATTTGCAGTGGACAATTCCAGGCTCTTCAGAGCAGTTTTTGGCTGGGACCTGTTTCTGAGGGTGCTTCTGGTGAACGCCTCGCTGCAGAAGTGGACTCTTCTGGTTTTCCTCAAGCAGGTGCCTCGCTGCAGAAGTGGACTCTTCTGGTTTTCCCCAAGCAGATGCAGAGGCAGCACAGACCTCTGGCTGCAGCTGTACAGCACTTCCACACTTCCCTTCTGTTGCCCTTGATCCCTGAGCAGTAGGAGCACTGAGGTTAACTTACACTGGTTTTATCTTCAGGCTGGCAGGGAACGACTGCTGTGTAATTTACAGAATTAACACGTTTCAAATAGTTTCCTATTGCCCACTGCTGAGCTGCAGCAAGGGCAGAACATCACTCCCTCAAACTGTGTGCTCCCTGACATAGTGGACATCGAAACGAGCTCTTCCTCCGGTAAATCTCTGTCACTGATTAACTCTAGACCCTGAGAAGAATCCAAAGCTCTTAGAGCAAAACGGGTGTTTCTTTTCCCATCCAAGAGGAACTTTTATTCTGTTATTTTTGACATCAAACTTGACTTCAGGGAAAACCAAAAAAGTCTTTTACTAGTAAATATGGGGTTTGAATGGTGACATTATTTCATTCATAGCTCCTTTGCATGAATCTTCACCTCTTCTACTGCATGATTCATTTCTCTATAAATCCAGCTGATTATCAACACGGAGTGTCAAAATGGAGACAGTGCAGAGGCAGCAGACATTTACGGGCTGGTGTGCCAACTTAGTTAAGATAGAAGAGTGCACTAATACATTTATTATATTCATAGCTCTCTTGCTGGTTTATACAAGAGTCTTCTCCCCAACAACTCATTGGCAGTACCTATTTTCCTTCAGAAGACTGAAAATAAGCAAAAAAAACCGCCCATAGTCAAGTCAGCATATGCCATCACAGCAAAATACGCATTTTCCTTTTGCAATAAAGGATTTGGTCATTATGCCACCCTGAGAAGGTCCAGATCTCCTGATCCAGCCTGGCTGTCTGGCCAGGAGACAGGTGTGCCTTGCAGGGAGCCCGCCACGTGTTCGAGATGGGTCAGTCTTTAGGGCTGCTGAAAGCTCTGCAGAAGTTGCTGCAGACCCAGGGCACAACACTTCACACGGGGCAGAGGTGCTGATGGCAGAAGGATTTACCCCATAAAAAATACAGAGGACCAAGATACTACTCTCAGCCCCTTGACTTGTTCGATTGCATCCAGTTTTTAGTATAAGATTTCCAGAGGACAGAGGCTGCCAGGAGTCCTTACCCACACAACACAAGCGAAGCAGAACTTGAACTCCCAGCTAAACCAGTATAAACCATTACCGCCGCTGGTGGCTCGGACAGCAGCTGTACAAAAGAATCTGGGGTCATTCATAAGAAGCAGGACGTGCACACTCAGCCCCCCTGAGCTTTCTGCCTGTCTTCTAAACGGAGAGCACTGCAGTGAGATGAGTTACCCCACAGATCTACCAGCCATGCCTGCACCACAGCAAAAGTGGGACGCAGGAAAAGTGGAATTTGGGGGTAATTTTTAAGGAGCATGTTTTTGTGCTTTCCCTGACTGGAAAATGCATTGACAATAAATCTTTTGTGCCTCACCTAAGAGAGAAGGAAAGAAGGTTCATAACTGCACTTATGTGAATCCCAAATTTAAAAACACATTTAAGATGAATAAGTGGGGATAAAAGCCGGTCTGGTGAGCCCCGCTCCTCAGGAATTCCTGTTGCTGGGAAAGAGGCAAAGTGCTCTCAGGGAAGTCGGTCCATTGAAGGGACAGCAATTTCCTGCAGTCGGAGTGTGAAGCCTGACATACCCTACTCTTAAATCATGTATATTTTACTTTTTTATGATGCAATCATGAATTAGCTTTTTCTGCATTCATAAGTAGAGGATAGAACAGATGGTCAGGGCTTAGTCCAGGGTGATAAACCCATTAAGATAACCTACAAAAAGCTGCTGCGACGGTGGTTGCTGCCAAATAACTGTTCATTCAAGACTTTGTTCAGGCTTTGGGTACCGAGTAGAAGAAGAACCATCCCAGATCTTTACTACCTTGAGGTCCAAGGGATAAGAAATCACAGACGAGTTTGGGGAACGTATTATTACTGTCTCCATGGCTCAAGGGATGTGGATGGTGTGATGCAGGGGGTGCGTGGGGGGAAAAAAAGCCAGGGAAAGAGGCTGGAGATGTGGCTGCCCTGCTGCCCCTGCAGACACGGGCGCTCCCTCCCAGAGCACATGTTCAAAGTGGATGAAATGGAGCTGAGCGGGCGGCCAGACTGCAGAGTCGAGTTTTCTATCAAGGAGTGATGGCCAAACACCCATTTCACTTTGAATTCATGTCTTCACTCATTTTGCAAGAAATTTCTCACAGCATTTAGGATCCTTATGCTGGACAGGACCTACAGAGGGCATTTGGTCTAATCCAACTCAAAGCATTTGTCACAGCAGACCAAACCTGCACGTCTCTTCCAACTGGAACTATGCTATGCTGTACTGTGCTACTCTAAATTCCATTGTTAGACTCCAACAGAAGGCTCCTGCTTGAGCTAGTCCACAAATATGACCCTTTATTTTTTTTTTTCCTAAAAACAGAGGTCAGAATGATTCAGTATCCTATAGCTTACAATTAGCAAAAAGAGATATTAAACCCTAATGCAAACAAGGCAAGAATTTGTGTGTTCGTTATTTCTGATGAAGCCTTTGAGCTGGATCACACCGTGCTACTCCACAAGCAAATCTCAGCAGAATCAGTGGGTCAGCTTCAGGGAGACTCAGATCTGTGTTCAGCCTCTCTGTGCCTCTGGAAACCAGCAATATCCTTTCCCAAGATGCTTTGGCATTTCTGCTACTAATAATTTTTGCTGAACTCCCTTTCCATCATTGGAATTCAGCACCAGAGCATTACCAAATATCTTTGGGTAACATTTCCACGTGGAAAGAGGGTCTCCATATACAAGGAGCTCAGAGTCTCATCACATCTGAGCAGCTAGAAACCAGCTGTGGGTTTGTATCAAGTCTGTTAGAGGAGAGGGAATACTCTGCTGAGGAAGGACGTGGAGTTCCTGTGACCATCTTCAGGGAGACTCAGATCTGTGTTCAGCCTCTCTGTGCCTCTGGAAACCAGCAATATCCTTTCCCAAGATGCTTTGGCACTTCTGCTACTAATAAATTTTGCTGAACTCCCTTTCCATCATTGGAATTCAGCACCACATATCTTTGGGTAACATTTCCATGTGGAAAGAGGGTCTCCATATACTAGGAGCTCAGAGTCTCAGACTCCCTTTCCATCATTGGAATTCAGCACCAGAGCATTACCAAATATCTTTGGGTAACATTTCCACGTGGAAAGAGGGTCTCCATATACAAGGAGCTCAGAGTCTCATCACATCTGAGCAGCTAGAAACCAGCTGTGGGGTTGTATCAAGTCTGTTAGAGGAGAGGGAATACTCTGCTGAGGAAGGACGTGGAGTTCCTGTGACCATCTCCTGCAAAAGCAGTGAGGATTTCTGCGAGGAACATGGAGCCAGCTCCAGGTACAACCTGCCTACCGAAGTGCTCATGCTGGTCCCCTTTTCTTCATTCTCTGGGGGCCTGGGCACACAGCACCAGAACATATCACACATCCAAGCCAAACCCTTGTATGTTGAGCTCCCGTATGTTTCAACAGGAACATCCCGTAGGAGGGGACACACATTAGGCATGACAAAATCAGCAGAGGAAAATTGACTGCATACAAATGCATACAAAACTGAAAATACCACTATTGCAGTGTCTTCTTCTGTACATAGTAATGTCGAGGGGCTTTATTAGCAAAAGCTGCTTAAGCAGAGGTTTGAATTTGCATAGGGTTCATTTGGTTTCTGCACCTCGCCGCTTCCTGGCTGACTGCTCAGTATCTGCCAGCGTAGGCATTCTGTGACGCTCTGCTTGTCCCCAAAGCTGTCAGTCAAGACACAGCCTGGGCTGGGAAATGGTTAGAGCCGAATAAATATTAGCAGGATGGTCTGGACCGTGACCGCTTCCCTCCTCCTCTCGCCTTCACCCGCCTACACACACGCTGCTGCTGCTGCCGCCACCGCAAAGGAACGCCCCGGGAGGAGCCCAGGAGCTTCTCCCCCTTCTCCACACACCTAATGAGACATTGTGCCTTCCGTGAGTGACCCTGCCCTGTTAACTCCTCTCTTATGTGCTGGAGTCAGATGTGCTGGAGTCAGGTGACATTCTCAACAACAAACCCGCTGAATTGCAATTCAGGGAGAATTTCCTTGAAAATTTACATAATGTAGCTAGGGGAGACTTTTAACTGCTTCCCCTTGTGCATAAGGGAGAAAAAAAAAAAAAAAAAGGAGGAAAATTAATTAACAGCCTAATTGGCTTTTATAACAGTCTATGGGGAGAAATGCGGGCCGGTTCTCTGCCTAGCTACGAAGCTTGGTATGTGCTGTAACCATGGGAGGCAATATTACAGGCATGACAGGACAATGATTTGGTTTTTCAGCACTGAAGATCTGAAAAATGAGATACCTCCAGCTGGGGGGGTTGTTTTTTCCGCTTGAGGAGGACCTGCCATGCCTGTTGGGAGGACTGCAGGTCAGGCTGCTGTCGGAGGGAAACACAGAGGATGTGATCCACCAGCACAACACCTCCAGTGTGGGGCACGGCCACGGGGATGAACGGGACCTGCCTCCTCCACCACCGCGCTCGTTTTCATCAGGGGGTGGCTTGCAATAAATTGGGTAAGGGAGAGGATGAGGAGGCTGGGGCTGACGAGCTGAATGCTTCCTGCTCCGTGGGGCGGATGGCCCAGGAGCCTGGTCCTCTCCTCCAGAGCAGGAGGGACATGGCACAGCAACGGACCTGTGCTGCTTCGGTCCCCACCGCCTCGAAACGGCTGCAGTTTGGCACTGTCCCACTACCAGGGACCTGCAAGATCTCAACTGGCACTTCGTTTTGTATTGAATTCCACCTCTTAAAAAAGCACCAGTTAAATCAATGTCAATTACACTAAAACATGCAAGATTCAGATTAGACCTCAGGAAGAAATTTTTTACTATGAGGGTGGTGAGATACTGGAACAGGTTGCCCAGAGAAGCTGTGGCTGCCCCATCCCTGGAGGGGTTCAAGGCCAGGCTGGATGGGGCTTGGAGCAACCTGGTCTGGTGGGAGGTGTCCCTGCCCAGGGCAGGGGGGTTGGAACTCGATGATTTTTGAGGTCCCTTCCAACTCTGACCATTCTATGATTCTATGATTCTATGATTCAGGACTAATCACTTTCTCTCGCCCTCCTTCATCTCCCAGATCCCGTTGTTCAGGGAGAACACCGTGGATTGCCTGTTCTCCTCAGCAGCAAACGCTGCCTGAGACCAAGGCCAGGAACAGGAGGGAAATGCCTCTTCCATGGCTGAGCTGGAGAGAGGAGAGGTGAGCCCTGGGAGCGACACCATTGCCTGCCACCACCTTCCAGCCCCAAGCCATTTGCCAGAACTTGGGGAGCGCCAAATTGAGTCTCTCAAAAGGCTCCTTAACATTCTTTAATTCCCTCCCAAATCCTGGCTAAACGACTGATATAAGATGCCATAGGAGTAAGCTAGAAGGGGTTTGGAAAGATGTTTTTCTGGTATTCACGGAAAGGTTTTTCTCTGATCTTCACTTCCCAAAATAGTTGAACATGGAAAAATGTTGTCCTTCTCCCCACAACATAGACACTGCCCTCCATCAGCACCGAGAGCCCCGACAATGCCCTCTCCTCCATTCCCAGCAGCCCCACTCCCCTTCCATCCTTAATCATGGTCCTGAGGACTCACAGGCATCACATCTCCTCCAGGATTTTTAGTGAGGTGCCCTGACTTCACTCCACCATGTCTCATGACATAGGACAAAGCCATTTGCTGCTGCAGACAGCGAATGCAATCACCTACAAGCCTTGCTGCCACCCCTCCTCCCATGTGGGGCTGAGTGGTTCCCAGCAGAGGACTTGGTCCCAGCCGTGGTACCCACCATAACACTGTGCTGGATGCCCCCAGCTGCCATTGAACTCACCATCTTAGGCATGAGGTTGGCTCAATAAAAGGGGTATTTCTACACAAGGCTGACCACAGAACACTTTTTTTTTTTTTTGCTTTGATTTAAAAATGATGCTAGAAGAATTAGACTAAAAAGAAAGCTGTTTTGCATTAAACACCGTTATTAGCTTTGTTACCCGATGCGATCAAAACAGTTCCTTCAACCTAGAAGATTCTGTGATTCTGTGATTCTGTAATGATGAACTAATTCCAAATCAGAAATGGAGCTATTGGGAAGAAAAAAAAAAAAAGCAGACGACAGCATTAAAGCTTAACCTGGCAAACTGGCTCGTGCTTAGGTCTACCTTTTAAGCAGAGGAGGCTAAACTAAAAGAGGGGTCCTATTACAGGTATATTTATAGGCCAAGTGAAAGCAGCTGTGGCTGCAAATCACGCTGCATAAACAAGTAGCCACTTAAATAGCCCATCGCCTTTGCAATTACTCGATCAATATAACTAAGTGCAATGCCTGTAACACGCATTCAGGGGAGCAAGAGCCCTTCTGCATGCAAATACTAGACTCGTCCTCCTTAAAAACAACCTATAACGGCCACAAATGTCTCGACAGGATTTTGTTGTATTTATGGCTGCAGTGATAGTTCAATTTTTAAGCTGACGTCTCTGCCTCGGTATGAAAGGATTGAAACCTCCACCTGCAAACGCTGCACTGGGTATTTAAGAGTGTGGTTGAGCCGCTGCTTTTGTGCAGTGTGATTATTTAGGTGGCACACGCGGATTAGCCGTCCCGCCCCGCCGATATGGCGGCTCGTCTGCTCCGGGGGATGCTCGGGAGCCGCCGCCTCCTCCTCCTCCTCCTCTCCCCGGCGCGGGGCTCCGGCAGCGGCAGAGGTACCCACCGCCGGGGCATGGGGAGGACGGGAGGAAAGGGCAGGAGCAGCCCTGGCAAGGGGCGGGCATCCCCATCCCCGGTGTCCTCCAGCCAGTGGGAAAGGGCTAAGGCAGCCTGCGCTGGGCATTTCTCTGGAGCCAGCAGGCTAAGCTATGGGGTTTAGAGTTAAACTGCAATTAGGAATTCCTTCATTTTTTCCCCAGTATCATCTCTGCATTGCAAGAGATGTATCCAGGGAAGCGTTCATCACTCAGGAGCTGTTTTTTTTTTTTCATGGATCCTGTGCTGATGGGAGATAAGCGTGGAGGTAGTCCCCCATCTCAGGCTTTTTGATTAGAAAGGAATGAAATTATTTTACCCGTTGTTTTTCAGCCAATCTATTCATTCTTTGCCAATGCTGTGCAGCCAGAACTGTTCTGCATGGTGGGTACAGACTCACAGGAGGCATTGCTGGAGGTTTGCACCATGATGGGTGACTTCTGCTCTCCTGTTGTGCGTCCCTCGCTTAACTATGGCCCCATTTCCCTTGGGCTGTAGGTGTTGCTTTATTCCAGGGTTCCTTAATAGCACCGCTTTTCACTTTGCTAGTCATTAATGGCCCACAAATGAGCATTAGTTCTGGTTTCTGAGGGTTTCCAAGAGCCAGACTGTCAAAGCTTTCAGTGATACCTAGGGATGAGGAAGGAAGGAGCACCAGCAGAGCAGCAGTTATCCCAGGGCAGGAAAGAGGGCTGCATTGGGAGAGGGGATGGTACCTTGGGTGGTAGGTGTCCCTTTCCATCCAGAGCCTTCCCAAATGGTTGGTGTGCTGGAGCTGCTGGTGTCCCTTTCCATCCAGAGCCTTCCCAAATGGTCGATGTGCTGGAGCTGCTCTCCATGCAGAGCACACAGAACACCAAGCAGACGCAGCGTCCTGCACTTGCTCCTGCTCTTCTCTCCCTGAGCTGGTGCTCCATCTGTACCCACAGAAACTTGGGGAGAATTGAGGTGATGATGGAAAGCATCAACAGAGTCTAAGTTAAAATGGTGTTAAAAGCAATACAAATTGTCTTTCTATATCTAACTGAAGATCCAGGCTCTCTGACTAGACAAGCTGAAGCAACCGTTGCTACAGAATGGAAAAAAAAATTGACTCCGGAGCAATTCTACGTTACAAGAGAAAAAGGAACGGAACCGGTAAGCAAAAACGTGAATGCTCTCCAAGGCTGAGCCACCTCCCCTGCCTGCTGGGCAGAAAAAACCTGCCCGGTTTTCCCCCTGCCTGGGGACCTGTCACCACTCAGCTGCTTTGGAGGTTTTCCCCTGCCTTCCTGTGGATGAAAGTCAGACTCAGCATACCGAACGGGGTGGATTTTGTTCTGACCCACACTGGTTTGCAGATGAAAAAACATTCTGCATTCTTTTCTTTTTTTTTTTTATTTTTTTTTTTCCTGGGATACTTTACTGCCAGCTCAGCCGTCTGTGTGGCAGTAGTGGAGGCCTCTCCAGAGGGAAGGGAGAAGATCATATTTTTGTCCCGTAGTCTCCTTTTTTTGACCATTCAGGAGCTGGGTTATCCCTCGTGTACCAGATCACTCACCCACCCACCTTCTCCCTGTGTTTTCATAGAATCACAGAATCTTCATGGTTGGAAGGGACCTTTGAGATAATCAAGTCCGACCACAAAAAAAAAAACAGACAAAAACCCCCAAGAAACCCAAAATCACCACACCCACCCACAGACAGACACAACCCAACAATCCTGGTCACCAGACCGTGCCCTGAAGTGCCACATCTACACGTTTCTTAAATACCTCCAGGGATGGTGACTCCACCACCTCCCTGGGCAGGCTGGTCCAGTGCCTGACCACCCTCTCAATAAAGTAATTCTTCCTAATATCTCATCTAAACCTCCCCTTCAGACCATTTCCTCTGCTCCTGTCATTATTCCCTTGGGAGAAGAGGCCAACCCCCACCTCTCTACACCCTCCTTTCAGGTAGAGGGCAATGAGGTCTCCCCTCAGCTCCCCATTCTCCAAACTAAACATACCCAGGCATGGGCATTGCTTTCTTCCCATTCTGTTTCCTTCTGTGACAGAGGCCGTGGAGCGTTGTGGGTGGAGATCTGGTGTCCCAAGCCCAGAGCCAGGGCTTCCATGCGTGCACAGAGCATGTACTGTGGGATTAAATCATGTGAACCGTGCCCAAACCCTTCTCTGCAAAATAAGGATCCCAATTCCAGAGCATGCAGGGAGGAGGAGAGCCCCTTTGTGGAGCCACTTTGAAGTCGTGGCACTCCGTAGCAGAGCCCTGGTCTTTGGGATCCTGCACATTTCACAAGTTCCTCGGAGGTCACGACTCCGGCCCTGGTACCTGGATGATTTATGCATCTGACTGGTCTCAGAGTTTCTTGGGGCAGGGGGTAGTCTTCATGATTAATCCAAAGGCATCCTCCCCTTCATTTCTTTAGGCTGCTAATGTTTGTTCTTCAAAGCCCCCCTGTGAAGCCTTCTTTTTATGTTTTTTCTCCTGTTTTGAATCTGATTCCTACATGCTTGTTCCAGATGGTGAGCTTTTAAAGACCTGCATTATTAACTTTTTTTTTTTTTTTTTCCTTCCTTTTCTAAAAGCCATTTAGTGGGATCTACCTGAATAACACAGAGTCAGGACTCTACCACTGTGTGTGCTGCAACGCCCCGCTGTTCAGGTAACATCCTTTAGATCTCACAGCATCCTCAAAGTGCTGTAACTGTGGCGGGGGGGGGCAGCGTGTTTCCATGAGAGGAATGTTAAGTGGAGGTCAGAAGAACAATCCTTTGGTGCCAGAGTATAAGATTTCCAGAGAACCTGTGGTGATACAGGTACATGGTAACCCTTTCCTTGAGCAGATGAGGGTCTCCAGTGGCCAGCAGGCAGTAGCTGCTACGTTAGGGTCTGCTTTTTTCTCCTGATGTGCACACACTGTCCTTTTTGGTTGATAATAATTCTCTGTTGAAGAGGTCCCTAAGCCACAAGCTGCCACAAAATATGTGTGTTTATCCCTGAGTATCACGGTATGTTTGCTCTGCTCTTGTGCTCTTCCACAGTCATCTTCTGCCACTTGTGACTCTGGGCTAGAGAGACCTTTGGTGTGCCTTAGTCTGCCTGGGTCTACTGCTGGGGTTCCTCGTGCTGGAGCTGAGACCTCCTCTTCACCCCCACCCCCTTCTTGTTCCCTAAATTAAATTCCACTTTTTTTTGACTTTTTGGTTACATCTACATTTTAAAACCTGACTCTGAACGACTGCGCTATTAACCTCTGTGCTCTTTACAATACTATATATTTTGCAACTTCATTAAAGGCTAAGTAAAAGGAAATAGAGTGCCTCGGAGTAGGATGTGCAGAGGGTGTTCTGTTCTCTGTAACCGAACCAGAAAAGACAGTTCCTTGTATTTTTGATCTAGAAAATAGCCTTTATTTATTCCCAACTGAGACTTCAATGGAACGTGGCTGATATGCCCGTTTTTATGAAGACTTTAAAGGATGCATCACAGATCAGGACTTCAAATGGGAATCTGAGGAACAAGTGACCTGGGTAGTAAGAAAGGGCGAAAAATATAATAGCTGTATTAAAAATAAACCTTAACTAAACAATTAAATGGTAAAATTGGGGGCTGATAATTGTGAACGGTTAGTTTTCCTTTGGCCAAGCGCAGAAAACTGCTGTTGTGCAAATAAACATTCGCTTAAATGTATCTTTTTCTATAAAGGTTTGTTACTAAACACCCTTAAATAAATCTATTTCAAAAGCTAATGCAGCATCGCAGAATATTCTGAAGACAAATACAAAACCTAAAAATACCTCTGGAAAATTCAGATAAATCAGAGAAATTTTAAATTACTAAGCTGTGGATGAGTTCCTTCAATTCCTTCAAATGTTCCTTCAATTTAGGCATCCTTTATATTAGAAAATAGATATTTACAGACCAACATGAAGAGAGATGAGCACTGGAGAGAATTGCTTCTGCTGCTAAACTAATAACAAAACAACAATATAACCAAACAGTCATGCTGCTTTTTGCAGTATCCAGCTCTTAGAGAATATAGGTACCTTTGTTTAAAGCATAAAGTAATGCTGAGCCTTACAGGCTGATACAGGGAAATTAAAAAAACCAAACTTCGAGAAAAAAACCTTTTAAGGAAATTGAAAATTATTAAATGTGCAGAATAGTCTGAAAAATCTATTTTCTGTGCATGCATTATGTTGTGGAGGACACTACCAATGAGGAAAAAAATGGTATTTGATATGAGATTCATTCATCATGTTTATTTCCTAGTACATTTTAAACGTCCTTTCTTTTTCAAATGCATGGGGTCATTAGCTCCAGGTAAATATGAAGCATTTCCTCCTTTCTTTCTAAGTATATGTGTGTGTGTATATTTATACCAGAATTTATTAACTTCAGCTACCAAATATTCATTTGAAAGAGTTGGAAATACATGGAACAAACCCCTAACCTTTATAGATAGCAAATTGTGGTGCTTTAATGAAATCTCAAACCTTCAGCAAACCATAAACCTACAGCTGAGATTCATACAGCAAAAAGCACTTTTTAGAATTATCTGGATTCCATCCAGGACGACTGAAATAGGGATCAAAGTAAATGACATGTGCTGGAGGAATGGTGTGTCGAAGGCTAATCTAATGCATATGTTTAGGGAAAGTCCATTTATCCATAAATTAAGTGGTGAAATACTTCAAAGGACAAATATGATCTTGGACAGCAATATTTTGGGGTACTAAAATGTTTCTATTAGGGAATCTAAGTGATATTACTGTTAGTAAAACCACACAGAGACCATTTCTGTTGAGAGCTAGTTTAACAGCTCAAAAGATTGATCCTTTAGCAGTGGAAAACATCTACAATAAACTGAAGTATTGTGAGTGGCATGTAAGGGACGGAGGCAGTCAGGGTCAGATGCAAAGCCCACATAGTATTTAAGACCTTCCTTGACTCTACAGGGTTTCAGAGAGAATCCTCATAGCTGCATATGAATAAGCAGCAGGATCCCTGTGTCAAAAAATGAAGACTTCTGATTGAAATCATTTGAAAACAATAAAAGAAATAGCACAGGCATACGCCAAGGAAACTCAGAAGGAGCGTACGGACATTTGTCTGCCCCCAGGTGATTCTTTGGGACTCTGTGGCTGGTAGGCACAGTGCTCCTGTGGTTTGCCCTCTTTGGCTGGAAAGAACTAGACCTGGAGCCTTAAATACCTTCTCATACAAACGTGGAGTCTGCAAACTGCATTTCCTCCCATGCAGCGTGCTTCCCTTCCCTGTTTCTCCCTGATTTTTGGTGGGGAGGAGGTAGGAGAGCATTTCTCCTGGATCTGCCTGGATTGCTGTAGAGGGCTGAGCAACAGCCAGCACAAAACCGAACCTTTGGTCATTCTGTGTTTCCAAATCCCCTTTTATTTCCGCAGTCTCCTGTACAGTTAATTATAAAACGCGTGCTGAAGCATACACTGTTCTTTGCCTTGGATGATTTTTTTAAGCTTTTTGCCCAGCTTGTTTGTCTTGTCTTTCCAAAAGGCACCGCAACTAAGATTTTTCAGATTTTTCTTCACTGTATTAATATCCCACCAAAATATATGTGACATATACTAGATATTTTGCTTTAAATTCCATATTGACTAATGGACTAATCCGCTAGATCACAGAAAACTGCTGCTGGTGTTGGTGTCTCCATCCACCACTAGATGCCAGTAAAAGCATTAGGTTTGTACAACTGGAATAAAACAGGGGAAATGGTGAGGAAGCGGTTGTGGTGGGTCTCCAGACCACTTACCCCAGCAGTGTGTGAGTCTGTTTTCATTTCTTGCTCTAACTCACGCTAGGTCACTCTTTGCTAGGAGACAGTACTGACTGCAGAGCTTTAAATAGAAGGGGTCATCTCATTCCTGTATGCTAAATCCCCCCAAAAATATTTTCCAATATGCTGTAGGTTTTCATATGCAACTCAACAGGGTTGGGAATCCAGGATGTTAACAGGAGGCACCCAAGAGCTGAGAGCCTGCAGTGCTGCTGCTGAGGGCTGCGGTTCTCTCTGGGGAAAAGCAGATCTTTGTGCTGTGAGGGCTCGTCATTGGTTGACCCATGGTTTGAGCAAGGCTTTATCTGATTTTCCAAAGCAGTTTGGTGGTTGACCACGAGCTGAAGCCACCACTGGACGTGAGCCTGGGCTTCCCATACTTTGCTCCTTCTTGCAAACTCTTGTCTCTGTGGTTGTGCTGTGTTGGACCACGCTTTGAACTGCAGCTTTGCAGGTGTAATGCAGCTAAACAATGTGCTCAGTTGTTGGAAAAACTTTTTTTTCAAGCTGTCAGTGAAATAGAAACAGTGAGGCAAAAGCTCCTGTTGTGGGCTGATGGAGAATTCCCTTTGGAAAAGACCTGCCAGCACAGTTTGATGCCAGTGAGAAAACTTCTACTGTGCCAAATATTATTAATAGTAGTACAAGACAGGGATGAAGAAAAAAGCCAATGTTCTTATTAAAACCAGACTTTTTTGTAACATCTCTGTTATTAATTAACAAGAAGATCTGGTTTCCACTATAGTTCAGAAAAGAAGTATAATTCTGGGACTGGATGGCCATCGTTTTCTGAGGCTTACGGTACTTGTGGCAAAGATGAAAGTAATACCAATATCATGAGACGACCAGACAACTCGTTGGGATCAACTAGAACTGAAGTCGTCTGCAAACAGGTATGTTTCTTTTGGAGGTGACACCCAAAGACCCAAATCTTAACAAAGGAGTTTTTCTTTGTGCCCATGAATGAATCTTCCTAAATACAGCAGCAATAGTATTACAGTATCACCTGAACCATTTTATCTCATTTCTTGGTATGAAACACATGAGTAGAGCTCGAAGTATCAAATATAGGCAATTGGTTTGGGGTGAAGAAAATTATGTGACTGGGGAGAGTAGTTGTGTAAGTATAGCCAAGGGCTGGAGCTTAAACAGAACATTATTCAGAGGATCACAGCTGAACTGCAGGGTGTGACAACACACAGCAGAATGGACTCTGAGATTTAGTCCACGTGTTTGCCTCATCACAGGGGCAGTCCTTCTAACTTCAGTCCTGCTAAATGTTTGCTGAAGCTGTTCTTGAAATATGCAGTGATGGACACTCCGTAGCCTTACTGGGTAATGAGCTGTAACCTTTGTGTCTTCCTACTGTTGGTTAGACACTGGGGAAAACACTGAATTTGCTTTGCAGCAGTTGAAGCTTATTACTATTTGCCCTGCACGGTGGTGGTGGTGGTGCCCCACATCTCCACAGATATCTCCTAAGGGTTCTCTTATATATTATCTCTGCTGTAATACTCAGGTCCTTTTTTCTTCAAGAACTGCCATCCCTAACCATTACTTCCTAACCTTATATCTGTGCTGTTCATTCCTTTTAAGATATAACAGTATGCAATTGAGTTTAATGAATTGTATCTTGGGTTTGGGATTGGGGTTTTTTGTGTGTGTGTGTGTGTCTGTTTTTCCAAACTGTTGAGATTGCTGATGCTGCCCTCCAGTGAGCTCGCAGCCCCTGCTAGCAGGATTAGGTATTAGCTGCAGATGTAACAAGCGTTCGCTGCAGTCCATTAACATGGTAGAGTTCATGTTTGCAGGAATATCCAGCAACCACCTTTCAAGAACCCCAGCTGAAGACAACCAACTAATTGTATAATGAGACGCTGATAGCTATTCTGGGTCTATTTTTTTCCCATCAGTAATTTAGGGGGAGTGAAATCCTCAGCTGACCTGTGAGAAGGACCTATAGTGACGGTCTCAATTAATTTGAAATTTTTTGTTATATATTGAGATGTCTAGATCCTTCCATTTACTTCCTGTACCTCCTGGCATTAGTAGCTTTTGACTTGCTCTTCTGGGATGTGCTTGTTTGGGGGCAGATATTCTCCCACTGGCCAGAGGTGATTACTCCAGGGTGTACTTCTAGTCTCTCCCCAAGACTCCCCCACCCACTCAACTCAAGAGTGAATTAATTATACAAGTTTCTTAATCCAGGATAGCACAGTAAGTACCAGTTGGTCCATGTTTGGTCCATATGTATGGTCCAGTTGGTCCATAACTGCAGTGGTAATAATTGTACACAATTTCTGTTGCAGTGTGATGCCCATCTAGGCCATGTGTTCGATGATGGTCCCACACCTTCTGGGCAGAGGTTCTGTATCAACAGTGTTTCATTAAACTTCAAACCAGGCTCTGGTTAGTGAGAAGTGGATCTCTGTGGTTCATAGAACATCCTTTCGCTGCTCGTACAACCGGCTTGTGAAAAACCCTCACACTTTTAATGTAGAACTCAGATGTTAGTATTTATGCCATTGCAGCTTTGCTTTCCAGCTATTATCAGTGTTGATAAAACATATATTTTTGTGTTAATTCTTTGGCAGCTTGCCTTTTCACGGTTAGTGTGAGGTAAGTGTTGATCTGTTTATTGTATTTTTTTAATTTACAAAAAAAATGGATCTATGCAATAGTTCACATTCGTAACTATCATCATTAACTGTAGTGAGGCTGCTGAAATGAAGTGGTCTGCTGAACCTGACTTTGCCTACTCTGAACAATAGTTGTGGCACCCTGGAATACAGATATACATGTCTGATCATGTCAGAGCTTTTACTTCTGTAAAATCATCATATCCTTCTAAAGAGAATCAAAAATAAAGTGAATCTCCAAATTAGGCTTGGGTGGGGGCCGTGTCCCCTGATGCGAGAGACCTTTAGCCAAGCTGAGTGACTTTTCTGTGGACCCATAAAATCAAAGTCCTGAAGGAGGGTCTAATTAAAACTATTCCAGGCAAGGGAATCAGTGGAGACACGGAATCTTTCTTCTTTTAAATCAATTACTTTGATTCTGTGTCCTACAGCAGAGCTGAAGTAAGGTTTGCTCCAGAAACATCCTCATACATAAATAATATTATAATAATGTAATGATCTCTGTAGTATCTCCAGACTTCTGCTATCACTTGTGTATTTCAGAACAAAAATGAATGTGAAATGTACTGTATTTGGGGGAAAAAATCAGCATCAAAACACATGTTCAGTAGTGATGCTTTTGTTGACAACATGCTTTGTCTGTTCTTCCTTGTACAAGTTTGTAAATAATTCTGTATTCTCCCAAGCATTGTCACCACGGTTTGCTGTAACAGGAAAATAAATCGTATGTTTGTTAAATTGAGCTTTCCTGCTTTCAGGTTTTTTTTCCAGAGAAAATAATCTCTTGAGTCAGAACATCAGCTTGGCTAAACTGGCTGGGTTTAAATGCTTCCCTGCTGAGAGTTACTAGGCAACATCTCATTTGGCTTTACCTATAACAGGCTGTTTCCATTCTCCCCACTTTGGTTGCCTCAGTAATAAAAAGGGTGTGTTCATTTACTAGTGTAGTCTTAAAACTGTTTAATATCTTCAGAAAATGGACCTCTGCGGCACTGAATTTATCTTTGCTCACTCTGTCTGGGAGCTCTGCAGTTTTTTCATTCTCCTGTACTTTCTACAGGAGAACCCGACAGTTTCATAACTTTGAAAAACATCACACGAAGACAGCGATCACCACAGCCAACCTAAACCAGAATGGCCCCAAGGCCACCAGAGGTGTGAAGCAGCATGAATGAAGCAGACACTTTGCTGCTACTGGTTTTATCACCATCCTCGTACGCTCTGAGTACAGGAACCCCTTATCCTGATATACTTTCCTTCACTGGTTTGTTTGGGTTTTTTCTTAAAATCTATTGCCCAGCTACTGGAAAGGGGGCTTGGCCCTTCCAGGCATTCTTTAGTCAGACAGCCCTCTCTGGTCTCCTCACCTTTCCCATCAGGAGAGGGTTGTCTCAGAAAGGAGCGTGACTAGAAGGTGTCCCCAGCTGGACTCCTGGGTTCAGCCAGGTGCTGGTGGAGAGGCCAGCACCCGCCCGAGTACAGTGATTTTTGGCTGGGATACCAAACTGAAATGGTCCTCATTTCAAGAAATAGCAGAAAGCAGGAAGAGAACTGGCAAAATAGCTGTTTCGTGCCCATCTCCACAGATACCAGGTCTCACCTATAGATAAGAACGGATGCCACACAAACAAAATACACCACAGAGCTACCAAAACAAGTATCCACACGCAGACTTGTGTGCAAACCACACTGTTTAGTACATTGGATGCACATGGTTGGTGGAGACCAGCTCTTAGTTAACTGGCAAGTTGGTAGCTATGAGTGACAGAGGAAGCTTGCCTGAGCAGAAAGCGTATTTATTTTACACCTCTAAACATCATTGTATGCAACTGGACGTTTGGGCTAAGCAGCAGCTGGTGGCTCCTCACTCATACAGGAGGATGACCTGAGGAGAGTCCTGTAAGGCCCCACTTTAGCTTGTGCAGTGTTAATTGCAGGTACCTAACTAATCATATGAGCAAACCTGTATCTTCAAGAAGAGCGCCTGACCTGCCCTACACTGATACGTCACCAAGCAAAACTGAGCTAAGCAACATTGTTCTGCTGATTCAAATGAAAATGGGGAAAATAGGAAGGTTTGGCTTCACCAGGTGGGTAAAACCAGAGTAACGGCACATCACCTTTCAGCGTGGCTGTATGTCCCACGGTTTGGAGTAGCCACACTGAGAGGTGTTCGAATATCCCACCCCTTACACCTTACTGTAAATCTAAAAGCGTTTAAATGTCTGTATATATAGCAGTAGGGACACAAGAGAAACAATTTTGCTTTGCAAGCATGGCCAGTAATCAATAAAAACCAAAATCAACGGAAGCTCTCTTACCACTGCCAGCCCTCCCCATCGTGGGCAGTTTGCACCCCTACTATTAAAACACAACCATACAAATGAATGACGCAGGACTGAGCAGAGGAAAAGGGAGGGGGTGGGTAAGGGAGGAACAAGTGGAGGAGATAGGTAAGAACTTCTTGAATAGCTCTTCTGATGCTTTTTTTTGGCAATGTCTGACCCCTTCTCTTACATTCTCTGCTGTATTGGATAGTGGCTGGAACTGGTTGCACAGCAATCGCAAGTAGCGTGGTGGGGATAAAGCGAGGGTTTCTTACCCCATCCATCTCTTTATTACATTATCACTTGTGGAGAAAAAAAATGGATTACTCCTCAGTAGTCCTTCATAGATTAGCAAATTTGACAGCCTTGTTTTCTATTATTTGTCTTACAGCACAAGATAGGGGAGAGGGACCACGGTCATTTGGGTACAAGACAATTATATCTTGAGCAGAGCATTATTATTATTAGGTTAACAATTAATTTTGAGGATGTGCCATGATCTGCATGTATAAAACTGCAAGTTGCCTGTGTCTTTGGTTTTACTGTTCCCTCTACTGGCTTTTTATTCTCTACATATCAGCTCAAACTTCTACTTTCCAGTTTTAAGACCTATCACAGCACAGCTCCACCAGTAATGCCTGCCTTTGTGAGTTTAAGGTCAAGTTTTCTTCAAATATGTTTGTGCTTTACCTTGGGCTGCCAAAACCAAAGAGAAGATCCATCAAAGACTCTGCAAGGTCAGTTAGTTACCCTGCCTCTTGCTGGCCCATCTCTCACCATGCACACAGAGCACATCTAAGCCACTGACAGTTACACCAGCCCAAACGATGCCTTGTGCTCCATGCATCTGCCAGGGGAATCCACGTCACATTTCTCAGCATGTACTTCAGCTTATGTCCCTTGATGATGCACGTACACAAACTAATTTAATGTCTATAAACATAAAATTTGTGAGTTGTTGATATTTATGGTCTCCGACCCCTGTGATGTAAACTGCTGAACATTCAGAACTTCTGACCATAAGCTCTTTGGGGCAGGGAACTTCATTACCTTCTGTGTCTGCTATATCAACCACACCAGAACAGATCCCAGCTTAAGGACCAAAGTATTATAAGATTGTGAATAATAAAGACCAATAATAATGGAAGATGAGTATCACAGGCTACAAGAGTTTCCTTGTGTATCTGCACTTTGTTCCACCATAGCAAATAAAGAGCAGAATATACTCTGCCAGGCAACTGCAGATTTATGTTCCATCCTTCACATCTGAGAAGTTTTTCAACATTGTTATTTCATTAATTTGTTTCAGTGATGTGCTGAATCTATCCTATTGTGCTTTTAAATAACCTTTTTATAAATCCTAATTGAGGTTTCTATATAATTCTTAAGAGATTTTAACATCTTAAATAAACCATTTAAAGACTTCCTTAGTCTTTGCAGCATCTCTACAAGGCAAGTAATTACTTTCAGTTTTACTGAGGGAAGACTTGATGAGAAGAATTTAATTGACTTGCTCAAGACTACAAATTAAATTTGCAGCCAAGCCAGAATTAGACTCTGCATGGCACCGAACAGCCTCCAGATCTTCAGACCCTGCTTCTTCTGAAACTTGGCTTGGTACCTGATTGTTTTGGGGGGTGAATCATCAAAAGAGAAGAATTAAAATTAGTATACGTTTTTACAGCTATGGTATTAAAATCAAAGCTAAGCCAACTAGGCAACACATAAAGAGCTATATTGACTCCCAAGTCACAGGAGATAGGACAAGAGGAAATGGCCTCAAGTTGCACCAGGGGAGGTTCAGATTGGATATTAGGAAAAATGGTTACATGGAAAGGGTTATTTAGCATTGGAATGGGCTGCCCAGGGAAGTGGCTGAGGCACCATCCCTGGAGGTGTTCAAAAGACGGGTTGACATAGTGCTTTGAGACATGGTTTAGTGATGTGGGTTTTTGTTTAGAGACATGGTTTAGTGATGTGGTTTTTTGTTTAGTTTAGGTTTTGGTTGTTTTTTTTATCAGAGTTAGGTTGATGGTTGGACGAGATGATTTTAAAGGTCCCTTCCAACCTGGACAATTCTATGATTCTATGATTCTTTCTCAGAGCAAAGGTGGCAGGGGCTTGGTTAGGAATTAGGCTGCTGTATCCTCTGGCTGTGCCATGTATTGTCTAAAATGAACCGACGTTCTTCATGTTCCAAGACAGCTTTAGGTAGAAATGACACAAGGCAGCTTGCTAACAGCAACTTCTTTGCCTGAGGGACAGCATGACTTTTTTTTTGTGAGCGTAGAGAGAAGACAACAGCTTGCTAACAGCAACTTCTTTGCCTGAGAGACAGCATGGCTTTTTTTTTTGTGAGCGTAGAGAGAAGACAGGAAAGAAGCAGCAGGTTGCTCTTATACTACTAGTAGCTTCAAGTTCCTTTCACCAGAAATCATAACGCCCATTATTTCAGCCACGTAACCACAGAACTGTAGTGATGATCTTTTCTATTGTACCTCGCTACAAATAATTTGGATTCTCTTTTAAGCTTGTTGACAAACTAGTTTGACTCTGGTCAGAACAAGATAAGAAGACAGACTTTTGTCAGAGCAAAAATAGGATTTTGCCACGCCAGAACATCTCCAGTATCAAGGTGGCTTGGAATGCAGCCTGCATGAGAAGGAACTGAGAAAGTCTCAGTTTGAGTTTTGGTTTTTTTTTCTGGTTTTGAACATGATGGTGAAGACTTAGCTAGTACTCCTAAGCATGCTTGTATTTTCTAGTCTTCAACCTTGACCCTACTGTGTAGAAAAAATGAGTGCTGTTACCTCACAACTGAACTGCCTCCTCTTCCATTCACTTGATGACTTCTCACACTGGGAGCCAAGCGTTTTAAACCGTCCTCTTGTGCCTGTCCCACCTCCTGCTGCACCCAAGTGAGGAGCTGTGGTAACACTACCCTCACAGCGTGTCACAGAGCACTCAGCACCTCACCAACCTCATGGATTTCACAGCTCTTTACACACCAATGATGCTCAGCCCCAGCCCTTTGAGGTAGTGGTGAGCCACATGTCACAGAATAGGAAGCTGGGGGACAGCTGTGGGAAGTGACTCGCCCACAGTCCCCCCGGGGCAAGGCAGGGAAATCTGATTACAGAAAGGGTTCTCAAAAGCTCTCCAAGTGCGAGCCGCTGCCAAAATTCACAAAGGCAAAGTAGTTTAAAAGCAAAGCTCTTTATTGAAGAAGTGCCCAGATTTTTTCAAGACTAAAAGAATTTGTCTCAAGGCAGGTGTGTCCATGGGGACTGGTTTTAGTAGCGCTGAGGAATGTGTGTGGAAGGGATTGGCAGCTTGCCATGGGGCAGAAGAAAGAGAAATTCATGCCCATTATTGCGCTCCCTTTTACTGTCTTCCCTTTTGTTGTTTTTCTTTTTTTTTTTTTTTTTTTTATTGCAGCAGGATCCCAACCTAATTCTTCTCCAAGATGGAGCTGGGAAGTGGAAACCTGAGCCTATCGGACCTAATCCTAAAGGATTTCTGTCTTCCCTTTTTTTTTTTTTTTTTTTTTTTTTTTTTTGGTCTGTGGTATCCTTCCTCCCTCCTCCTCCTCAATCTCTTTGTAATATCCTCCAGGCTCTGACTTTCTTGACAGCACTCACCCTCACCTTGTGCCTGAACCCTCCTAGTTCCATACTCTTGGTTTGTTGCCCTTGGTGCCAGAGAGATGATCAAACACACTGTCCTGTGCCCACATCTGAGCCAGCAGATACCTGTATGGGCTGGAGCAGACCATGGGGATCTGGCCTGTGGGCTCTGGAGAGGCCAGCATCAGCTGTGCTCATCCAGCTCACCTCCTTTGCTCGCACAGTTTGACAGTGATCTTCAAAGTGACTTCCAGAAAAAACTTGTCAGGGACAGAAGAGCTGCCACAAAATCAGGAAAAAGAAAATAAAAAGTCATCAGAGATGTTCCAGTAGCCTGCTTAGTTCTGGTAACGGAGACTGTGCTGCCCTGCTACATTACTGATGTATGGGATGTAGAAATGTGGACCACAGCCAGGTCATCTTTTCTGTCATTTTTGGAAGATCAGAAGATGAATCCAGACATTTTGTGATAGGAGGAAGGAACACGAAAGGAGAGCAAAGTATTTTGCACAACAGTTAGGAAAGAGGTAAAGGCAACACAGCGGAAGGTGCTGGAGTCAAAGACAGACAATGAGAATTCATGTTTTCCTTTCCAGGAGGAGTCATCACTGAAGGATGAGGACATAGATGGTGGATGGAAAGCGTGCAGAGGATGGCACCCAAAGAGCTGACTGTGAGCTCTCAAGAATGGAAGAGCCGAGATCAATCCTCCCTGGTGTGGCAGTCTCCTGGTGACAGTTCTGACAGAGCCAAGGGATGCCTATGCATTTCCTTGGACTGCTGAAGGAGGAAGCCTTGTGAAGGGCTAAGATCTGAGCAGAGCTAGAAGCAGGTGTTCATGCTTGGGAAGTTCAGGAGATTGACCGCACTGTTAATCTGAATACCAGGTGCAAAATGAACCCTCACACATTCACTGCCCCAGAAATGACCCTTTTCCCAATCCAGAAAATGTTCCCTCCCTATTTCAGGCTTTACATTACCTCTTAGTCCTGGGCCTCTCCTGAATGCACTTGGGTATTCATGCTCAGGCCCATTATGAACAAAGGTCATTAAACGTTGTCATGTACAATATGTCTAGCTGGAGTTTCCTTAGGCCCCCAGAGAAGGAAAAAAAGCGCCTCCATGACACTTCTCCTTGGCAATAGCCCAAATAGCCTCTGCCTCTGGGCCTGGTCTGTTAGAAGGGCATTTTCCAAAACTGGATCACATGTAACTTTCTATGACCTTGTAGCCTTCACTTTACTTTTATGAATGAATCTCTATTAAAAGCGGGGGGTAAATGTTTTTCCTTTGTCCCTCTTTCAGTTTACAAATTTGTCTTCTCCTATAGCCAGCTGTTAAAAGATTGGTTCTGCCCCTGCTTTCACCTTTCCTGTTTTATCAGCTGAGACGTCAAACTGAGGGCCTGACCACTCGGTGTTAAAGATCCATGGCTCTTTTTGTTGGCCTGGCCAACTCTAGACTCTAAATGCTGCCTTGTCTTACAGTTTGAGTTAGCCTCTCACACCCTAAATTGCAAGGCGTCGTTGCCTTGAGCAATGAACAGCTTCTCTGTCCTAATTCAGGGGTGACAGCAGTTAAGCAATAGGTGAAAGAAACTGCGTATTTCTGACGTGTGAGCACTGCTGAGAGGCTTAATTTTTTTCAGCTCTTGCAAATTGCTTGACATCCACAGATGAAAAGGGCTGTAGAAATGCTTATGATGGCTTATTATTTTGTTCCTGTTGCTATTCTTATTTCTATCAGCCCTGTGCCAATTTATCTTCTTTTCTGCAAGTTTCACCTTCTTGCTCTACACCTGCCTCAAGAATAGGCAGAAATTGCCAATAAAAAACACTGCCTAAAACAGAGATGGCAGATGAACTGCTCCAAAGAGACACAGTAAAACACATCCATTCTGCCTAGGCCATGGTATTTAACTAAGCCCATTAAGCACCTCTCCACAGATAACTACAGCAGACCAGAGGTGTCCAGCTGTGCTTGTGATGACTTCCCAGCCTGTGGCAACCACAACAGTGGCTGCAGGAATCTGTCTTCAATCAGAACCTTCCTTCTGGCCAGAGAAGGACAAAGGAGACTATTTGTTGGGACCGCAGTGGGGAGAGGCAACTTGTGGGTGCTGGGGAGATGTGATGCACACGGGATGAGGAGGTTGGGCTACTCCGCATCAGGAAGACCTCATGGACTGCAGTGTGGTACAGGGAGTAGCTGGGAATATGAGGTGGAGGGTGCAGCGTGAAGGAGGTGATATTCCATCTGAAAAAGGTAACAGGGTACGGTTTGGGGGTCCTGCTCTGTGGAGTTATGGCATATGGTTGGGTGGTTTTGGAGAGGGATGGACAGTGGCTACTCAGAATGACCTCAAAATACATTTTAAAAACCAAATCTACTTCAATATTCCAGAATATTTTGACAATTTTCCTTCAGAATACAGAGCAGTTCAAATGGATGCTCTGCAGTGACCTCTAGGGTACATCTACTTTCATACCCGCTGCAACCGTAGACCACTTAGAAAAAATAATCTTCTCACAAATAGATCATACAGACTTACTTTCTCTCCTAAGATTGGCTTGTGCCATTGCCAGTCTCGGTCTTTCTCCACATAATGCCTTAGGTAGAGCGTTTATGGAGAAGAGAGGCTTGTTATCTCCAGTTTGCTGGTGCATCAAAGGAAGTTGCAGATGCTCCACATGGATCTGATCCAATACTCTTTGAAGTCAATGAAAACCCTTCCCTCGACCTCTCATTCAGTTCCCCTCTCTCAGTAGCTCCTTATGCAAATCGTAATCTATTTTGTGTGTCTCTCCAACAAAATCAACATGTTTCCCCCAAGCATTTTCCTTTGTGGAACCTGATAGCAAACCTTTCAAAATTCTTGGTGTTCCCTTTTTCTGATGAAGCGTGACTCGAAAGCAGATTAATGCTATCCAAAGCAGGGGAAGAAGCAAGCCCTGACCCTACAAACCTGTGGAAGTACCAATTATTGACAGCTATTATCACTCTGAGTGCAGTGGGACTGCTCACCTGGGTAACAGCCAGGAGGAATAGACCCTCAGAGAGGGACCTGCTGAAAATCAGACACAAGGCAAATGAAATGCAGGCCACTTGACAGCAGCAGGTTGTCATGAAGCCAAACTGGAAAGAGTAGGCCAAGCCTGAAGTGGAATCATCCGTATTTGCTAAAATAAATAAATAAATAAAACCACGGTTGGAAGTATAGAGTACAGAAGTCCTAGAAAGCTCAGGATGGAACCATGCAAAAATGAGACCAAAATTCACAGCAGAAGCTAAAAGTAAAAAAAACGGGCAGCCCCACCTGTGATGACTGGGATGCAATCCTAACGCTTTGTGCCTTTTAAGATAGTCCTTCTGTATTCGTGTGCCAACAGCCCCCCCTCCCCCTTAACAATTAAAAATCTGGGATACGGATTAAAGCGATAGCAGGTGGCAATCTAATTGCTATCAATCTTACATCTGAACCTCTCGTTTGTCATATAAACTCAACAACAGCAGCTGGCTCTCAACCCTGGTTATCCGCACGGCTCTTACCACAGGTTCAAAGAAGGTATGGCTGCCGGGTCCTCATCAAGGAGCGAGAGGAGGTGATGGGGTGCTGGGCTCTTCAGAGGAGATGAAGGGGGCACCAGCTAAGCCCCCTTTTTCCTTCTCTTCACAGGAGTCCTTCATGGCGGGACTCGGCGTCCATTACCTGGTACCAGCTTCAAACATCTTCACACTGAACCAACGTGGGCTGAAGAACATCCAGCGGCCCACAAGCCGTTGTTTTAGCCATATGGAGATGTTTCGGGGCATTGTGCTTGGGCGAGCCTGTTTTTTGTTGTTGTTTTATTTTTTGTGGAGGTGGGGGAGTAACCTGTTTTGAGGAGCCGAGCTGTGGAAAGGGAAAGGGGGTGGCCATGACAGGGTGTAACCACCTGTGGGGGCTCAGTGAGGGGGCTTGGCTGCCACCCACCCAGTCCCGGAGACAGCAAGGGGGGGGTTTGGCGGCGTGGCCACCGCCGCCAAACCCCCCCGGGGCTGGAGAAACGAGGGGGAGCGCCATCACAGGGCCCTTCCCTGTCAGCGCCCGTTCCGCGCGGCGTCACAAGATGGCGGCAGAGCCCCGAAGCCGGGCCCTCACAGCTCCCACCGCCGGGTCGGCTCGTCTTCTTCCTTCCGCGAGGAATCACCAGAACTGGCAGAAACTAAGGGTGGGCTGAACTGCTGTTTTGTGATTTTCTTTATTTATTTATTTATTGGGGGAGGGAGGGTGTGTGACAGAAACTCGGTCAATTATGGCAGCCAAGGGCTCCATGGTTTGCTTCACGCTTCGGCCCAGGAGTGCAAAGGTGCAGGCCCAAATTTACTCGAAGTTTTGAGAGGTCTCTGTGGCATTGACCTCTGGAGTTAAAAGGTGGAGGCCGGCCGTGCTATCTGTGTCTTCTCTGGTGGCATTTTGGTGGGGGACGGTGACATTTGGCTTGACATGCAGAGGGGCAAAGCTTGGGTAGGGAGGGAGAAGAGGGAGCAAAAGGAGATGGCGGCTCTGGGCACCAACCAAGAGATGAGGTGTCAAGGGCAGAGGGGGTTGTAGGGCAGGGGAGGGAGGGAATGGGACGCTCACTGAAGTGAGGTGGCATGGACAGGTGCTTCAGTCCATAGCTGGGATTAGTGGGAGAGGAGAGTGGAGTCACCTCATCCCTGGGGATTCAGTGGAGTGTATAACCTGGGTGTCTTTGTGGCTTCAGGTATCGTTACTAACATGAAACTTCAAAGCAATGGGGTTACGTTCTGCAACCAACTCAATTTTCATTTGATGCTAGGAAAGAACTGGTGATGCTATAGCCGAAAGTACACATTGAAATGTATTATTGTCCCTCAACTGCTATTCCTAAACAACCGCAGAGCCCAAGATTCCAAAATACAGGGAGGCAGCATCTCTGCCCTCAAAAGTAAGGACTATCCAGTGTGTGAAATACCAGCCAGAAGCCCTGGGAATGCGGGAGCTGAGCCGTGAAGACCTGCAGAGGATTTGCAGTGAATGTTGGCATGGCATAAAGAGGGCACTGAATTCACACGCATTCCCCTAAGCCTTTGTGTGCCAGTGCGCAGGGCCAGCTCTCGCTGCCCAGCCCCACAGCCGTAATTAAGGGATTCCCACTCCCCACGAACAGGTGCAGCCCCACCCAAACAACAAGGCTGCAGACAAAAGATTACAAATAAGGGCTAAATCCCTCTACTGTACATTGCAGTGGTGAGCAGGGACAGGTGGCCTAGGGTAAATCGGGTTCAGTCCTCATGCTGGGGTGGGAAACTGCAGCAGCTCATTTGGATCTGAACTATTATATGATAACTCCTTGTGGGCTCTGTTGATGGGGAAGCTGGTGGAGTCATGGATTAAATCAGACAGCCTGTGTGCTAATGGCAGTGGAATTATTCCTACAAATTTCTGACAGCTTGCAAATAAAGGCACAGAGGAGGGAAATGCTGCTTTCTCCAGCTAGCCCTTCCTCACCAGTGCTATATGCCATTCATTCATTCAGCTATAATTGATCATAAAGACCTTGTACATCAGAAGAGGGTGATTATATGTATGCAGCTCAACCTGTGGATTTGCAATGCTCATGTACCTTTGGGACTCATCATGTCCAGAAGAGGTCTTGAGCATTTTGGTAACAAAAGAGAAGCAATTGTCATCTGATGTGGTCTTTGATGTTTTCTCAATTTACTGCATTTGGTGGTGTGTTAGATGTGTCCTGCCATCAGTGTCTTGTCTGTAGATCAGGAGGAAGGTCTTAACACAGTTCGGGGCTGTGGGCAGCTCAGGTGAAGTTCCAGTGTTGCATTCTGTACTTACATTGTGCATCAAACCCTTCTGCCTTGAGCGCGTGTGGTTCAGTTACCACAGATCAGAGTGCCTCGCAAGCTTTTATGTGGTTATCCTCACAACAACCTGAGAGTGAGTGAAAGGCTGTTTTCTGCACTTGATAGATAGGGCTGAGCTACAAAACCTTGGGTTCCTCTCAACCAACAAAACCACCTAAGCTAAGGTTTAATTAGTGCAGGTTCTTTTGGTAATTGTTAAGAGAGCTATGGGCATGTAAAGAGGGGACTCAAGATTTCAGGAGGCTTTGGAGCTTCCTACATTGAGTACCTTTGGTAGTACTGAAAATCAGACAGAATAAGCATGGGCCAGTCTAGGAGCAAGGCATTCAGATACTTCAAAATGCTTGCTAGGTGTTTGGACCACTAACATATCAGAACACCTTGAAAAACATGTAGTCCTGTAACTTGAAGCTAAATTTTTTTTGATTGCTTCTGTTGCTGGTGAACCTGGAGTGGCATCTCCAAAGGCCAGCAGACTCCATCTTAAGAAAGTTTCCTCCTGAGCGTGGTTTGTTACGCGCATCTTTTCCCCTTGAATGTTAATGAACATCTTATAGTTAGAGGTGCAGTCACTTCAGTGTAGATACAGATGCCCTGTCCCATTCTTGATGGTATCAGGTATCCTGCATGGACACTCCAGGCTGGGCTTCCAGAAAGGTACCAGTCTCTTATATATAATGTCTTGGATACTGTGTAGTCTATAAGTACTGGGCTTCCAGAAAGGTACCAGTCTCTTACATATAATGTCTTGGATACTGTGTAGTCTATAGTAATAAGTATTATACATAAGTGCTTATATAAGTACTTAAATGATGTATATTATATATATTTATAGTATGTATTACTAAATATTATCTATTGATAACTACTGTATTTATGGTATACTTAACATGATACTAGACTATGCGTGTCATGTTCCTGTGTGTAAGGAACTGAATCCCTCTCCTAATTAATGTCCAGCTTTTGACTGGCTGAAGTTAGAGGCAATGGTGACCCACACCCTAAGTGACTTGCTTGAGGACATTGATGCCAGAGGCGTGTGTTTACAAGCCCAAAAAAGAGCAAAGAGGAGGATCCTGGGAAGTATTAATCCATCAGCCTAACCATGATAATGAGAGTCAATTATTAATCAATTTGTAAGCACAGAAGTGATAAGAAGGCAGTAGAACATATCAACATGGATTAATCAAGAACATATCACTTCAAATTAATTTGGTGTCCTTATCTGAAGGACTAACTAGCCAAGTGTATAAAGGGATAGACTTCGTTAGTGTCAAAAGCCCTACTGTTCTTATAAACAAAACCGTGTAATGAGATCTAAATGAAATCCAGATTAGAGTAAGCACGTAAGGTTTGATTCATACTAAAGCACTCATCCACGGTTCAGTGTCAAAGCTGGACATGCCAAGTGGGGTCCTGCAGGTGTCTGCTGCAGCCCCAATGTTTTCAACAATAAATCGGCTACTGGAAAAGAGAGTACTTGATTCAAACTCCTGGGAGCACTGGCTGGGAGAGGAGATTTGGAGAACAGGATCGGGACTCACATTGATCTTCACAGATTGGAAAGCTTGCCTGGAATCAATAAGCTGCACTGTAATAAAGACGAGCACAAAATGCAGCCTTGGGACAAAAGACCAAATGCGCGGTTTGTGAAATGAGGAATAACTGATAAGGCAGCAATAGTGCAGGGATGGATCGAGTGATGGCTGTTGTGAACCACGCACTGCGTGAAGCGGAGTAAAACTTGTGCAGAAAAACAAATGTCATTTGGGGGTATATTAGCAGCAGCGTTTTGGGTAAAACACTGAGGTAATTATTCTGCTCTACTTGGCACTTAGGCTTAGCCTAACCGTAGTGTCCGGTTTGGGGCACTACACTTGAAGAAAAGCTGCAGGAAAATTAGCAGAGAACAGCAAAAAGCATTAAGATGTTTAAAAAGCGCACACTGAAGGGAAATGGATTTTTCCTTAGTCTCAGGAAGAGATCGCTGAGAGGAGACATAAAACCAATCCTTTCTATGAGAAAGGTTCTCATAGAAAGGAGTAAAAAGGGTTGTCCTGTGCCTGCTGGAAGGTGAGCACAGGGGAAGGGGTACCAGGCTAGGTAAAACAGTACTATTCATACGTGGACAACTTCCAAAGAAAGTGCAGCATCTCCTTCTGTAGATGGTTTTCATGTCCCTGACTTGGTTAATAATTCGCCACAAAGATAAAAGCCTCAGGGCTAAATGGATGCAGAGATGTGGTTTTGCAATGCCTAAATTGTAGGTGCTGGGCACCTAGCCCCAAGGCTCCTGGTGTGATGAGAGGCGGGTGATCAACAAAGAATGCAAGAGTGAGCCAGCGGGCTCAGCAAGGAGCCAGCAAATGTAAGAGGTCTAGCTCTGGGCTGGAGAGAAACCTAACTGTGCTTGGAGCTGAGGGTTGAGGGATCTCCACTGGAACTGAACAACCAAGGCAGGTCGGCTCTTCCTAGCTAAAAATCATCAGGATAGTTTCACACCCCCTTACAGCCAAGACTTTTAAAACACCAACTGTGTAGTATGTCTCCTCAGGAGGGAAACCCGTAGGGTTAGATGGTAGCTGAGGAGAGATCCTTGAGGAGCACGGACCTCCTAAGATCCTTTTAGGCCTTTGGTTTTACCTGCGTCTCTAAATCTTGCATCTGTTTCCAAGACAGGATTCATTCGTTCAAAGCTCAACTCTACTAAATAGTATCTCATAATTTCAATAAAGCAACTTGTTGCTTGAGTTCTGAAAGACAAATCCTAGAGAGAAGAGAGAGAAATGTATGAAGAGCTCTTAGACACAAAGAAACAATCTCTGGCAAAAGTGAGCTCTTATCACTGTCACAGGTGGGCAGGGAACTGGATAGACCCGTGCCATGGCCCAGGATGGTCACCTCTTTGCTCTTATGGACTGGCCAGAAAATTTCCATGAACCATTTTAGAGGGAAAGAAGGACTCTGCTAACAACGTCTGATAAAGTTGCAAAACAGGATGGGCATCCCAGCACGGAGGAGGCTTAAAAAGGCACGGTGGGGAAGCCTAGGAGTGTGAGTGCTGGAGTGGCAAAGGGGGAAGGAAACCCAGTGTTAAGAGGTCGTTCATTTGGGAGGTATGGTAGGAACATGTGCTATGGCTGTGGTCTCGGTTGTCCTTGCCAGATAAAGAAGGAAAAAGACCTTGGGACACTAGTTAATGACAAAGTAGTTATGAGCCACTGAAGGAACGTGGCCGTGAAAAGGGTAAATATGAAGTGAAGGGTTTTGGCAGAAAGGCAAATGCTGACGGCATTCTCCAAGGAGCTGGGAGGACTCTCCTGGATGACTGTACAGTTATGGTTCTGGTTGTCCCAGCAGATTAACTCATACGGAGAAAAGAGCAGGGAAAGGTGATTTGGATGATAAAGAATCAGGGAGTCTAATCCTGAGCCTGGCAAACTGAGAGGAGCGTGGTGGCGGTGTATAAACCTGAGGGAAAATCCCGTGGAGATTGAGATCTTCCACAGGAACCCACACAAGAGCGAATGGGAAAACACAGGGAGGCAGAAATCAAGGGAGGAGGTTAGAAAACAGAAGGACTCTCTGACCCGTAAAAAGGAGCGATGACTGGAAAAACTTACGTCTATTTAATCTATAGCTGGATATATTTATGAAAGAGATGGTGTAACAGGGTTGTTTACCGGGATGGAGAAAGTGCCCGGTGACCCCTTGGGACAGGGCTTGGAGTCCTCAGAAGTTGTCGGGGGTAAAGAAATGGAAACCAAGTGACAGCGCCTCCTGCCAGGGGGTGTTGAGGAGCCTTATTACCCTTTTAAAAACGCTACAGAGTGCAACTGGCGTTTTCACCCACAGTCGCCTGCTTTGCTGTGGTGTCTCCCGGCCCTTCTGCCCTTGGGATGAGAGTCTTGCGGGATTCCTCAAGGGAGCGATCCTGGTGGGGATGGGAGCAGAGCGCTGGCAGGGCTTGGTCTCGGGGAGCCCTTCCCCTCCCCGGCGGTGGTTTTCTCTGCTGGAAAATAAGGGGCTCCTTATGAACACGTGCTTTTTACATACAGCTTTCCTCCGGTGGCCTTGCTCCCCGGGGGGGAGCGGGGAGGGACACCCCGCTGCCGGTTCGGGCAGGGCTCGCCGCGGGCTGCCGCCGGAGGAGCCGGTCCCCGCTCCCGTGCTGCCCGCGCCCCTTCCGCGCCCGTTTCCTGCGGGCACCGGTTGAGTTTGTCGCCGTTTCATTCCGCTGCAAGTGCCCTGGGGGAGTCACTGCGTGTGTGTGTGTGTGTGTATCCTTCCCCTTCTCCCCGTCCAGCAAAACCGGCACCCTCTCGGCATCTCTCGTCCCGCACCGCCGCTGCCCGTTCCTCCGGGCTCCCCTGGCCCCGGGGCTGGCGGGGCACGGCCCGCCCCGCTC
>NW_015090775.1:1483808-1488915 GCF_001431845.1 Calidris pugnax | reverse complement strand
CCCGACACCGCCCCCCGCAGGCCCCCCCCCGCCTCCGCAGCCGGCGGAGCCTTGAACTCGGCCGTCTCCGTCGATTTAAATTATATTAGCTTTGAGCCTTTCTATTGTCGGGCCAATTTAGAAGCTGATGAAACAGTAAATTGTTGGTGGAAACGTAGGCAGCTTTGTGCTCTGCCAAGCAGGTGCCTGGCGGTTTTTAGTCAAGGATTGGTAAATTTACAAGAGTGCAGTGGCCGTGCCCTCCCCGGGCTATTGTGAAATTCAGGAGCGAACAAAGGGGAACGTGAATATTCACACAGCCGCCTTTCAGCGTGTGGCATTGCTCCGCAATGTTTAAAGCGCTGCCCTTTTTTTTTTGTTGTTGTTGTTATTTAGGGAGAAAAAAAAAAAAAACCAAATCAGAAAGTACCTGTTTGCGTTTTAAAGCACATGGAAATCATCCGTGAGCAACCATATAATTTGATTTGCTAAGCAATCTGCGAGGCGATTGCACATCATTTATAATGTTCATTGAGCATTTTGCTTAATTGTGTCTCTTTTTGTAAAGGGAGCACAGCCCCCTCCCGGCTGCGGCCGGCACAAGTGGCCAGATTCCCATGGACCCGCAGACAACCGCCGGCCTTGCGTGGGGGCTTTCCCAAGCGGAGCCGCCCCCCAACGCCTGTTTTGGGGGCGAGGGGAGGGCTCAGGTACCGGCTCGACTGTCTGAACCCCCCACCACCCCCCCAAGCCCCGATCGCAACCCGCCCAGGCCGGGGGGTGCCCGGTTCTCCTCCGTACCCCCGGGCTCCGCAGGTGCGGGACAGGGTGTCGGGTCGGGGCTGCCTCCCTTTGCCTGCCCGGGAGAGGAGCTCGGGGAGGGGACCCGAAAGCGGCACCAGAAGGGGAGGACAGACTTTTGGAGGACAGACTTTTGATGCACGGCCTTGCTGCAGTCCCTCCACCTCCGCTTCCCTCCCGCCCCCCTTCAGGGCGCTTTGCAGGAGCTGGTCGCGCCTCCGCAGACCGCGCAACCTGCGCGCGGGCCGGGGTGAGCCCCTCGCAGCCCCGCAACCTGGGCTCGCCTTTCAGGCCCCTCCAGGGAGCGGGAGGCGAAGCCGAGCGGGCCGGGGCCGGGTGGGAGCGGAGCGGGGCGGGGCGGTGCGGGGTGGGAGATGGCTCCGGCGGAGGGCCGCCCGCCCGCACCTTGCGCCGCCGGTCGCGGCCGCCCAGCCAGCCGCACCATATAATTTGATTTTCCCCCGTGCCCGCAGATCGATTGCAGCTCATTTGTTACATTCAGCAGCTCCTCGGGGCGGGGGAGCGGGGGAGCGGGGCGGGCCGGGGGAGCCGGCGGCACAAGTGTTGGGATTCCCATGGGCTGTGCCTGCTCTCCAGCTTGCCGCGCTGGCACCCCGGCCCGAGCGGCCGACAGAGGGGGGTTTGTAGACACGGTGACCTCCGCGATCTCGGCTTGAAAGAGCCTGAAAGAGGCTCTTTATGGTGCATTACCAGCCCAGCGCCCAGGTACCAGCTCGGAGGGGAGGGCGCGCAGCCGTGCCGACCCCGGCTGCAGGTGCCTCCCCCTCCGCCGGCCGTGCGAGGGCTCGGGGCCGCCCCCGCCGCTTTTGTGGGGCCGCCGCCCCGCCGCGCCGCGCTCGCCCCGGTAGCGGAGCCGAGGGGGGAGCGCTTCTCCCCGCCGCATTGATCGGCCTCACGCACGGGTCCCGGGCACCTGCCTCCGGGAGCCGGGGGGTGCTGCGGGGCGCAGCCCGGAGCCGGTGAGGGCTGGTGGGGCTTTGCTGGCCCGCGGAGAGCAAAGGAGCTCCCGCAGACATCCCCGCAAAGCGGATTTCGTCCTCCGGTGTCTGGCGTGCGGTGCAACATCCTGACGCCCCCAGGGAGGCGTGCGGGTCTCCTCCTCCCCTCGCCTCCAGAGCAAAAAAGTTGTATAAAAGTTTATACCCAGGAAACACACAATCCCACAAGGTCATACTGTACACAAGCTTAATTTAAATTATGCTTTCAGTGGTAAAAAAGAACCGAGAAGATGCTATTTTTTTCAATTGAATAAAATGCCGTTTGAGGTCGGGAATTGCAATAGGGTGACTTTTAAAATCCTTTACTGGTGAAACACTGTTTGCATAGATACAGAGTCAACTCTGGTCCGGTCTTTTAAAAGCCTTCTGCTTTTCTTCTGTCTTTCCATGCCTATGGTTTCATGGCATTGGCTCAGCAACTGGAGTTAGGGGAAATATGCAGGTAACATAGGAGTAAGAGCTGGGTTTTTGGCCTGAATGGAAAACCTAGGAGACCTGGGGACTTTAGGGGACTTGCGCTTTTGCCTTAGCTTTAGCTAAATTTCGTTATTCTGGAATACCCACATGGGTTTGGAGCTATTGCAGCAGATTCTGGAGAAGGCGTGCGTGCGGGGTGCGGACCTCGCCCCTGTCACCTCTGGCTCCTCTCTCCAGCTCGGACCTCGCCGCTGCTCCTCGGTGCTGCTCACTTACCTCCACCTTTTATCCGTTCTTCCCCGACGGCCTCCCCGGGGGGCTCGGCGGGCGCCGAGAGGCGACAGGGACGAGTGCTGTTGGGCTCATACCCCGGCGCGGTGGTGGGGGGGGCTGGGGAGCAGCGCCCTGTCCCCTGTGGGTGCCCGCAAAGGAGCCGCTCGCCCCGCACCCGCCGCTCGGACGGCCAGGAGGGGTGCGTGGATAGAAAAGGTGTTTGTGTGTGTGTCTCTGAGCTGCTGCGGATCCCGGCTGCGCTGCGGAGCCCCTCGCCCGCCGCTCCTTACCGCCGTCCCGAGCCAGGGACGGGGGCTGGGGGCTCAGTCTCCTCGGGCCGGGGTGTGCGCAGCGCCGAGCCCCCCGGCAGAGGCAGGGCCGCAGGACCGGGCAAGCCGCGGTGCTCCGGGTCCCTTGGGTGCGTGGTGCGCGCCCTCCCTTTATTCTCTCGGGGAGGGGGACATTGCGTGAACCCACGGAGAGTCGGGAGTGGGGGCCGGTGGGCCAGCCCCCGCATACAGCCCTGCCCTGTCCCCGTCCCCCGCCCCATCTCTAGACCTTTGGCGACTCCTGGTCCCCGTGAAGGTGGCTGCCAGGTAGATTTGTCGTGTGGCCGTTGAGTGTGGAGGGGAGGCAGTGTTCTCCTTGGGGTTCCGTCGTCCCCCCCCGGTTCCTACCCTCAGGGGGTTGAAATAACGAAGTGTGAGACGTTGGTCACGTATTTTCTTTGCCGGAGGGTGGTGCGGGAGGTGTCGTTCCCGTGAGCACACCGCTGGCCCTCACGGCGGGCAAGAGGGTGGGACACCCGGGCAGGGCAAATATTGAGAGAAGGGCGTTTGCGACACAGGCGGTGCTGGCCCGGGTGCGTTGCCGTGAACAGGGTTGTGCTGGTATCGGCTCCCGGTTTTCGCAAGTTTCCTTTTCGTAACGCCCTAGGAAACGCGAGAGGAGCCTTCCTGCGCCTCAGGCTGTGCCTTCGGGATCGTTCCTTACTCGTTTCTCGAAGTCAGACGTACAAAACGGGAATCGGCCGGCTTTGAAGCCGTTACTGCCGCCGGGGCGAGGACTGAGCTTGGCACGGTGAGGGAACCGCTTCTGTCCCGGAGCCGGGCGTCGCACCGGGCACCGGGGCGGCGGGGAACCGGGGGAGGAGCGATGTGTCGCTGCCTTCGCACCTCGAAGCACACGAGGGGGAGAAGGGCTGTACGAGACCAGTCTGCTTACCTCCCCTGGGGCGCTGCTCGCAAACTTTCCAAAGATCTGCTGGTTCTGAACGGTTTCAAGGCAGGCTCCAAGTCCCCAACAGTTTGGGAAGAGTGCGTTCCCAAAATATCCCTCTGCTCCCCGCTCTGCTGCTGCCGTGCCACCAGCACAGTGTGACATTCACTGCCCCGGCTCCCTAGGGCTCACCCCGGCTGTGCTGGTACCAAAGCGGGCACCGCAAGCCCTGGGAAGGGGGAAAGGCTCCGGGCACGGTGAATGGGCTGGGCTCCCCCAGCCTCTCCGGGCACAGACAATCCTCAGATCACCAGCAGAGATCCCGCTTCTCCTTCCCCATCACCTCCTAAAGCCTTCAGGCTTGGCTCTCGGGGAAGGTGCTTAACGAAAAATGCCCTGGCACTGGGCAGAGAGAGGGACAGGCCACGGGAGAGCTGCGCTGGGAGAAGGCTGGTGGCAGAGGCTTTGGGGGAAAAGAGCCTGTTTCGGGAGGGGTGGGGGTGGAGGGGGTTCTGCCCCTCTCTATCCTGCCTGCCCCGGGGACGTGCTGCAAGGAGGGCGGTGGGGCAGCGCCGGAGTGTGTCTGCGGGTGTGTCTCGAGTGGGTGCGGTGGTGAAAGGGGCCACTCGACGTGGTTTGCTCATCGGCTTTGAACTCCGGGGCTCCAGCCGGCGTGTGGCAGGAGCAAGGGCTCGCTGTCCCGTGGGTGATGACTCCATGGGCACGCAGGAGAGAGATCAGAGCCAGCTCTGTGGCCTGGAAACCCCCCCGAAATCACCTCAGAGTTGTTAAAATTCAGGGATTTGCCTCTTTTTTTTTTTTTTTTTTTCGGGTGTTCTGGCGTAAGGGTGACACGGACCCGAGAGCGTGTCACGGACGGTACCTGCAAGATTTATACATGATGCCCTCAGACGCAGCGTTCGTTCCCCGGCCCCGTTCATCCCGGATAAAGCCACGGGAGGGAGGGAAGCGGGTTCGCTGCCTGGTTTGCTTTCGGAAAAGGAGATTCTTCAAGCGCAGGCGTGGCTCGGTCCCGGTGGGTGAGGGCTGGGCACACGTCCAGGTGTCCCCTAGCCCAGCCAGTGGCACCGGGGACGAGGGGGACCTCTGCCCGACGGTCTGCACAGGAGCGGGGGCCGAGCTGCTGGTTCCTGGGCTCCGCGGGGATGCGGGGTGGGGTGATGGGCTCCCCCGGGCTACCGGGACCCTCCGCACACCCCCCCAGCAGCCCCCGGGCCCGGGCACGGCGGGTCCCTGCCCTCCCACCAGCGCCTCACGCCCGGCTCCTGAGGGGCCGCCGCGCAGCTCCGCTCCCGGCGCCGGGGAGTGCGAAAAGCGGGGGGGGAAAGGGGGTGCCCGCGGTGTAAGGGGGCAGCGTGACACCCCCCCCCCCCCCCCCC
>NW_015090775.1:1482665-1483626 GCF_001431845.1 Calidris pugnax | reverse complement strand
TTAAATAGACCTAAACGCTTTCCCTTGACTTGTACCCTTCCAATACAAGCCAAGTTTGTTGCACAAGTGTTGTGGTTTAGGCCACATCAGCCAATGACAAGTGACAGATGCTCTCCCCCCACCTCTTGCTCCAAGGAGAAGAGGTGAGACAAAGAGATTGTCGCTGTGAAAGTGCTTTTAGGCACTTTTAAAAAAACCCTCAAAAGTACACGTTTTATATGGGAAGCTGCAGCAGATGTTCTTGACTGTGTGAATGTTCATCTATACAGTCAAGACAGTCAGATTCTGGGGGCAGATTTATCTCCAGGCTTTGTTCTCTGCTGGGTGGTTATGTACCCTAGTGAAGGGTCTTCGCTGATACTTTCTACTCTAAGTAGGTATTTTGCTTTTTTTTTTTTTTTTTTTTCGGGTGTTCTGGCGTAAGGGTGACACGGACCCGAGAGCGTGTCACGGACGGTACCTGCAAGATTTATACATGATGCCCTCAGACGCAGCGTTCGTTCCCCGGCCCCGTTCATCCCGGATAAAGCCACGGGAGGGAGGGAAGCGGGTTCGCTGCCTGGTTTGCTTTCGGAAAAGGAGATTCTTCAAGCGCAGGCGTGGCTCGGTCCCGGTGGGTGAGGGCTGGGCACACGTCCAGGTGTCCCCTAGCCCAGCCAGTGGCACCGGGGACGAGGGGGACCTCTGCCCGACGGTCTGCACAGGAGCGGGGGCCGAGCTGCTGGTTCCTGGGCTCCGCGGGGATGCGGGGTGGGGTGATGGGCTCCCCCGGGCTACCGGGACCCTCCGCACACCCCCCCAGCAGCCCCCGGGCCCGGGCACGGCGGGTCCCTGCCCTCCCACCAGCGCCTCACGCCCGGCTCCTGAGGGGCCGCCGCGCAGCTCCGCTCCCGGCGCCGGGGAGTGCGAAAAGCGGGGGGGGAAAGGGGGTGCCCGCGGTGTAAGGGGGCAGCGTGACACC
>NW_015090775.1:1481028-1482655 GCF_001431845.1 Calidris pugnax | reverse complement strand
TGGGCGCCCCCCCCCCCCCCCCGCGGCGAGCCCCGGGGCGAGGAAGGGCATGCACGGCGGTTGCCGTACGCGGTCCGCAGGTGCTGAAGCTGTGTTCGCTCTCCCAGGCGGATCCCTCGGCTCGACGGGACGGGGATGCCCGGGAGGAGCGGGCCGGGGGCGAGCGGTGGGGGGACCGAGGGGCCTCCTGCCCGCCATGCTCCGTGCGGCTCGGAGCGGTCCCCGCCGGCAGGGCTGGGGGTACTGGGGGTACTGGGAGTGCTGGTGGGCAGGAGCCAGCCGTGTGCCCTGCCCGCGCAGGATGCCAGCAGCATCTCTGGGCTGCACAAACCCGACGGCAGCCCAGGAGCCCGAGGGAAGGGATGATTCCCCCGCACTCGGCACTCGTGAGACCGTATCTAAGTCCTGCGGCCGGTTTGGGGGCAACCGGTAGGGGCGAAGGACCCCGTTTGGCGGGGGAGGCCGCGGAGCGGTGCGCGGTGTTTCCTACGGCGGAGGGGAGCGGGAGAGGGGCCCGCGCCGCCCGCCAGCCCCGGGCTCTCCCCGCGCACGGCGGGTACCGGGCGGTGATGCCCGTCGCATGGAGGCGCGGCGCCCGTCCATCCCGGCCGGTGAGCGCTCACCGGGCCCTCACTCCCGGGGCTCGCCCTCTCGCCCCCGGTCCCGCTTCCCGGTTGGACGCGAACGGGGAGCCGCTTCGCCGTCGCATCGCGCCTCGACGCGGGGGGGGGACGGGACACACACTCCTCCGTTTCCCCGTCCCGGGGCAGCGGTGGCCGCTCGTGGGCGCGCTCCGGGCTTCGCGCGAAGGGTTCCTCCTTCCCGGCTCGTTTTTTCCGCGTGGTCCGGCCGCGGGCAGGACTTTTTTTTTCCAAGAAGCGGCTCTTGCAAAGCTCTTTGTTCCCTCCCGTGACTCACGCGTTTCCCCGCCGTTATCACGGCGTCGTCAGCCGCTTTGAAGTCGGGTCATTTATTACTTTCCCGGAGCTGGCCCTGTCTCGCTGTGCTGATAGAGCGGGGGACGGTTCCACTCGGGGTTTGATCTCTGCCCGGTGCTGGTGGCGCTCTGCAAAGTCACTTTGGATAAACCTCGGCGGACTCTGCCGGACAAACTGTTGCGGCGCTAATGACAGAGATAATCCTCCCCTAATCTGCCGGGTAATCCATTTCACCCCAGTGAGAATTTTTAAGGCTTTTAATCAGTGAGAGTCGGTTGGGGAATTATTAACCGAGCCCCCGCCAAACGAGCTCGTCCTGAGGGGGCAGCGGGAGTGGGGGAAGGAAAAAACCGCAACGGGGCCCGATGCGGTTCAGAATCGGTACCCGGGCGGGCGCAAGGAGCCGACGCGATTTAGTCTGACGGTGCAATAGAATCGGTTCCGCCCGGTGCCCACTCTGCCGGTAACGGGAGCCGGCGGGCCCGAGGAACCTCGAGAAAAGTGCCGGGAGGAGGATGCGCGGGGGGAGCGTGGGTGTGCGTGTCCCCTCTCCCGGTGCCCGGTAGCGCGTTCCGGCCGGTGGGCGGGCGGGCTGGCGGGGGAGACGTGCCCGGGCGTCGAGACGGGGCTGCTCGCCCGACGACGTGCGGGGGGCGCCGGTCCGAGCGGATCCCGGGGCCGGACGGGAA
>NW_015090775.1:1479306-1480684 GCF_001431845.1 Calidris pugnax | reverse complement strand
CCCCGAGCCGCCCCCGCGGGACGCGCTGGCCGCCGACGTGCTGCTGGAACCGGAGGTGGACTTCCTCAGCCGGCAGCTGCAGGAGTACTACCGCGACGGCGGCGACCCCGAGGGCGGCTACCGCTGCCCGGCGCCGGCCGCCACCTTCCCGCCCTCCCCCGCCTCTCCCGGCTTCGCCTACGAGTGCTGCGGGGCGGCGGGCGCGGCGCTGCTCTCCCCCGGGGACCGGCTGCAGGCCCTGGGCTCGGCCAAGCGGCGGCGGCGGGTGCGCTCCGAGGCGGAGCTGCAGCAGCTCCGGCAGGCCGCCAACGTGCGGGAGCGGCGGCGGATGCAGTCCATCAACGACGCCTTCGAGGGGCTGCGCTCCCACATCCCCACCCTGCCCTACGAGAAGCGCCTCTCCAAGGTGGACACGCTGCGCCTGGCCATCGGCTACATCAACTTCCTCAGCGAGCTGGTGCAGTCCGACCTGCCGCTGCGCAGCGCCAGCAGCGAGAGCCCCAGCCAGCCCAAGAAAATCATCATCTGCCACCGCGGCACAAGTAAGTGGCGGCCCGTCCCGTCCCGTCCCGGCTCCGCAGGAATGCCGGACCCAGCAGTAACCCCTCTGCCTTTCTCCCCTCCCTGTCCCCCTTCAGGATCTCCCTCCCCGAGCGACCCCGACTACGGACTCCCCCCTCTGGCCGGTCACTCGCTGTCGTGGACTGATGAAAAGCAACTCAAGGAACAAAACATCATCCGGACAGCCAAAGTGTGGACCCCCGAGGACCCGCGGAAGGTGAACAACAAACCCTCCCTCAACGACATCGAGAACGAGCCCCCCTTCGACTTCGTGGCGTGAGGCGCCGCGCAGGTGGCCCCCGCTCTGTACATGCTGTATGTAGAGACCTATATTGTAAATGTAATTTAAGATTCAGACTCTAAGGGCAATCAACTTTATTTATCTATTTATTATGGAGTAGTGATAATGAGGTAGAATCGTCTGTTTTGAATGTATAATTTATATAATTTATCCTGATTTTTTTAAGATATGCAATAAGTTTATTCCACCAGCACCTTTTTTTTTCGGGGGAAAAAAAAAAATATTAAATAACGCCAGAACCTGTGAAAATAATTTATTGCCGCACGTGGACTCTTCCTGTGTTTGTTAATAATAAACCCGGACTGTACCTTGTGGAGCAGTGTATTTGTGGGTGCCCAGAGCATCCCGCAGCGGCCGGTCCTCGGGCGGGGGGAGCCCCGGGGCGCTGCGGGGCTGGAGCCCACCCCAGCTGCCACCCTCTGCCCCATCGCCGGCTCGGGCTGCTCTTATACAGCCCGGGGGTGGGGGGACGGGGACGGGCGGGGGGACACTTTCCCCTTCTCTCCACCCCTTTTG
>NW_015090775.1:1475496-1478941 GCF_001431845.1 Calidris pugnax | reverse complement strand
TGCTGATTTTCCCGTGGCACCCGCGGCTCGGCCCCGACGGCTCGGCCCCCGCCGAGCCCCAGATGCCCGGCCCGGCCCGGGGCCGGAGCGGAGCTTCCCCCGCGCCGTGACCAGGCGGATGGGAACGGCCCGGGTGAGCCAAGGTGTAATTATTACTCATCATATACCCCGCATTTCTCCTTCTCTCTCTCTTTTTTTTTTTTTTTTTCAAAGCTGCCGCAAAGTGGGAGCAATATGTTGCATGCATGCTAATTGCATTAACCTAGTTAGACACATTTAGTTCCCTAGCGCGGATGGCATGGATCTATTCCAATAGCAATTAGAGGAGCTACTTACCCACACAAACACGCCGAGGCTGGGCCGGGGGCGGGGAGTTTTGCTTATTTTTTTTTTTTTTTCTTTTCCCTGCGAGCCCGGGGCTGCCCGGCTGCAAAGCCTGGCCCCGGCCGGCAGCGGGCGGGAGGCGGGCGTCGCCGGTGTCATTGAACTTAAACGGGGTTCTTTGAACGAGAAAAAGAGCCGACCTATAATTCGATCTTGTCCTGTATTAGGACCTCATTAAACACAGAAAGTCGCTTTTGCACAAATGCTTCCATCAGGCATGTAATCTCATTACACTCATTAGAAAGTCAAATGTTAGTCGGACTTCAGCTTAATTATAAGTTATGGAAGTGTTGTACCGTTTCCTTCTGTGTACAGCCCCGTCCGTCTCAATTGGCTTTGGTGATGCGGTCCCCCACAATTAAAACACTACAATCATTGTTATGTGGCACCTTTTCTTTGGCGTGCCACTTTTTTTTTTTTCTTTTTTCTTTTTTTTTTTTTTTTTTGTGATTCAATGCTTCAACACATCCTTTAGTATGGTGCAGATGAAGCGGAAGAGCCGGCCTTCGCATGTAAAACACCAGGGTCTCTATCTTGTCACTCTCCCGTCTTGACTTGGCAAGTCCCTTTAAACGCGACCTTCAAAGAGACTGACAGCTCCTTTTGACCGGCTCATCATCCATTCACCCCGGCGCCGCGCTCCTGCGAGAGAAATCCCCCCGCACGGGGCAGGAGGGAAGTGCCCGTGCGGGTCCCCCGGCCCGGAGGAACCCGGCGGGACCCGGCTGCACCCGCAAGCCCCGCTCCGCTGTTTTTGGGGCGACTTCGGGGTGGGTTTTATTGTGCCCGACTGACAGCCACGCAAGCCCCCGTTCCCAACCGCCTGCCCCCGCTCCTCCTCGCTGCCGGGAGCCGCGGGGGGGGGTGATTGCGGTGACCGCTGCCCCTTCCAGCGCTGCCCCCCGGCCGCCGGCTCCCAGCCTCCCCCGCAACCCCCGCCCTCCGCCTGAAACCCCGCATCGCCTCCCGCGGGGGCTGCTCCTCCGCCACCGCGCCGCCCCGACGGCTCCTCGGGGGGGACGGGGGAGGCCCTCCCGGGACCGGCCCGGCCCGTTCCCCCCCCCACCGCCCCGCATTCCCCCTGGGGCTGGGGCTGCGAAGGGGGAGAGGAGTGAAGAAGAGGTGGGGGCAATCCCCAGCCCCGCTTGGGTAGGGGCGTGAGGGGGGGTAGGGGGGTGTTAGAGGCGCTTGCGGGAGGCTGGCTTCCCGCAGCCTCCCAGGAGGGAGGTGCGGGCTGTGGGTGTGCGGGCTGATGCTGTCCTGCCGGGATGGCAGGATGCTCAGCCGGGATGCCCCAGGTGAAAAGACGGTTTAGTTATCCGAAAGGGATAATTCCTACCCCCCCTCCCTTTTAAAATCCTAACACCACCACACACGCACACACACCCCCCCCCAAGCCCCGAGGGCTGGAGGCAGCGGTCCGCTGTGCGGGCTGGGAAGGCGTGCGTGCCTCCCTCCCGCGCCGCGCTCTGCGCTGCCCCTGGGCACTGTGAACCCGTCCCGCCGCCGTTCCCAGGGCCTCTCATCTGCCGGTAATCGGGCGAGCGCCTCGCAGGGCGTGAAGCCTCCCCGGGCCGGGCTCTCACCCCTCTCTTCATTCACGCATCCCCTCGCTGGCACCGAGTACCAGCTGCGAGGTCGAACAAACACCAGTTGAGTGTGCGTGTCCCCCCTTGGTTAAACCTCCCGCTTTCCAAAGCATCCCCCGCAGCCGGTGGGAATGGCTCCTAAATAACTCCACGACAAACCCGGGCTGGCGGGACCTGGAAGCGCGGGCGGGAGGCGATTCCCACGACGGGGCCGGGGTCTGGCCAACAGGTGCTGGGGGTTTGGCGGAGGGCGCCGGGGGAGCCCGGGGAGCCGGAGCCTCCGCTGCCAGAAAGCAGCCTGCTCCGGCGCCTCCGGCTTTACATGGCGTGGAAGCCGCAAACAATCGCAATGATATCTTTATTGCTAGGTTCATGTCCTGGGCTATAACATATCAATCCCTGTCGTGGTTCTCTCGGATGCACCTGGTATTTCAAACTTGTTCTTTTTGTGCTTCTGGGTCCTGGACTGCAGCTGCCTAAAGCCAGCAAAGAGAGAGGCCCTTACAATGTGTCCAAGACGTGTTGGCATGGTTTGCTTGTCTTTAATGTACCATTAACTATTGTCTTTACACAATATGGGAACTGTAAAGCATGACATGTGTTATAATAAAACACATTTTCAACGATACACTTGGACTCGGCGCTGGGATGCAAGCAAACAAACAGGCCCAAATCTTGTTTTGTCTCCCTCGCTAAGCCTACTGGCAATTAAACTTAAGACCACTGCTTTCCCCTGATCAGCCAATTAAATTTTATGTCTCCTAATTTTTCACATAGAAAAAAAGTCTCGGTGCCGGCCCCTAAAGACATTGATTTTCTTGCTATCACCTGGCGCTCAGACCTTAGTTCCATTTATCAAGAAGGGAAACGTCAGGCGTTACATAAAGTGACTCTGTTACCATAAGGCTCTCACCATCCTGCCCTATTGTTTTCCCTTGTTAATAACTCATTACCAGGATTTAACAAATCAACCATTACATATGTTTTGTGTCTCCATATTTTGATCCGTACGATTAAGCAGATGTTACGATTGAAAATTGAAAAGTCCAAGGCTACTCTCGTCTGAAAGAAAGAGGGCAGCCTCAAACAACGAGCTAACAATGAGATTCAGAAGATCTTCAGAAAAACATTTACGACCAATAAACAGACTCCAACCTGCTCCATTTCAACCATTGTGCGCCTTGGGGGAATAATTAAGTTTAATAGGAAGAGGTCCGCGGGGTTTTCAATGCCAAGCCCACAGGTGCGGGGTGGCACGATGAATGATCCGCCTGATTTTTGCCAGGCTCAAGGGCCCTTCTCCTGGCCGGGCGAGCAGATACGAAATATTGTCATTTCTTTTAATTCACAGCGTTACTCTCAGGGCGAACAAAGGGGGCGGGGGATGAATGGCTCGGGCTGCAGCCCCGCCGCGCCCGGCACCCCCGTGGCCTCGCCGGAGACCGCCCGGCGGGGACGAGCGCGCCGCCGCC
>NW_015090775.1:1406124-1474197 GCF_001431845.1 Calidris pugnax | reverse complement strand
CCGGCGGAGCGCAGCCCGCGGCGCTGACCTTCCCGCGGGGGGGACCGGGACCCGCCTTTCACAGAATTAGCCGCACGGGCCTCTCGCTACGGCTTTTGTTCCCCGCCACCGCCCGGACACCCCGCGCCCGCTCCGCCGCCAGCCCGGCCCGGCCCGGCCCGGCCCGGCCCCGACGGCTCTCCCCGTGCCCTCCCCCGACAATGCCGCCAAATGCATCACTGTCACCGGGCGCGGGTGACAGATGAGGCGAAGCCGCGGAGCCCTCGCCAAGGTCAAGTTGAAGATGCCGGGGGCGGTGTGGCCGCCGCCGGGCGGAACCGAGTAAGACCCTCGGGGCGGCCCGCCCCGACGGTATATTTTCGCCCCCCCCTCCCCGCTTTCCCCTTCTCCCTTTGGGTTTTGCCGGGATTTTCTGCGGGGATTCCGCGGCCCGAGGGGACGGGGCGCTGCGCGGTGCTGCGCGGGGGGGGCGCGGAGTGCAGGAGCTGCGGGGCCGGGGCCGGTGCGGGGAGCGGGAGCTGCGGTCGCCTCCACAGGCGCGGTGACCGGCTGGAAATAAACTCTACAAAACGCTCCGGGGTGGGTTTTACCCCGCGTTCAAGCAAAAAGTTTTCCAAACGGAGTCCGGTTAAACAAACACTTCGCCCTTCTCCCGCTCCCGCCCGCCCTCGCTTTGTGATGATTGATATTTTTTATTCAGGCAACTTTTATTTACCTTGCAAAAATGTTGGGGACAAATGTGATAAATTACAGATATGCAAATTTCTTTGAATGGCGTTGTAAGTGTGTCTCGCTGGAGCTGAATAAGTCCTTGCAAGTCGGTCTGCGCGCACTCAGGACCCCAGGGAGCTGATCAAAGCACCCTTTCTCTTTCATCCCCAGTATTCTCCTCCAAACTATTTCGATACAATATGTTTCCATGATGCACTTAATGTGCTAGGGACACAGAACTCATTACAACCTAGCTAGTTCTGCCGACCCCTTTGTTCGGAGGCATAAAGTTAAAAAAAAGTGGGGGGGGGAGCGCTGCTAGTTGCCAGCTTTCTGAAATGTTAAAGCATGCGTCATTTTTCACCAGGTCTCGTCTTGATATCCTCAAAAGACAAACTATGAAACCGGCCTCAGCCCTTTCTGGCATTAATTACGCTGCTGTCCAGCCGATCTGTTTTTCCTATTATATGCATTTCTCAGCAGGGATTTTTTTTTTCTTTTTCCTTTTTTTTTTTTTTTTTGCAAGACTAATGCAGCTGCAAGTCGAAGTATGAATGCGTTTTATCGGTATAGAAAAAAAAAATAATAAATAAGTGGAAAGGCTGAAAAAGACGTCAAAGTCTACGCTGCTGTTTTTCTTGCTCGCAGTGACTTTGGGAAAGGGTTTGGCGTTGCCTGTCACCTTACTTGGTTTTGCCTCGAATTATCGGAGATTTAGAAGAGTAAAAAAAATCTCAGCCCGAGGCTGCTGAGAGCAGGTTAGGTGTTTATGGATTGCCGCTGCGCCCAACAAATCTTTTCTTGCCGGGGAAACACTTCCATGGGGGGGAAAATTGGGGGAAATAGCTGGAAATTGGCAGCCCCGAGCGGAGGGCGATGGGTTTCCAAGGCGGTGCCAGGCGGCGGCTCTTTGGGGAAATGCCTCCGGCGGGATGACAGTAAGAAATAAACTCTATTTCAGCGGATGGCGCGTTTGTTTACGGGGTTGATTGGTTGACGGAAATGGCTGGCAGCCAGTTCTGGGAAAGATTCCAGACCTGACTCCGATTAACCCTCTCTGGTGAAACTCTGCTGGAAACCAACTCACCAGCAATTGCCATTAATCTACTTACTAATTAAGCCAATTCATTTCTAAAGGAGAAAAATTCCTTTCTTTGGCCAAACTGATGGGAGGAAATTTGAAAGAAGCGCCAAACTGTGTAACTGTAATTCAGCCAAGGACTGCTAAAACAAGGTGTTGATATATAGCTGGAGATTTAAAACAAGTTTCTAGGGCAACAATCCTTTGGAGGCGGTGGTATATAGTGCATAGTAGATGAAGCTCGAATAATGGTGGGCTGCAGTGTGCAATTGTACGGACATTGGTTGGAACCGGGACTGCTTTTCCCAATTAAGCCGCTTCAGTCTTTTACTCCTAATAATTTATCTGCCCCGTTTAAACGTTCCAGCCGCGCAGAGCGTCCTGCCCGTTGGACGGGGCGGTGGAAACGGTGTCAAACTTTTGGCTCGGTGACACCTCGGCTCCGGATCAGCCCCAGCCAGGGACAGGCGGACACGGGGACACGGGGACACACACACCGGGACTCACGCTGCCCTCGCAGCCCCCCTGAGAGAGGCTCTGAGACAAGCGGGGGGCATATTTTGTTGAGGTCCCACCTTCAGGGGAGCAACGTGTAGGTCCCGAAGACACGGTTGAGGCCGGGGAAGCGAGTCCCGGGGACACCCGGTCCGAGGGGGCGGGCGGGCTGGCCCGGAGGCGGGGGGGTGGGTGCTATTTTCAGAGCAGGCCGTGGCCACCTCTTGCGCTGGTGGCCCCAGGGCACCTGCTCGGTGAGGGGGAGAGGTGACAGAGGGGGTGGCTTCGCCCTCCGTCCCGCCACCTGAAGGAGGAGGAGCAGCCCCGGGGCCGCCCGCCCCGTCTGCCAGCCCTGCCCGCCCCCGCCCTCGGGGCCTGGCCCGAGCCCGGCCAAACCGCCCGCCCTTCCCGGGCAGACCCCGGCCACCTTCACAGATCCGGGCCACCTTCACCCCTGCCTTTTTGCCTTTCACACCGCTCCCGGGCCGTGCCTCCCCGCTTTTCCCTTCCCCGGATCGTTTCTCCGTCCCGCACCGCGCCCGGAGCAGCCCCGTCGGGGCCGGAGCGTACCCGGCTGCCCCCCCCACCCCCCCCGCCTTGTCCCTCCGGTGCCACCGGTGACCCGCAGCGTTGACACCCCCAGACCAGTGCCGACGGTGGGCACGGAGGAGGGGAAGGGGCAGGGACCTGGGCACCCCGGGTACCCCTACCCCCGAGGGGTGGATGCAGGGCGCAGCCCCCCCGAGGTGAAAGCCGTGCGAGAGGTGACAAATTCAAGGGCGGAAAGCTTGAAATAAGCGTAACCTTTCCCTCGGGGTTCTTTTGGGTTTGGGTTTTGGGTTTTTTTGCCCTTCTTTTGCAAGGGAAAAGAGAATTAATTGGAAGAGCACCAAGTGAAGCGCTCGGCGGAGCCGTGCCGCGGTGGTCGGGGCGCCCGGCGGGAGGTGGGAGGATGCTGAGCCCCGGGCACGGCCAAACCGCCCTCCCGGGAAGCAGCAGCCCCGTGTCAGCTCTCTAACGGGGACAAGATGCGGTGAGACACACGGTACCAGCCGGTGGTGGTGGCTCACGACCACGACCCGCGGATGGAAGGGGGGAGCGTCCCCTCCAGCAGCTGAGGGTGGCGCGATGTGCCCCCATATCCCCGGCAAACACTCAACTTCTTCGTTAAAGTCTCTCTCTGAGATCATAAAAAATAGGATGCGATATCCTAAAAAAGACTAATGACATTTCACAGGTAATGCAATTTGGAAGGAGACACTTCCATGTTTTCTTTTCCAACAATGTGCATTTTTGTAAACTGCTATAAATTGCGATTCAAAAGCCCTGATCTCGCCATCCCCAATCATTTTTTATACTGATCAAATGAATGCAGATACTCCCATTTGGGAGGGGCGACATGACATTTCACTTGGCAGTTCTAAACAGGTCACGGACCTTTCACAGACCCTAAGGCAGTGGGAGGGAGCTCTTTACGAAACCGTGTAACCAAATCAAACCAATGGTTACCCCTTTTCAATACCATTGGAATGGTTTGCACAATGCCATTCACATAGCGGCAGAGAAACTGAAAGGATGGTCATCCAATGGAAATTTCTTGTCTTTTGTTTAAACTCGCAGAGCTCAAAACAAAACCAAAAAAAAAAATACTAGAAAACAATTACTTTTTGTATGACAAAAAGATAAACACTTCTACGCGCAGCCCTACGTGTATAGGAGGGCCCTCGGCGCGCCTGGATGTTTATCCACATCTCGGCACACATCTGTGAGCGGGGAGGTACATTTATTGGAGATGTTGCTTTGTTTGAGACTATGGGCACAAAGAGCCAACATGGCTGCCCTGGAGATGACCTATTGCTTTCAAGTTGCTTGAACACATCAGAATTTCTATTGTCGGGGTTGATTAATTGAAACTGATAAGTTACCATGAATAAAGATTGTTTTTCTGTTTAATGTGGTGGGCCTGATTTGGTAAATGCTTCATTCATGTAGCCTTGCAGCGCAGCATATGGGCCAGATTCATTCAGTATCGCAAACATATACCATTTATTATGCTTGTATGGGCACGACCAAAAGGCCTTTCTATTTTAATGACAAAGTTTGAATGAAAAATTCCATTTAAAGAGTCACTAACGTTAAACGCGGGGTTGTAATTTATTCCTGTTGCCGGCGGCCGGGGGCGGGGGGTGGATTCCGAGGACTCTTGGAAAAGCGGAGTCACCGCGGACCGGAGCGGAGCGGCGGCCCCCGCCTTCCCGGTGCCCACCGGCCGCTGCTCCGGGGTCTCGGCCACCCCACGGGCGGCGGGGACGCTCCCCCGCACCGCCCACGCGTCTCACACCGCGCCGACAGCCTTGTCGCCGGCACCCCTCGGCGACAAAACCGCCCCATTTTTTGGTGTCACACATTTTTTTGGTGTCAAAAAACGGGGTGTCCCGCCCCACGCCACCTCTGCACCCCCTGGGCACGACACGCGTGGAGCGGCCGAAGGGACTCCCCGCACCCGGGGTGGCGGCGGGGAGGGCGGGATGAGCGCGGGATGAGGGGTGTCCTCTCCTGGCTCGGATGCCACCACCCAAGGGTGCGGGAGAAGCCCCGGGGGTCACCATCGGCGTGTGGGCTCACACCGGGGGCTGTGCCCAGGCTCAGGAGGGACGTTAAGGCCCGCGGTGGCCAAGGGGGATTTATTGATTTGATTGATTTGATTTGATTGCCTCCGCGTTTTAAACCCCAACCTTTCTCCTCCCGTCGGGTAATCGCTGGTTTATAAAAGGGCTCTCAAACTTGACCTCGCTTCTGCTTCACAAACCCGGGGCGTTTTCTGCCTCCTCCAGACAGCGACAAAGCCTCCCCCGACAGGGGAAAAAAAAAAAAAAAAAAGATCCAACTTGGAATGAAGATGTGCTGAAGAGCTGTCAGGAGCTACTGGGTGGGACAAATCACTACACTTCAGTCCGCCTGCTAGGGTTGGGTTTTTTTTTTTCCCCCTGTTCCTGCCTATTTGTATGGCAAATTTTAACAAAATCAGCATCTTTGACAGGCGAAGTAGAGCTAATGCACCACCACAAATAAGTTATTATTAGTTGAAATTTATGAAAAATACTTTGAAAGGGTCCTTTCAAGCGGTTTTTTTTTTCTTCTTTTTGGAAAATATGACCTCTTCACCTCGCCTTCCTCGATTGACAGAGTAATTTGAAACAGAAACAATGTAATCTATCAAAATAAGTTGTGTTACTTCTGTAAATCAGATATTTATGTTTGAGCTTTCTCCTACCGACGAGCTCCAAAGGCTCCCTGTTATTCCGAGGTTTTATCTCTGAGATTCTTGTCTTTTGTCCTCATTAAGAGCCCGTCTACAGATTACAAAGTCAATAGATGCAAACACCGGACTGTGAGAAAACTCTCCCTGAGTACATAAAAATCAGCAGCCGCGGATGCTGTACAATGGAGAGCATAGATGGCCGGGGGTGTTCGCTTTTATCACCTTTAAACAAGGAAGAGAGCAAATATTGGGGCAAAACATCACCTCCCCGCGCCGCACGCTCCCCTGCGCCCTTCCAAAGGCGGATCTCTGTGCGTCACCGCTTCTGAATGGCAGCTTTAAGCGAAATATAGTTTTACAGAATACAGTTCTACAGAAAAATCAGTCCACCAGCAGGTCCGGACCCGAACAGCGGGACTTTAGTGCTGCTTTTAAGGATTATCGTGGCAAGGGATGACTGAACCCAGTGGAACTCTTTCACGGGGCAGGTTCCTCCAGTTGTGGAGAGGTGCCTCCAGGTGCAGATTTTCAGTATTCCCTGCCCTAATGCAGCCAAAGCCTTATAGGAATGTTTTATTTATTGATTTATTTTAATGCTGCAATTTGTACATTCCCAATTCCCTCTTAAAGAGGGACCGACTTGTTTGAGGGCAGTGGGACAATCCCCTCCGCTGCCACTCGGTCCCCAGGGGAGGGTAATTAGCAATGAGCAGGATGAAGCGCTCAGCTGGGTGGATGTTGAAAAAAAAAAAAAATAAAAGGATGCTATTTTGAATAATACTCTTTTAAACATTTGCAATCAGTATTTTGGATCATCCTTCCAGACCGTCAGAAAGGAAAAGCGACCCCCAAACCCCTTGTTGTGGGTTCTGCTGTGGGTCTGCGGCAGGAAGGGGGCAAGAGGAAGGCGGTGCCAGCGCTGCGGGTGAGAAGCCCCCGTCGGTGGTGGCCACGGGGAGCGGACGCTCGCCCACACGCCGTCGGGGTCAGGCTCAGCAGCGCGGGCCGGGGCGGAGGCGGCCGCGGGTGCGGAGGGCGGCGGGGGCTGGAGACGGGGCTGAGGGTCAGAGGCGGCTCCGTCCCCACGAACAATCGACCCGTTCGGAGTAACCCTTTCTGGAGAAAACGCCCAGACGGCTCTAAATCAGGCGTGGTTAATGGTCCGCGTGGACACATCCCACCTTCCCAGCGGGTCGTGGGCTCCTCGCTGCGCCGGACACGCGGGGAAAGAGCAATTGGGCTGCACCCCCCAGTGCGGTCACCGCCTCCCGGCCTCCCCCAGCTCCTGGGTAGACCTGGCGTCCGCCCTGACGCCCTTCGCTTCTGGAGGTGAGGGAGGCGGCCAGGTCCAGGAAAACCTGCCAACCCCTCTGTGCCTCCCGCCCTACGGCTGGCACCTCATTTAATTCTCCTCCATCAGCCCTCCCCGACTATCCTGTATCTCGCTGTCATCCACCACCCACTCGGGTGTTCTCCTCACGCACAACCCCGAGCCCTCACTTCCCTGAAAACCCAGACGGTCCCCTCCACAGCAGAGCTTTACGCGTGGCCAGCAAGGCTGTGCTCACAGCTTACCCTCAAAACTACTTTACAAAAGTGGCAAAGTATTAACAAAAGTTCTATTTGAAAAAAGAAAAGGTTATAGGTCAGGTGGGGGGCAGGTCCATGCGCTGGGACCTGTCTGGGATAGAGAGGTTTGATACTTCTAAGCATTTCTAAAACACTTTGTTTTGTGGGATGTTAAACTAGAACATCACTTTTTTTTTTCTTTTACCTTTAAAAAGGTTTAACATTAGACACCATAAATTTTAGATGTAAATACCTTTGTATAGAAATAAAGAATCTACGTTGAAGCTAATAGAGTTTTTAGTATAAATCCAATTATTTTTAGTATAAATCCTATTGTATTATTAAACTTGCACGTGGAGGCAGACAACTGGGGGAAGTGATACAGCATTTGATTCCCAAATTCACAAACTTCAACAATAGATAAAGGAAACGGTTCACTTCCTAAAATTTACTTGATTTAGATTATCATACATACCTAAGCCCCTGTTTTTTTTTTCATATCTTTGCTTAAGTAATAACTTATTTCATTAAATGTGAGCAAACTTATTCACAGAAAAAACCTATGCATTAAAGCATTGCGTCATTTTGTTGTTTTAAGAACAATTTCTCAAGCTGAAAAAGCTCCAAACAATGAACTCACCTGAGCCTTAGGGCAATTAATTCTACCTTAGGGTACACAATTAGCTGGATTTATCCCCAGGTGTGTGGACACAACCAAGAGATGATGCTGCTGTGACCTGGAGCACTGGAACTGTTCTCACTTCCACACCATTTGCCAGTGTCATCAAAATGACACGTTTCAGCATTTTAGAAAAGAAATTCACATTTGTTTCACAAAGTGAAAATTTATGAACTGGTGTCAATAACCTTTTCATAGGTTGACAGCTTGCAGTAACACCAATCAAGGATATTTTAAATAGAAATCATAGACCTAAAGCATTTCTTTATGTTTCCACCAGTCACCAGGACTTCAGTATCTTGAAAATAAATTCTAGCTTGTTATTCTTGACATAAAACTGATAACTTTAAAATGAATTGCATTTGTACCATATAGGAATTTCTTTCTTGAACTGGGGTAGCAGCGTTCCAAGAGTATTTCCTTTGAAAACTTGAACTAGTTTCAGTTTGGAACGTATCAGAGATTTTCTCCCTGAACATCCGACCAGATGATTTGAAGCAAATTCGTTCTTTTATTGAAAGAGTAAATCCTTTGCAGTTTTGGACAGGTTATCTACTGTGTTTAATAATTTAAGAATCTTATTTCTATAACCTCTCTTTCCTGACTGGTAGTTATTTATTGCTGTTGTTCCCTAAGATGGGCTGTCTCTCCATTAGAGCAGATTTCAAGACTTGGAACGTTGGGAAGCCCTTTCCTCATCCTCAGCTCACGCCGATCATAACCTCTGGGAAGGAACATTCTGCTTGGGGGTTTTTTTTTGCCTTTTTTAAAAACTCTTTAGAGGACAGAGAAGGCGAGATAGGAGGGCAGGTGGGACCATAGGGACCTTCATACACACATGAAAAAAAATGAATCTGAAGACTGGTAACTTTCTTCTTTTGGTGTGTGCTTATATATGCATTCATGGGGTTTGTGACACCAAGCAGGGCACCTCATGAAGCTCCATCCACCCAGACACGGCTCATGCAGCCAATATTGAATAAGGACCCGGGGACTGTCCTCCCACATGCAGCATCATGGATCATTCATCAATAGCAGAGGTGGAGCCCAGACATCCTGCAGAGAAGCCACTCACATGACTTGAATTCTGTCTGAATGTACGACAACAGCTGAATCTTCCAAATCTTCACAGAAAGCATGTGGCAATAATCCCACAAGAGATGGAAAATAAAGCATTTTGCCAGTGTATTTGGCAATTAAATCTAGGTAGGTCAATACTCAGGACCAGGAAGAGGTGAGGAACAGGTTTGTGGGGTTTTCTCTTAAAAAAAAGTTCATTTTTTTAGTACCTTTTATGTCTTGGTCATGCCACCAGCAGCAGTATCTATGACAACAGAGTGTGCAGGGGCACAGAACAGAAAATCCATATGGCCAAAGAGACTGGACACCTTCTAATAATTCACTTGAATATGGAAGTGCAGAAGAGGTTGGTTCATAGAATCATAGAATCATAGAATGGTTTGGGTTGGAAGGGACCTCAAAGATCATCTAGTTCCAACCCCCCTGCCCTGGGCAGGGACACCTCCCACCAGACCAGGTTGCTCAAGGCCCATCCAGCCTGGCCTTGAACCCCTCCAGGGATGGGGCAGCCACAGCTTCTCTGGGCAACCTGGGCCAGGCTCTCACCACCCTCATAGTAAAAAATTTCTTCCTGAGATCTAATCTGAATCTTTTTTCTTCCAATTTAAAACCATTTCCCCTTGTCCTATCATTACCCTTCCTGGCAAAGAGTCCCTCCCCAGCTCTTCTATAGGCACCCTTCAGGTATTGAAAGGCCGCTATAAGGTCTCCCCGGAGCCTTCTCCTCTCCAGGCTGAACAATCCCAGCTCCCTCAGCCTGTCTTCATAGGAGAGGTGCTCCATCCCTACAGAATTCTGTATTACTACAGAATATTCAACATGGAGGTTATGGGTTGTAAAGAAGAGACTTTGAAGGGCAGAAGAGTAATTGAAAATATCATGGTTCCTTCAGAATACCCCATATCCTCTTTGAGGGGACATATAGGGCAGACATCACCCAGTGGTATATGGGTCTATAACTGGAATGTCATTATCTAGCACTGGTAATTGGAACAATTGTTTCTGTATAGCTTCAATTATGTATGCAGACCTTACACTCTACAATCTAAGCAACTCTTCATGAGAAACATATCAAGCTCTCTGCAGAAGACAATGCTGGATATGACAATAGATGGACAGACAATACTTCTCCAGTACGTTGGAGCAGTCTTCTGTTGGGTCACAGGTTTCAATATACTCCTTCGCATGACTGAACTGAAGAATTTATTCTAACTACTTCTCAATCATGTCTTAGTATCAGGGTTTCTAATGATCTTCTGTAGTTCAGAGAATACTTTCCTTTCAGTAAAATTGATGCTGCAGTGAATATATTAGTTTGGCTAATTAATGCCTCTTTTTTTTTTTTTTTCTTTCAAAAGTGCTGAAACTATAATACAGTGCAACATAAAAAAAAGCCAAACAACAACCCAGTCCCTGGGGTGACATACAGAGACTCAAAGTTTGTCAGACCTTAGGAGCATTTTCCAGTGGAAGAATTCAGGTTACTGGGACATTTCCTACTACTACTTGGTGAAAAAGAGTTTGCTGGTTAAGCTAAGAAATCAGAGCAAGGTGAACTAACATCTTGTGCTCCAGACTGCAGTGCCACCCCAGGTGAACCCTATCAGCAGTGGGATCAATTCATCCTCCACCCCAGGCAGTCCCCTGGTGTTGCTGAAACTATAATACAGTGCAACATAAAAAAAAGCCAAACAACAACCCAGTCCCTGGGGTGACATACAGAGACTCAAAGTTTGTCAGACCTTAGGAGCATTTTCCAGTGGAAGAATTCAGGTTACTGGGACATTTCCTACTACTACTTGGTGAAAAAGAGTTTGCTGGTTAAGCTAAGAAATCAGAGCAAGGCGAACTAACATCTTGTGCTCCAGACTGCAGTGCCACCCCAGGTGAACCCTATCAGCAGTGGGATCAATTCATCCTCCACCCCAGGCAGTGCCCTGGTGTACTCCAACCAGTTCCAAAAGTAACCTGGATTCTTAACTTCAAACGTTGGTGCACATGAGCTCGAAAATAGGTTAAATCAGGCATTTCCAAAGTATTTTTGTATGCTGTAAATAGCTTCATACAACATACACACTGGGAATCATCAGAACAGGATGAGCAGACAAGCTGAGCTTGTTAAGAAAGCAATTGCTGAAGTATTTCAGAAATAGGAGCATTCTCAATCACACAATTTTCCTTCGTGCTCCACATTGCTCCAAGCCCCATCCAGCCTGGCCTTGAACCCCTCCAGGGATGGGGCAGCCACAGCTTCTCTGGGCAACCTCTTCCAGTGTCTCATCACCCTCACAGCAAAGAATTTCTTCCTAATATCTAATCTAAATCTCTCCTCTTCCAGTTTAAAATCATTACCCCTTGTCCTGTCACTGCACTTCCTGACAAAGAGTCCCTCCCCATCTCTCCTGTAGCCCCTTCAGATATTGGAAGGCTGCAATAAGGTTTCCCCAGAGCCTTTTCTTCTCCAGGCTGAACAACCCCAGCTCCCTCAGCCTGTCCTCACAGCAGAGGTGCTCCAGTCTCTGACCATCTTGTGGCCCTCCTCTGGACCCGTTCCAACAGGTCCATGTCCTTCCTGTGCTGAGGTCTCCAGAGCTGGATGCAGTACTCCAAGTGGGGTCTCACCAGAGCAGAGGGACAGAATCATCTCCTTTGACCTGCTGGCCACGCTGCTTTTGGCCCAGGATGTGGTTGTTTTTCTGGGCTGTGAGCCCACATTGTTGGCTCACATCGAGCTTCTCACCAAACAATACCCCCAAGTCCCTCTCCTCAGGGCTGCTCTCAATCTATTCCCTGCACAGACTGTATTTGTGCCTGGGATTGCCCTGACACAGGTGCAGGACCTTCTACTTGGCCTTGTTGAACTTCATGAGGTTTGCACGGCCCCACCTCTCAAGTCTGTCAAGGTCCCTCTGGATGGCATCCCTTCCCTCCAGCACATTGAATGCACCACACAGGTTGGTGCCATCAGCAAACTTGCTGAGGGTGCACTCAATCCCACTGTCCATGTCCCTGACAAAGACGTTAGGCAGTCCCAGTAGCAACCCCTGAGGAACACCACTCATCACTGCTACCACAGGGACATTGAGCCGTTGACTGCAACATCCAGCCAATTCCTTATCCACCGAGTGGTTCATCCATCAGGTCCATGTGTCTCCACTTTATAGACAAGGATGTCCTGCAGGACAGTGTCAAATGCTTTGCACAAGCCCAGGTAGATGATGTCAGTTACTCTTCCCTTACCCACGTTGTAGAAGGCCACCAAGTTTTCCAGGCACGCTTTGCCCTTAGTGAAGCTGTGTTGGCTCTCACCAACCATCTCCTTATTTCCCACGTGCCTCAGCACAGTTTCCAGGAGGAGGAGGAAACGATTGACTGAATAACTAGAAAGCCAAGTTACAGCTAAATTCATCTGAAATCCAGGAAAAAGAAATAAAATTAAATCTGTTCTTAAAACAAAGAAACACTAAAACACTGTAAAATACAGAAATGAGACTTATATAAACATTTCTCATGCTTGGCTTAGTAATGAGGGCTTGAAGAAAACCCCCCTGAGGGATATTTCAGCTCCCAGCATTTAAGCCAAACCTAATATGGCCTTAATTCTTGAGAGACTATTTTAAGGTCGACTCAATTTTAATTAAAATAAGCATAAATTTTTCCACTGCGTTTTGAGAACTGGAATTGTTTCATACATGCCCTTTTGGCAGGACAGAACACGAGGAAGTTAATATTTGCAACGTATTTACATATATATATTTATCTATATTTCAGACAATCTGTATTTCTGTTTACATCTGTATCTATAGCTAGATCCATCTACATGTATTTCTGGCCAGCTATTTGTTATGACATGAATAAGGTAACTTCTGTCATCTTGCTTAAGAAACTGGTTTTATTCAGGTCAATAATTTAAAGAAGGTCACGTAATCATGGATACAGTCAATTTGACTGCCATTAGAAACAGGCACTACTCCTGACACTCTACCATGTAGACTATTAATACCCATAATTTTAAGCTCTTAAGCATCTAATATTCCTTTTAAATAATTTCACCTTTTTAAAAGAATTGCTAAGATATTTTCACGTTCTCTTCTGAGAGAAGCATCTGAAAGTCAATTCATCCTTTCCTATTTGCAGAGACCTGTTTAGAGAATTGAAACTTTACAATGTTTTTCAGTGAAAATTGTTCTTTATTAACTTTATGTGAATTGATGGTTAAAATAGAAAGCTCATTATTTTTGTAACCTTGGTATCTTTTCTGCAATTACCTATAGCATCCTGAACAATATCTTACTCTTCACGAGTCTTTACTCAAATGTAATTTTTTTTTCCCACCTGAATATCTTCTGGTGCTGTGTTGGTCCCTGCCTCCCTGTAATTTTCTGTCATAAATAATTGTATCATATAGGCCTTTATGCTCATATTACATTAGATATCAACATTTCAAACAATAATCCCAGTTGAGTGACATATATTTCCCATAAAGATTCTACGTGTGCTCACAAATTGGGTATAGAATTCTCCATCTCCTGAAGTGATCTGATAATCTACCCACTGAGGTTGAGGCTTAAAAGGGAGCAAGACAAATGAAACTCTTAGTGGTTAGAGGACTGGTGGTGTTCATAACTTGAGAATCCCACTCATTTCTCATTTAAGTCATTTTGGCTTTCCCATTTATTTTAGTACTGGATGAATCCAGCTTATACTGGCCTTGCTAACCACTGAGACAGCACTAGTTCAGTTCATGTGGAGGTGGTTACAATTGCAGCCACAGAATTGTCTATACATTGCAGTTGGCTTTAAAACTGAACCTGACGTGCTTCTCACAAATACTTGTTATTGCAGGCATTTGAAAAGAAAAAAAAACTCAGAAAATTAGAAAATTTGAATATGTTAAATATTTTTTAATATAAAGAATAATATAAAATGCATGTAAATAATCATAATCCATATTGTAGAGAAATGGGAAACTCCATATGTGTCTGCAGCAAGTCTGACACGCTTGAAACATTAAGAAACTCTCCCCTGGAAACAATCTTCCACTACACAAATGATAAATGTTGACTCTTGGATATATAAAAGTCTTACCCTGTGCTTCACAAAATTGTCAAGGATAGTATAATTACTAAGTACAGAACATATGTAACCATTTATGTTTAGGAAAAAAAGTTATACACCAAAGTTGAATGCAAACATAACCCAGCTCTGAACCCCTTCACGTTCCTCTTCATATCACTTTCAACACAAACAGGACAAGCCACATGTAAGTAACATGCTAATTACATACTAAACACACCCCGGGAAGGGTAGCTTAAGTCATGTAAGCTGCTAAGTGAGAAATCAACATAATACAAGTTTTTAAAAAGGATGTAACATTTTGTTGACTCTAATTGAACACGGAATTGCCATCACCACATAATTGTTCTTAAATCAGGGGAATGTGTTTTAACTTGACTGTACCTGAACTGTACATCTTTTACATGGAGTGTTGAATATACTTATAGAATAGATATACTTGCAAATATATACTACTATTCTACTTATAGAATATATATATACTTGCAAATAAATTTGCTATATTACTTTAATCAGGAAAAAAAATAATACTTGGAAAGTACTATTTTAATGCAACTCTGTGTTTGAACATTCATCATGACAGTGATGGGAAACTCAAAAATGTTTTCATTTTGACAAGCTCCATCCTTGTTCATTCTCCCTGAAATTCTTACTGTGCTTCAGAACAGCACAAACGGGACAAAACACACACATCTCTGTATGAAGGAAATTTCACTGAATTTCACTGAATTTCTAGAGTTGGAAGGGACCATAGAGATCATCTAGTCCAACTCCCCTGCTGAAGCATATAAATAATAAAAGTACTTCTGCTGTTTAAGATCAATCCCCGTGAAATAAATGAATTTTAAGCATTTACACCTCCCACTTCTGCCAAAATAATTTTCTTCAGTTCCTCCAAGCGTGGTGTATTGCATGTCTAATTTGCAAGAACACAGCCTGAGATGAGTGAGAGACAGCACGAAGTGCTAACCCGGTTCCTCCAAGCGTGGTGTATTGCATGTCTACTTTGCAAGAACACAGCCTGAGATGAGAGACAGCACGAAGTGCTAACCTGGGTCCATCCATAGGAGGGTTGCCTGCAGACCTTTCTGAAATCCAGAGGATTTTGTTTAAATCCCAAAGGACTCTGAGTTACAACGGAGCCTCCTCCCCTGACGCAGGGAGTAGCCCGTCTGTGCTAGTCCTGTACCTGGAGTAGAATGGATCTTCCCCCATTTAACTTCCCTGGAAGGGGAAGGACCTTCCAAGGGGAAGGAAAAGAAGGACCAAAATCTCATTCTTGGCTGCTTGTACCCACTTAGGTAAGAGGAAGAGAGATGGCTTTTTAGGGGTGGTTCTGCTTGTCAGTACTTAGAGTGTGAGCAGCCCAAGAGTGACTCCTGTGCCAAACCTCATCGGTCCATCAACCTGCCTCCTACCAAGGGGATACAAGGGGCAACCTACAGCAGAGTCTGAACCCACAAACTGATGGAAAAAGTTACCATTATGGTTTGCTCATGCACTGCAGATGGGAGTTATGTTTCCCTAGTGACATACGCCAGCAAAGGTGCAATTTCTGTGTAATTTGTATGTACTAATTATTACACAAGCTCGTAGTGCATGCGGCTGAGCGTATCCAGCTTCGACAATCCACCTCTGCTGGACTTACCATTTCATAATTTTCAACCATCGTGTGGCATGAGCTGCCTTCGATGGCTTGCTGTATTAAAAAGATTTCTTCAGATAGAAACAAAGTGATAAAATAAACCAGTTGCCTTGTTTTTACTTACTGTCTCCCTGAGACACGCAGGTTTGAGTGCTAGTAACTGGTGTTGCAGGTTTTTTCTAAGAAACATCTCATTCTTCATCACATCATCCACATCTTCGTGTGGACTGAAAAGATTTTCACATTAAATTAGCCTGCATTAGCCTGTTGTCATTCTTAAGAATTACAATGCATACTTAAGAACGTATTGAAATTGAATTTCCAAAATATAAAAATAACTATAATTAAGCAGACATTTGATTGATATTCACTCGAGACTTGTAAATATAAAAGACTCTTAAATATAGATGGAACATATTAGCTGTGGGTGGCTTCAGCCTATCTCGTGTGATTGATAAACAGCTGAATTCAAGTTCAGAGCACTTCCACCATCAGTGGCTAACCTAAGGGCATTTAAAATAACATTGAAGGTTGGTCAAAAGCCATTACAGCTGAATTCCTCTTATTTAAGGAAATCAATCCATCTATTAATTACTACTCAATGCTCTGCCCAATTAATATTTACATTCATTCAAATTTTGAAAATGAGAAATTTACCCGATTTCACCGATAATGAGCATGAGGTTTGGTTTTTTTCTCTCCTCACTAAGTTCACTAGCTTTGCCTCTTTTCTGGCGTATTTCCTACAAATTCCTGTGTATTTCCTGTGCATATAATAGTTATAGGGGATCAGGCACTAGAAATCTTGAATTCTTTTCATTCTACAGTGACTCTTTGCAAAGAATCCCTTGAGGGTTTACATTAGGGATGCAAAGATAAAATGCATTTTAACAATGAACCTCAAGCATGGTTGGGAATATGGCATCTCTTCTCATGTATGTTATGGTTTTTAGGAAAAACAATAGATACAGGGTAACAGAGCAAGAATTAACAGATACACTCTAGTTTTAATCTGATTCCATGCTACTGACAAGATTGTGATAAACCTGAAAAACAGTAACAGAGAACAAAAATAAAAGACCAGATTAAACCAGAAAAATATAAGTAGATGTGTTGATAGTTTGCATTTCTTTAACATATACATATAGTTGTGCCATAAATAAATAATTTTACACAAGTATCGCAAACATCGTGCTACAGAAAAGGCTAAGATACTGCACCCAATACTCTCCAGCACAACTTTAAAATAGCCGCGGCAGAAAAATGTAACTTTTTGTATCTTTTTCAGGCCTTGGAGGGAATAATTGCGCAAACACTAACAATCAGCAAGATTAGAACAAATAACCAGTAAGCATTTAGAAATCCATGGGACTCACACATTAAAATGCCATTAATATATTACATAAAGTGTATGAGTGAAGTAACAGACCTTACGTGGTGGAAAAATCTGTAAGGAGTACATAGAATACACACTTTGAATTTAAAACGCCATCTTTTTCCTGTCTGTAAATTTACTATAACTGTAACCAGAGAGTGCTGATATTTTATCTAATCAATGAAAATTGCCACCTAATTTCTCAAGGTCCAGCTCATGAAGTAATTTGAACAGCTGTACATTTTTTCTCTTTCTTTAGCAAGAAAGGTACTACGCTATAGTAACACAGCTTTTTAAGGAAGAGAAGCAAACAAACGGTCAAAAAAAGATTAAAATTATTGTACCAGGTGATAAGAGTTTTTCTTAAATGAGAATATGTAGTTTGGATTGGAGTTCAGTCCTCCTGAACTTGTGAGGAAAGAGTGGTAACTGGCAATAAAATCCAGTGTCTTCGGCTTCAAAACCACTAGAGTTCAGCTCCAGTTCAGTAATAACTAAAAGTCAGCTCTGACTCATAGTCGTGTTGGTCCTATGACTTCAATCACTGGTATGTATGGAAATTTTAAAAGTAAAAGTAAACCTCTATGTCATAAAAAAGATCTTCACAAACCGATTTTACTTTAACAGGCACCTTCACGGCAACGACACCAGAACGGACACAGTTATTAGAAATCTTGGAGCTCTGTGCCCTACTGGTGTTTGGTTACAAACTCAGAACTTCATACCCATTTTAGCTACAAACAGTAAAGTACGAAAGATGTAAAGGAAAACTTAAATGGATTTCATTATTATGAAGAATGAAGGAGAACTGACAGTACTAATTAAACAAATTTACATCCAATGTTCTCTAGATATTTTTCGGACACTTCATTCATCAGGCCACAGAGTCTTTTATGATTTTATTAGCCACATAGAAGATAACTTGGCCACAAGAGGGCTCACATATTTTATAGTTATTTTTTAAAAAATATGAGTATAATAAAATTATAACCATATACAGGCTAAATTCAAGGCAAATATCTGTTATCTAGAAAGTCACACTGTCATGAAAAAATAATTTGCATGGTTCTTTAATAAACTATCAGGAAAAAAAAAGAAACAAAAAAAAATATCTGTTATCTAGAAAGTCACACTGTCATGAAAAAATAATTTGCATGGTTCTTTACACTATCAGGAAAAAAAAAGAAACAAAAATAAGGATATTCCCATAGTCTATTTAGATCTCACTGCTAATTGGCTTTTCATAAATGCATTTCTATGATGTTATAATGATTAGCTATGTATAAAAGGACAAATTCATCTCTAATTTAAACAAGCAATTTTAATGGTCTGCATTAAAAAAATTCTCCAGTCCCTAACTATTCAGGTAGCACAGTGTATACTCATTAAAGTAGACCTGATAAGAATAATAGAACTTTATTTTTCTACAGAGACTTACACTGTTATTAAAAACACTGATAACACTGTTATTATGTTATTAACATAGTCTATTCTCACTGCTCTCAGATGAGAAGATAACTCAGTGCCTGTTTCAATGAATCCTGAACTTAATGAGAAACTCTCCATTGACCTTAGAGATACTGTATGAGACTGAACAAGGACAAAGCACAATACAGAGAGTTTGCTGTGCAATGGATGTGCCTTCATTACAGTTCAATGTTTGGAGGACAGGAGTTACTGCATTTCCACACCTTTGATTGCTGTTGTGGAGACAAAAAAAAAAATAGAGGAGAAGAACTGTCTGAAATACAGCAGAATGTGCAGTTGGTGGGAAATTTTGTTCTTTAAAAATTGGTATCGGTCAAAAAAAAAAAAAAAAAAAAAATAGAGGAAAAGAGCTGTCTGAAATACAGTAGAATGTGCAGTTGGTGGGAAATTTTATTCTTTAAAAATTGGTATCGGTTCAGATGGATTTGAAATAAACTTGAAATTCTGAAAAAAAAAATCTTGAAAAAATGAAATATGAAGTTTAAAAGATTAAATAGATTCCATCGGGACTCCATGAATTTGAAATTAAAGTTTGTCCCTACAGCAGTACCGGAGATAACACCAAGAACACATTAAAGTCATTTGGCACCTGCTGGGGCTCTCCTGCCCTGCCACTCCAGGCAGCACTCACACACAGACTGTCTTTGGCTGCAAACCCTCCAGCTCCCACATCTTGTCCCAGAGCTTTCAGACTCCAGTTCCAGGTTCACAGGAGGGACTCTGGAAGCTCTGACCACCCGAGGCTACTCAGGTTTTCCACCCTATTTGCATGCTGTTGTTTTTACACCCTCAAATGCTAGTGACTAGGTAACTGAGTAATGTATATAACCACCTTAATTTTCACAAATATAATTTGCCAAAGCCATGGGCATGAACTACTTTATCAATGCAATCCAAGCAATAATACTAGACCTGTTCTATAGAGCCTGGAATGTCTTTTTCTATGTTGTAGTACTTTGCTCAGCTTCCTTTCCAAGATAGGAAAAAAAAGTTTAAAGAGAAGAAATTACATCAACAGAGAGGCTTCTTAAATGTCTTCAAAGCTCAAAAATGTTTCTGTGATTTACCTTTCCTGACCTTTATGCTTCTTCAGTTTCCCAGTTTCAGCAGTCGAGGTTCTTTCAGCAGCTTTCTGTGCAGGTACTACATGTGTTATCTGGAAGTAAGTAAAACAGTGTTAATTTTCTTTGCTAACTATGCAAAAACAAATACAAAGTTTTGCTAATATACAGTGCTATTCTTGGGACAAGTTTTGCTTTTTGGGGCTGCTAGATATTTCCAGTATCCTGTTAAAAATCAAAATATTTTGTAATCTAAGCCAGTCATTCAAAGTCAGCTAATTTTTTCTTTTGTTTCTAAGGGTTGTGACAGACAACATGTTGGCCCTATAATAAAAACAGCACTGCGGGCAATTTAATGCAATCTTGTCCTGTGGACATGTGTTTGAACCTCATCTTACAATGATAAAATTGCCATTCCCTGAAATGGACGAAGACTCAAGTCCCATCATTACAAACTCCCCATGGCAAAACGAGCCGTTTGTGGGAAGTGTCTGGTTAAGCCACCAGAACAAAGAACTGAACTCCTGACTCAGACCTAACCCTGATTTTCATGATTATATCTATGCTTGGAGACCAGCAATGCTTCCTCATCTTTGCTTTTGAGTGGCTGCCCTGACTCCCATCAGTCCCGGGCACACAGACTGGAGGGGAGCAGCGGCACATTTCCAGTCTGGGGGATTGGATGGAAGAACCTGGGCAGGTGCCCAAGCAGCACCCGTGCTGTACAACCTAGACACAGCCTGTGTGGCCTGGGATCTTGACCTTCCTTTCTGGGAAGCAGATTCCTATTTCTCTCAGAGAAATGCCCTGAGAAATTCTGTAAGGTCCTAGGGCAAAACTGCTACATAAATGTCTGCTAGTGTCATTGCTTCAGCAACTAAAAGGGTAAAGACGTAGTAGTTCTGTGAGATCCATATAGGTCTGTATATAGACATACATAAAATATATACCTAAAGTGATTAGCTTGTTATAATTAAAAGATCACCTTGTCAGTGAGTTCTTTCCTTTGTTTTGTACAGCATTTCTGTTTCATAAGGTGTTCCAATTCTCTTTTATCCTCAAGCATTAGTTTCAGCTTCACTGTGCATTCGCAGATTGGTCATTATAACTTCTTTTTTTCCTACTTGCCGTGCTGAAAACTGACAAATAAAGTCTAATGAGTACACAAACCTGGTTTAGTTTCCTGTGATAACTTTTCTCATTCAGGGAAAAAATACCACCATTGACCAGACACGCCGTATCAGAAATCTGAAAGAAACTAAGCAACCTCAAATCTTCCATTCTCCCTCAGCAGGGTGTCGTATATATTACTTTTCCAACTATAAATTATATTCTACATAGCACAGAGCAAATCTGGAAGAAAACAAAGATGAAATGCTTGTTCAGTCCTCTCCCCGGCCATCTCCTTCTTCACACCTCACACAGACACGTGTTCCCTCCACCAAGAGACATCTCCTCCCACTTACATTTCCTCAGGTCTCCACACAAACGTACTAGACAGGAACCTGGTAAATCAAATATGTTTCCCACCCGTGTGTTTGAGCAGAGCTTCCAGGCTTTTGGGGGTGTTTTGTGCTCAGCCCCAGCCCTGTCCAGAGCGAGTCATGGCTTTGTTTTTTCAGCTGCAGATACATTCCCCTTTCTCGCAGGGACACACGCTGGCAGCTACATGGCTCCTTCAGAGGTGTAAACACCAGAGTTAAAGAACAGGTAGTATTGCTCACACATTGCAGTATCAGGCTTTTTTTTTAAGTAAAGATGAGTAATTTGATCTACAAATGATGAAAACATGGCTCCTTCAGAGGTGTAAACACCAGAGGTAAAGAACAGATAGTACTGCTCACACATTGCACTATCAGGCTTGTTTTAAGTAAAGAAAAGCAATTTGATCTACAAATTATGAAAGCTGCAGATGAAATTCACTGTAAATAGTAATTATTACTAAATGACTGCAAAACCAATCACGTGGTCAAATTCTCCTTCCACGCATGGATTTTATACTGGTGTAACACCCTAATTTCAGTGATAACACTGAAAATGGAGTAAATGGAGAGTTTGTAAAAGCAGACTCAGGCCCGATGCAGCTGTGCACAAGAAGGGCCAGATCTCAAGCCAGGGGATAACGTTGCAAAGCAGCTTTTAAACCATGAGATTTCATTCCCAGCTGATTCTTCTTATGGATTACAGCTGCTTGAAATATCAGCATAACAGAGCTTCCCTCTCTGACTGCAGGGACACTGCAGGGTAGAAAAGACCATTTCTAAAGGCTTCCCACAACCTGAAGATCCCCAGTTCTTGGGAGGGTTCCTTGGTGAAGCAGTGGCACTTCAAACTCCAGTTCATTATGGCAGTCAAAAAGAAATGAAGGACAGTTGCACCTGTGTTTCTTTTAACATTTTCTGTAAAAAGATGGTAAAACCCCCTACTTTACTGCTAACAGCAGCTACTTTCTAGGCTTTAACCAGATCCATTTTAAACATTGTAAGTTCCCTGCATTATATTTTTCCAACTCCTGTAAAAAGATGGTAAAACCCCCTACTTTAATGCTAACAGCAGCTACTTTCTAGGCTTCAACCAGATAAATTTTAAACATTGTAAGTTCCCTCCATTATATTTTTCCATCTTGGGACAAGTTTTGCTTTTTGGGGCTGCTAGATATTTCCAGTATCCTGTTAAAAATCAAAATATTTTGTAATCTAAGCCAGTCATTCAAAGTCAGCTAATTTTTTCTTTTGTTTCTAAGGGTTGTGACAGACAACATGTTGGCCCTATAATAAAAACAGCACTGCGGGCAATTTAATGCAATCTTGTCCTGTGGACATGTGTTTGAACCTCATCTTACAATGATAAAATTGCCATTCCCTGAAATGGACGAAGACTCAAGTCCCATCATTACAAACTCCCCATGGCAAAACGAGCCGTTTGTGGGAAGTGTCTGGTTAAGCCACCAGAACAAAGAACTGAACTCCTGACTCAGACCTAACCCTGATTTTCATGATTATATCTATGCTTGGAGACCAGCAATGCTTCCTCATCTTTGCTTTTGAGTGGCTGCCCTGACTCCCATCAGTCCCGGGCACACAGACTGGAGGGGAGCAGCGGCACATTTCCAGTCTGGGGGATTGGATGGAAGAACCTGGGCAGGTGCCCAAGCAGCACCCGAGCTGTACAACCTAGACACAGCCTGTGTGGCCTGGGATCTTGACCTTCCTTTCTGGGAAGCAGATTCCTATTTCTCTCAGAGAAATGCCCTGAGAAATTCTGTAAGGTCCTAGGGCAAAACTGCTACATAAATGTCTGCTAGTGTCATTGCTTCAGCAACTAAAAGGGTAAAGACGTAGTAGTTCTGTGAGATCCATATAGGTCTGTATATAGACATACATAAAATATATACCTAAAGTGATTAGCTTGTTATAATTAAAAGATCACCTTGTCAGTGAGTTCTTTCCTTTGTTTTGTACAGCATTTCTGTTTCATAAGGTGTTCCAATTCTCTTTTATCCTCAAGCATTAGTTTCAGCTTCACTGTGCATTCGCAGATTGGTCATTATAACTTCTTTTTTTTCTACTTGCAGTGCTGAAAACTGACAAATAAAGTCTAATGAGTACACAAACCTGGTTTAGTTTCCTGTGATAACTTTTCTCATTCAGGGAAAAAATACCACCATTGACCAGACACGCCGTATCAGAAATCTGAAAGAAACTAAGCAACCTCAAATCTTCCATTCTCCCTCAGCAGGGTGTCGTATATATTACTTTTCCAACTATAAATTATATTCTACATAGCACAGAGCAAATCTGGAAGAAAACAAAGATGAAATGCTTGTTCAGTCCTCTCCCCGGCCATCTCCTTCTTCACACCTCACACAGACACGTGTTCCCTCCACCAAGAGACATCTCCTCCCACTTACATTTCCTCAGGTCTCCACACAAACGTACTAGACAGGAACCTGGTAAATCAAATACGTTTCCCACCCGTGTGTTTGAGCAGAGCTTCCAGGCTTTTGGGGGTGTTTTGTGCTCAGCCCCAGCCCTGTCCACATCAAATCATCGCTTTGTTTTTTCAAGTGCAGATACATCCCCTTTCTCACACGGACACACGCTGGCAGCTACATGGCTCCTTCAGAGGTGTAAACACCAGAGGTAAAGAACAGATAGTACTGCTCACACATTGCACTATCAGGCTTGTTTTAAGTAAAGAAAAGCAATTTGATCTACAAATTATGAAAGCTGCAGATGAAATTCACTGTAAATAGTAATTATTACTAAATGACTGCAAAACCAATCACGTGGTCAAATTCTCCTTCCACGCATGGATTTTATACTGGTGTAACACCCTAATTTCAGTGATAACACTGAAAATGGAGTAAATGGAGAGTTTGTAAAAGCAGACTCAGGCCCGATGCAGCTGTGCACAAGAAGGGCCAGATCTCAAGCCAGGGGATAACGTTGCAAAGCAGCTTTTAAACCGTGAGATTTCATTCCCAGCTGATTCTTCTTATGGATTACAGCTGCTTGAAATATCAGCATAACAGAGCTTCCCTCTCTGACTGCAGGGACACTGCAGGGTAGAAAAGACCATTTCTAAAGTCTTCCCACAACCTGAAGATCCCCAGTTCTCGGGATGGTTCCTTGGTGAAGCAGTGGCACTTCAAACTCCAGTTCGTTATGGCCGTCAAAAAGAAATGAAGGACAGTTGCACCTGTGTTTCTTTTAACATTTTCTGTAAAAAGATGGTAAAACCCCCTACTTTACTGCTAACAGCAGCTACTTTCTAGGCTTTAACCAGACCCATTTTAAACATTGTAAGTGCCCAGCAGTATCTTTTTCCAACTCACTCTTTTTCTCATTGCAAACCACTACCATATTTCTCATTAGATCACTCAATCTCTCTTCAATTAGATCACTTCAAATCTCTGCTTTGATGTTCTTTCTACTTGGTTTTTATTTACTCCTCTGAAGTAGGAGTAAATCTCAAAGCTATGTCCTTCCTGACTGAAAAGAAGGGCAAACCTCTTTTCAAATGTGGAAAGTAACCATAAACTGGATTAAAATTCAACTTTTGAAAACAAGTGAGATTGCCGCCCCTTTTCACAAGCATCTCCAGCTGATTGAAATCTATTCTTAATATAGGAATATTGGTCAACCTCATGAGCGAAAAAGTATTTGCTATTTAAACTGTATTTCATGCCCTTCAGCTTTAAAACCTAAGGCAGGCCTAGTTAAGATTTTATTCAGATTTATATATAAAAGTGATAAGAAACACCAACACTAATGTAACAACCATTAGTGCATTGAAATATTTGCTTTTCAAAAGCTGGAAATATATGATTCCAGGTATTAATTACTGTCACTCATTCAACTCACTGCAGAATGATGGACTACATTTTATATCCTCTTTAAGCTGACCGAAGCCAATTAAACAAATCTCTGCCCCCCTTTGATGTAGCCAATGAAACCCAGGTGAAGGGCTAAGAAACTAGTGCTTCCTTCCATTCAATTTAAGGTCTCCTGTGCCTTCGTTTTTTTTACATTGATGTTGTTCAGAGTAAGACACCGGGACACCCCACAGCCATAATCCTACTGAATATTCTCCACCGTGAGCTTCAGCTCTCAGCAGCCACCCTTGGTACAGATGCATGGTCTTTGGGCTGCCTCAACACATGGCCATCTGTCATGATTGCATGGTGCCTCTCCACAACTGGGTCGGATCCTTGCCTGAGGGCATTAGGTTCCAGACAATGCTGGTTAAGATGAACAGTTTGGTTAAACCCTCCAAGGGCCATCTGTTCTACAGGAAATCCTTTCTCTGGGTCATTAATGAAGTGTTCCCAGCACATAACTATATATTTGTCTCCTTATATAAGCTTTTATGGAATAGGAATTAGGAGGGCATGTTGTTTGCAAATGAATAGTTTGCAAAAATACCAAATTTCCTTACATAAGTTTGCTTGGTACACCTCTCAGTACAGACAAAAACTAACCACATACTTGGCAGAGGCAGTTCCTGCTTAGCTAGTGTTACAGCATGGTCACACCACCTCAGGACCTCAGGCAACGTCAAAGAACTGAACCTTGATCCAAACCTTGCAAAGAAAAGCTATTACCCCCTAGAAATCCAAACGTGAACCCTATTGAATAGGATTCCAAAATTTAATTTTGGTAAGGAAGTCAAGCTCCTCTGTAGCCCAAGTCAGAATGGTGCATATTAGCATGGCTATTGCAAGACCTGTATTTCAGGGAAGACCTTTCACATATTTCAGCTATGTAATCAAAGACATAATTAATTTTTAGCAAATTAAGATTGGCCACAATCTAATAACTGAAGCTTTTCATGTTCACTAAGCTTTTCATCCACCGTTCAAACACACTTAGCTTTCAGACACTGGAACTGTATCTTCCTGAGTAGGAGAGAGCATTCTGCTCAGCCACTCTTTTGGGAACATCTCCCCCTCCTCCCAATCTCATTTTCATTTAAAGACTGTAATACAACACATCCTACTTATCTCAGTACAAAAAGCTACTTATAGATATATTGCTAAAAATTATGAACTACTGCATTTCAAAATATGATTAGATTTCACCCTGGACAAGAGTCCTAATTGACTAAAAGGTTCTAAAACTAAAGATATTGGCTGAACAGCCATGGAGGCCTGGAGGTGGAGGAAGATACAATGGGTTTATAGACTTGCTCAGAGGGCTTGATGCATTTTTACTTTATGTCTAATCTAGAAGAGTGTAGTAAATATATCAGACACAGTGACCTGACTGAGAATCTTCCATTCTGGGGAATTTTAGGAGCACTCTTTCCTCTTTCATAAGTCCCGAAATTAGAATTACTTAACTCATTTTAAAAAAATAATCTAGAACCTTAAGATTTATGAGCAAGTCAAAGGTTACCGTCCTCTTTTTTGGATATATTTATAGCTTCTACTAGCAATACAAGTGGCATCAAAATGGTTTTATGGCCTGTTAAAATCATATAGCAAATTCACTCTTTTAGTTCAGAAATTGTTGGCAAACTTGAATGAGCCTCAACAGTATAATACAACATATTTAAAAAACAATAAATATTTTTCCCATTAATTAGTGGCATTATTATAAGAATTGACAATAACAAGGAGTAAATCTTCAATATAAATACTAAGGAAGAAAACCATTCAGTCTGTACTAAATATTAGAAATTAAAGGATTAATTTAGGGACTTTAGAAAACAGAATGAAACCAAGAAATGAAACTAGAAATAAGAGACACAGGGCTATGAAACAGATTCCAGGGGAACTGTGGCGATCCTGTTATCCGTGACAATTTTTCTGCTCTACTATTATACGCTTCCCATCATGATATTACTTGGATATGAATGATTTGTTCTAAATTACTAAAATAATGAAAAACATTCAATAAGAAAAACCTCCCCATTGATGTAACAAACTAGAATGATCTACGCTTGGACTCGATTATCTTAAAGGTCTTTCCCAACCTAAATGACTCTATGATTCTAATATACTTTTCTATCTCTGGAATTAATGTTTATGTGCAATAAACACTAATTCTTCTTGCATATATGCACTGTTTTATCAAAAGTGCACTATGCAATCATCAGCTGATACAGAATATAAACAGATACAAAATCTTTGAAATGGATTTTCCATTGTAAATATAATCCCTATCTAGATACATAACAATTTCTAGAGGTGAATGCAGGTGTCCCCTGCTCTATCTACAAAACAAAATTACACAGCCAAATCTGCTATAGTACAAACACCAAGCAAAGTATCAGCTAACACTGTATGTGTACTTAATAGTAATTGAATAGTAATTGAAAAGAAATTGCCCTTTACTGAATGTGCTATTGCGTGTTCCTTCAAACCCACATGCAGAAATTAAAAAACTACACAGCAGAACCTTACCAGTATAATGCAGTGCTTTACTCATTAACAGCAGATTGTATCTTGAAAGCACTTCAGGCCAGGCCAAAGTCTCCATGGTTTGTGAGAGGCACCATCCTCCCAGGACTGTTGAGCCACGGGCAGGATGTCAGGTCAAATCTGAGCATCCCTGCATCCCCCTTGTGATGGCTGGTCAGGTCTGGGCATTTGTCCACTTGTTTAAGAGATTGAAGGGAATAAATGTGCTTTGCTCTTTTTAGAAGGGTGTGTGGAGAAGGAGGATTCATGTTCTCTCTTGCAGGATCAATAGAGTATTGATCAATATCAATACAAAGCCACACAGCTCTGGTTAATGAATTTTTAATTCACCGGGTTAAAATCCTATTATCTTTGATGTGTTTTAAAGCACAATGAAGGTTGTAGGCACTACAAAGAACAACAGTATGAGCACTAGTAAAAACATAATAGAGCTATGGTTATTATGGATGGGATACTTAGAAATTCAGTGAACAGGAAAAAAGATTGTGAAATAGCAGCAGTAAATTGGTCAGAAGACATTATACAGCCACAGAGGATGACAGATAGAAGAGGAGAATCAGCTATTAAAGGAACACAGAAAAATGTTAGCAGTATTTCAAACTCCTCAAAACATTTCTAACAAGAGAAGAAATAGGCCAGGTCATTTTACAGGTGAAAAATATAATCAAGTGCTCCTTTGGTTCCTCAGATATATACAGACAGGTACAGATTTGGTCCATGGATAGTGGATTTTTGACACTTTTATAACAGAAAAACTCACAAAATACTAAAAAATGCAAGAGGGAATTAGCAACCACAACATCTATACCTGATAGCATACTGGTAAAATGGAAATTATTATTTTGTCAGATAGTACTAGAATAAAAGATGAGATCAAAAGACCCAGTTCTCACCCCCTACATAATCTTTAGGGGGTAGGATGGGCATCTGTGCAAGACCAGGGAACATTCTGTAGCAAGGCAGTTCTTACAGTATCTAAGCATCTTTTTTGGCTTTGAACCAAAATCTCCTCCTGCTTGAGGAAGATACTGTCCTTAAAATGACACAAAAAAAGGTTTTGGAGGTGGTGTGGAGGCTGATTTTCTGTCAAAATTGTATATTGTTGATACTGAGACTGAAATGTTATGTTATTGCTGCTTAGATTTTACTGTATGATTAAAGCAATAGGGCAAGTAGAGATCTAGGTGTCAAAGTAGTACTTAAATGATACTGAATCCATTTAACACGAATGTAAATTAAAGTCTTCAATGCAAGCTATTCCTCTTATGCTTATAACACTGAGCCAAAAGTCCAAGTAACAAATAGGTAATTACCAACAGTATAGCAATTTTTGTGTTGTAATGCAATCAAATACCACTTTCAAACCTCACACATATTCCAACTAACCTATACGTGCTCCAGTTCGGTTTATCTCAGCACATGGCTTGTTCTCACCATATGCCATAGGTTTCCAAATCTAACTCTGATTAATAGGATATGTCAAATAACTGTTGAAGAAAATCCAGCTTCAAAAAGCGAGGCTGATTAATACATTGATTTAGATATTAGCTTCTAAACACTGATTTTTTTTTCTATTATTTGAAGTTTTAGTAAAGTCAGGGGTATCAACAACCTTTACTCAAACAAAGGCATTGTGAAACCTAAATTGAATCCAAGTAAAAAGAAAATAAAAAAATCCTTTGTTCTTATAATGTTTTGCCACATTTATTTTGTATTATAAAAATAATCTGCAAAAGTTAGTGTCCATAAAAAATATATATATACATTTTCCCAGCAATTATTTTTCTAAAATGTTTAAAATGTAATCTGTAGCAAAAGAGAAATCCAAACTGTTTAACTTTCCTCATACCTTTTGGTAAATGACAGGGTGTAGTAGTAGGTACAGATGACAAATCACATTTTTGTTTGATGATGGGCACTTTCAGAAACCTCAGAGCAGAAGGAGTTTTTATGTACTATGAACAACGAACAGAAATTGGTTACAGGTTCGTAAGCACTAATCATTCTTAAAAAGGAGGAAAGAGCATTTTTCAAAGGAAAACTTTCAAATCCTATTAAAATGTTAAAAGATTTTTCATTATTACTTTTACATGGTTTTCTACTTAAAGGATGGAAAAGCTGGCAAGTGGGCAAAAGGACTTAGAAGACTAAGTCTTTGGAAAAGGAGGATGACTTTGTGTGAAGCAGGTCACACTTTCTCTCCATAAATCAAAGTGCTTTTGATCATTCAGCATGAAAAAAGGAAAGCATAAATGGAGAGTTACTCCCTAAATATCAAGAATAACACAAAGACATATAACTATCTTGTGAAATTAGTTAGGCCACTGCCACTGGAATCCCTTCCCATGACATTTCAAATGAAACTAGGATTTCATGAAGGACAAATGAATTGCTTGAATGAACTGCTCTGTGGAGTTAGCACATTTACTTGACTATGGACATATTTTAAAGTATTTCAGAGACAGATGACTATAGGCTTTTGAAAATTACACTAAGCATTAAAACCTTTAAAAAATCTAGTTATGTATATATTTGCAGACTCTTCTATAGCTCAGTAACATTTCTTGTTTTGCAATAATCTTTACTTTCATCTCAAGGGTATTCAGTCATTTCATAATATCCCGAAATAGCCTTTGAGTACTGACAGCTACAATGCAGTAAGATCCTTTATATATATATGTACCTGTTTGTCAGTTTTTCTTCCTTTCCTTTATGATGCAGGTATTATTGTTTTTTGAAAGCTGGGACAAATTAAGTGCATACCTTTGCAAGAATCTCAGTTTTCTGTCCCTGTGTTTCATGGCATTGTGCTTTGGTAGAGCATTGCTGCTTGTGGACAAAGCTAGGATTTGGTGCTTACATGTTTTTCAGTATTTTTACCTATCTTTAAGGTACAATGCTAATAAAGCAATTTCTTCTACCAGACTCCAACCTTGTCAGTTGAAGTGATTTCAGGCAGACAACCCCTGAGCTATGCTTACCCACTAATTACAGCCATCAGACATCATGCCCTATGATTCGCCATAGTCATTCTCTCTAGATTAAAGGATAAGGAACAGTGAGTACGTTTCAGTTTGAAGGGGAAGTGAGCAGAAGATAAGGACCAAGCCTAGTAGTGATATTACTTAACTGCTTTTGGATTAAATAGAAAAAAAAAGGCTGTTTAAAAGAGTATAGTTGCAATGATAGTAGTTACTAGTGCAGTGTAAGGAAAGTATTTCATCATTCAGTCAAGAAGCAAACATAGGTTTAAGAGAAACCAGTCCAGTGGAAAAAGAAAAACTATACTAAGACAAATAAAACAAAGGTATGACACAAGCAGAGCACTTTGCAATATTATCTAATGAAATCTATCTATATTTTAATTAGGAAAAGATAATTGCATACTTTTTTCTGTGCCACACCCAGGACACGTTGCACTTCTGTCTTGGTGTCTTCATCTTCTTTTTCTCCTTCTGTTGCTAAAGAAACCACCAAGAAATATGAAAAAATCTACGGGCATAGACTTTTGGAATGAGTCTAATATTAACCTAGAATTGTAGTTTATTGAAAAATTGTATTAAAATGAGAAAATAAGAAGTAATCTATAAATAGCATATTCAAAAAGCATACAACTTTTTGAAGATTTAAAGCTAATTGCATTAGCACTTTGATCTACAACAGTGAAAAACTTTCAGTTCACTGTCTGGGGACATAATAACTGGAGAGAAAAATACTTACACCACTTTTTCTTTGAAAACTCTGTTGGATCTAAGCTGGGATTGTCAACAACATTAGAAAGTGACAGCAACTCCTTGGCTTGTCCCGAGTTGTAACGCAGCCAGCTGGTTCTGTGTGACTGCTCAGCACTGCTCACACATTTGTACTACTCAGATGATGGGAAAGCAAAAATACTGTTTATAGACAATGAAATGAAACAGAAAATTGACAGAATCATTAAAGATGACAAAAAGGGAACATTTAATCAACTGACATTTTCCCCCCTAAGATTTATTCCAGGATTTTACTATTGATTCAATTTTGAGTACTTTGCTAATGATTCTGCTTGGTAATTGTTTTTTTTTTTCATCTTACATTGTCACATTTTCCAGGATTTACTGTAAGAAATGTCATTTTACATCACTAACATCTTTATTTATTGTAATAAAGTCAAAATACGCAGAATTTTATGGTAATATAGAAAAGACTATATTTATGCAATAATCTTCATGAAACAGTTTTAATAACTTGTTAAAATTTAGAGCAGATCTTTTGAGAGCATGAACGCTTTATTCCAGTGATATGTCATAGGATTTATACTTCCAGATTCAACCCTACTTACAAATTACTTTCTACATTCAGTGTTCATTCCTCTTTCTCTTGAGCACTGTGCACTCTGAGAGTGTTTTTATTCTCTTGCTTGTCCATCTTTCATTTCCACATTTGTATGCACTCAGGGTACCAACAAGAAGTCCCAGTGAGCAAAGTGTTTAAGTTCTCACTGAGTCTGCTCCTCCCTTGCCGTTCCCAGAGGGTGAGCCTTCCACTGCCAATGCTGCTTCCCATTCACTGTGCATATCACTGCTCTCACTTAGCTGACATAACTGCATTATTGCTATATTTCTTTCATGTTTAATACTGATTTATTGATTTTATTATTTGATGGTACGCAATCAAAAGATAAGGCCACAAAATGTTACATGTTAAATACTTTGGTATTGCAGACTAGTCAAGGTACCTTCATGGCATTTCACAGCTAATTGCAAGGCATACTCTGTATTTTGGGGCACTGAAAGATTTTAGAACCCACCTCAGAAATATGTTCTAGATATTTGGCAACTGTGTGCTCGATTTTAGAACCAGGAGGAGAGCGAGGCAAAATCTCACTCACCAGCCTTTGCAAAGGTTGGACTCTTATGTACTCGTTTGTTTTGAACTCAGATACTACTGCATCTGCGTTTGCCCTATTCATCCCAGAAGATCCCCTTAGATGAAGCATTTCTAGGTAAGCACTGGAACTAGCTTTGGAATAATATTAATAAAAAAGAAGTAAACATGTCTAACAATAAATATTTATTTTTAAAGATAATTTTATTTTGAAAACTTATTTTTCTCTTGAATTAAAAAAAAGCTTTCTAATGTCTAGATTTTTTTATATCCCCATAGGATATAACAAACCTGACTACTTAAGCTTTGATGTTAAAGGTCCCACTGGGATTTCTAGAACTATCACAACGTTTCTGGGTGCCTTGGCTACAATCCAGAAGTCTGTATAAGCTGTTTTCACGTTAAATATCAGTTCAGAAGCACACTATGAAGCCAAATCAAACCTCAGTTATACCATCTTACAATAATGCCTTCAAATACTTTTGGTAAATATACAAATGAGACACTAATTTTTAGCATTAGCTAACATTCTGTGCTGGCACGTTATTATCCCAAAAGATTTTCCTTGAAAGACAAAACTGTACCCTGGTCTAAATTTAGACAATCAAATCTTAAAATCTTTGATTTATACTTTCCTAATTGACATACAGTCCTGCTTACATCTTCAGGTTAAAGAAATGTTCTTAAAATGGCATGAGAATTATAAACTATTTTCATTATGAAGGGGCTTATTAAAGTTTACTTAATAGGCAACTTATTTTGTAGGGGTTTTTTAACCTTCACAAAGAGGTTTGAAAGACCTACTCTATAACATTATATTTTGGTTTTCTTTTTCTCCAATTTTCAAAAAATGCAGTCCTACAGTACTTACCCAGACTCACTGAAACTGAAAACTAAGTGAGTACTGCAGGATTGGCCCCCTATTAAAAAAGCCCAAGACACATGGTGCTGAGATTAACAAAACAAAGTAAAGCAGCTATGACTTGGCACAAAGTTTGACAAGCTGCAGAAAAGCAAATGTTTAAATAACTGAAGTGGTACTGATTTTCTATTCACAACCTTTTCTCTCCTAAACAGTATCATATTCTTTTCCAGCACATTTAGATTGCAAGTCAAGCTGTGTTTTATTTTTTATTATAATAAACCCAGTCAGTTTACTGTAACAAAGACATACTAGTGGTGATCAGTGTGAAAGCCAGTACGAAATCAGGCTAGGAAAAAAAAAAAAGTCAAATGGTAAAATAAAGGACCAGCCGTCTGGAAAGTTCCTGGATCATGTAAAAAGAAAATAAAAGGCAGTGTTCTTATGAGACTAATGCAGAATACAAAAATATTTTAAGACAAAACTCTGTATGCCTATGACATTTGTAAACAGCAGCAGCAAATCCTTTCAAATAATGTTGCATTTATTAAATGTTTTCCAAGTCCTCCTAAAACAAAATAGGAGCTTTTTAAATAAAAATATTTCCAGTAGCATTGTTTACATCTGTTTCTCTCAAAATGCAGTAATAACAAAATAAAACTGTAAAGTATTTTTGCTATATTTTTTCACACACAAAACAACTTCCCTACTTAAAAAATTAAGTTTATTCAATCTATGAGTTATTAAAAGGGTTTTGCATGTTTTATTAAATTTGCAATAAATGATGGTTTACAAAAAATAATGTATACGTAAGTATCTTACCAGAGTTTTAACTAATGATCTCTCATTTTCAAGTTCTGCCTTTGTTTGCTCTTAAATTTCAATCAACTAAAAAATAAACATGTAAGAATTAATGTTGGATTTCATACTACAAAAAGGCATAGTTCTCTAGAAATCCTTTCTAAATGCAGTCTCCCTGATGACTACATGTGGACATACACATATTTTTGTATTAAAACTGGTAACAAATAGACATTTTCACTTTTAGTTAGATACTTTTATAAGGGGTCTAATAATGTCACAAGGGTCACACATCTAAAGCTCTTTTGACATAGAGTGTGATGTCTCAGAAAGTAGGAAGATGATGAAAACATTAGAAATGGAGATTTCATTGACTTAAACTCTCAGAAAAGTGGATATTTGTGGAAACCTGTTACAGTCAAACAGCAGTGGCAGTTTGGAACTGCAGGGCCAATTCCACCATTCTCCTTTAAATTTGTAGAAAGATCAGCAGATGTCTCTATCATCTGCAGCAAGTTCTAATGTATGCTCACGAGCCAAACGGTGTCAGGTAAATTACAGATCTAGTCTCATTGAGGACAAAGGGTTGTGCCTAGAGAGCAATTTAAGCAGAATTCTTCAGCAATTCTTCAGAGGTTCCCAAATCAGACTACTTTAAACAGTTACATTGCAAAGCTTCCTTGGCTCTGCTGGGTTTGAGCTGCCTGACACCAGTCAGAGCTACTGTCACTTGGGACTTGCAAGTTAAACATCTATATTTCTCAGTGTCACCAGGAGCAGAGTTCGTTACTTACCGTATTTGCATTTAGAACTTATTTAAAACTAGACAATGTTGAGTACAACGCTGGCATTCATTTTCTTTCATAAAAATGGAGAAACGCTCCCCTTCAGCATAATAACCTAGAAGCCAGAATGCTCAGCCACAAATCAGGGCAGCCGACATTGTATGCTGCTGGGAGTTTTATGGGGCTTGATTACAATATCCCAAGTCATGGCAAAGTAGCCTAACTACCCCTCTATGATGAGAATAAGCCACCAGCCCTGTTCAAGCTGTGCCATTGGACACAAAGAATATGAAATTCATGAGACTAGATACAGAATACTCATGCACGAGCTCGACGACATACCAGAGCTGTGACTGCATGAGAAAGGGACAACCTTGTGTTTTGACTTGCTAGATCATTTATGCATTTTACATTAGACTATCAATTGCAAGAAGACAATAAACAAAACACCCCCACCCCCCAGTAAAACCCAAGCGAAAATACTCAGCAAAAATCTGAAGAAAGAACAAATCTGTAGAGAAGTCCCTTTCTCTGTGCTGAATATCCCAACATGTAGCCTAGAGATTATGGCTTTTCTGTCCTTGTTCTCTCTCTCTCTCGCTTTAAAGAGAGTATTTTCCCAACAGAACACAGTGTAACCTACCAGTTTAGTCATTGGTATGTGGAGCTATGGGTTAAAAGGTCCTCAAGTTCACCAGTGATCAGAACCCTAAGCAAATGCTCTAGTCCTTATGGAAAACTCAGTCCATGTAATCTCTTATGAAGCTTTGAGATAAATTAGAGAGGCAAGTGCCCACAGTTAGTGCACAGCTTGGTTGCCTGGCCACTGGAGGAAGATCCAGACTCCAAGTCCCACTTAAAAGAAATAATTCAGTCATTTCTAGTTAGTCCAGGTAAGAGACAGTGCTTCCAACTTGTTTCATCACCACCTATTACCAAGTGTGTCTGCTTTGAATTCTGTTTTTAAGTGTTAACTTTTCCTTCTACAGTGTATGTTGGATACTGGTGCCTGTATTAACTTTGTGACCTCCATTTCTGGGGTGAAATGTCCAACTGCTGGACACTACAGCAGTGTGTGCCTTCATGGTCAGCTCCTCTTTTTAAAGATCAAAGCTTTCTAACCGAAGGAGAACGTACACACATTCTGGCTGTCGAGAGAACATCATTCAATGGGATATGCAAAGGACAGGGTGGGGGTTGGCAATCAGAAACTTCAGTCAATGTTGTTAATCTTTTAGAATTTTAGTTTTTCTTTCAGGAATGGAAATATAATTATATTCATTATTAGAATTATAATGGGAAGATAAGGACTGCTGATTAAGTCCACAAACTGAGGTCGTATCTATGGGAAGATACTAGACAGAAAACAACGTCCCCCATCGCATGGAGATGAAGGTGAGGAAAGGAAAATCTAGAGTAAGTTTCAGGAAAAATTGCCTGTGAGTGAAAGGATGAAATATATGTACTATTTAAAATATTATTTGGACTTCGCCAATGAACTAAGAAGAAACATTCAGTATAGGAATAGATGACTGGCCCTCACTTTCCAGCATAATGAGACTTCAAACCAAAGTGGGATTCCTGAGCACTGTCAGACCTAGAGAAAGACAAAAACTAACATAAGAGACATCTCTTCTTTGACAGACTACTGCATTAGACAGACCAATTAATTTTCCACTTCTGATTTTGGATTTCTTGTACAGAACTGTAGTGAACATACCCTTTCAATGCTCTTGCAAAGATAAGGAGTTAGCACTATTTTCAGAGTGGGAAACTTGGTCATAGAAGAGAGATTCACGTAAGGTCACAAGGAAAGGTAATGAAAGGGATGATTTTAGAAATCCAGTGCCTCAGTTCTCACAAAAATATAATTTTTTTTAAGACACAAATTTGCATGAGAATTAGTAATCATGGAATTAGCACATAAAGGTGTAATGATTTCCCTTATATTTCACCACAAAGAAGTGAGTTATCTACAAAACACTTTGGAAATGTTTCACAAAAGGCATGTTTGTTATAGGAAAAAGTTCTGTGTCTATTTCTTAATTCTCAGAGTGAGAACTATACACTGTAGAAAAAAGTCATTTGAGAACCATCACAAGAAAGAAAGCCCACCGGAAAGATATCTAGATATTATACTGGAAAAACACTGACAGCTGTCAGTTTTTTACTGATATTGGATATTGATGAAAGTTTTTTAAAAAAGATTACTTTTATATCTTGTTCAGCTATTGTTTTGCTCAGACAGCATATCAATAATAATTCATATTTACTAACAGCTCTATCCAGGAATAGTTGAATATTTAACAAGTCACAGGTTAAAAAAAAAACATTTTCTTTTTTTGAGGTTACTAGTATATTTAACAAGTCACAGGTTAAAAAAAAAAAAATTTCCTTTTTTTTGAGGTTACTAGCTATTCACCTGTACAAATCTCTTTCCCTGCCTTCAAAAGGTTACTGAATGTGTTACTTCTTTTATTAAAGTATTCAATCCTTTTACTGTAGTTTATTGAGGCTCAGAATTTTCACAGTGTTTTAACAGCATTATAAAATATGACAGGATGAGCAAAAAAATCATGATATTCATTAGAGGAATACCAATTTATTATTACTCTTCAGTGGATTATACTACCATAAACCAAAATGCAACATAATTCACGTTAGTCAGCTTTCTAAGATTATTTGAACTACACAGTGCCAATAGCCCAAGCTCATTCCTGTTCTGCCAAGTGTAGCTTAAAACAGTAAAAATTACAGTACCTTTTGAACAGTTGGCTCATCAGCATCCATTTTTGATCACATTCTTTGAGCTTGCTTATCTGAAAACAAGAGCGGAAAGAGAAAAGCCATGAAATTAGATGCCTACATTAATGTATTCAAAATGTTTGCTTCAGGTCAGTCTCTAAACCCAGCGGAATGCACGGGGGATGAGAGTCCTGGCAGAGCTGTGACCTTCACCACCGCCCTTGACATTCACAGCCTTCTTCCTGCTGTTCAGCCGGCTGGTCAGATAGAGCTGAAGAAGTAAGTTCAAGAGCCAAGTGTGACTGAGTGCCCACAGCTTTTCATTAATACTAATTCTGGACATCCTTGCTGTTAGTCACAGCCAATACAAAGTGTTTTAGCAGGTGGTTCTTTATTGCTCATACAAAACTAGCAAAAGATAAGAAGCGCCATTGAATCAGATGATAAACGGGAATCGGGAATATTCTCTGTGGCAAATTCATCTCGCCTCTGTTAAAGGTGATACTGGGTCTAATCTACAGACACAACAAAGCTAAACAGCAGAATTCTACTCCACTGCCATAGTTTCTAGTCCCCCATTAAATATTTCACTTTAACAATACACAAGAAGCAACCTGTAGGTAAAGACTGTACATTGTACTTCTCAGGAAAAAACCCTTCTTTTAAGAACTGTAATAAAGCACAGGTGTCCAAAGCAGCAACAGCTTATTTGGTAGAAATGGATTCTCTTAGAAACTTCCACAGAAACACAAACCTAATTGTATGAAGAAATGCACATTCAAATACTTTGCAGAAGATCAAAAACTACTGTAGAGAGAAAGTAGGTTTTAATACAGTTCTCTTAAGATAAAACAGTAGACCATCATTTAAAAATATAACTGTCTACCTACGACACTTTTATATTTCAGTAACTTTACAGCATGTATCTGCCACATAATATGAACTCCAGCCACATTGCTAGGCAATATTAGAAGTCTCAAAAGCCACAACAAATATTCCTTTGTCATAAATTAAAGATATGTAAATATATGCATTAAAATTAGAATAAATATGTATGAATTTCCCTACAAATACATACAAAATTAGCATTCAATACCAGAAAAAGACAGCAGTCCAGAAAAAAGTCACCCTCCTTCTGAAGCCTGTTAACAATTAATTCCAACTTTAGTGACATTTCTTACATGCTGCATTTAAACTAATCATCTTGATCTTACATCAGTCGAAAGTTTTACCTAAGAAATATTTTTCTTTTTTCAGAGCGCTTCAGAGCATTTTTTAGACGAGAAATCTCATTGTGCAGTTCAAAAACCTCTTCTTTGAAATCCTCATTCTCTTTTTCAAGCATTTTTTTTTCATGGTTATCATCTTGAAAGACAACCTGAAAGATTGCGATGCCTTGAATTTATAAGTGAGGAATCGGGGATTTAAATACGCTGCACTGGTGTAATATTATACAACACAGTATCATATAATTTCTGAATTCTATTACAGAGTCATAATATGAATAGAAAAAAAAGTGGAGCCTCTAAATAGGTCCCCGGCAAGAAGAAAGGCTGCAGTACATTATATACAAAGACCATAACACATGGGGACATTTTATTGACAGGAATAATGCATATCATACTGTTTGTGTGCCCTCATCATTCAGGTCAATTTATTATGGAGGCTGTGTCCAGGAAGGCAGCTGGGGCCTATCCACCCACACTTCCCCCCGTGTTTCTGAAGCGCCGTCCGTAACTAGGCAGGCAGGAGGGACTGTGGACAGGCAACACCAGGGGGTTGCAAAGTGCATGGCTAAGGAGGGGGGCTTGTTGCCTTTGTGCCATTCCTCAGTGACAGTGCTGCCAGTGTCATGAGGAGCACATCACACGTCAAAGCGGTGAAGTTTTCAGGCTGGGAGCCGCATGGAGTCCATCAGGCCTTCTGATATCAACACAGTTGGTTTTCCACTTGGTGTCGGAGCCACCCAGAGGCAATTCATATTCTGAACATTAACATGGCTTTGCATGCCTGTCACACATAGACCGTGCAGGGGTTTAATGCTATTGAAGACTACGGTTTAAATCTCTATGCAAACAGTGATTACCTTGTAAGAAGGTTCCAGGATAACATGCAACAAAAGACTTTAAAGTTATAGTTTTAGTAAAGCAAACTCATTTACATTTTTATTATGCGTGTCCTTTGTTTAAATCTTGCCACGTCCATTATGGAAAAGACTTCTTATGCAACTGAAGCTTATTGGGACAGCTACTCTTTTTTTCTTGTTGGTTTCAAAGCTATTGAAAACATTTGAATATATTGTCTTATGGCTGTCTAGATTTTACTGCCACATATTTCTTTTAAAATTATAGAAAAGCTTTCAGAGCTGGCACAGATCTTTATAGTAATACCAGAATATTAACTAACTCCTGAAACCATTTAAAATATTAACACAAAAGAGAAGACTGGGACAGCAGTTGCTTTGCCTGCTAAACAAAACGTAGGATATTATTTGCTTTGGTTGGTAAAAATATGAACGTTTTTTAAAAAAGTACTTCAAAATAAAAATGTTAAAGACCTTCAAAACTAAAATTCCAAGGTTTTCAAATGGCATATAAACGTAAACTATAATGTAATGATGGATAAGATTTAGTCCATAACTATTTGTTTTTCCTCAAAAAAGACATTTTTGATCTCCAATTTACCAGAACAAATTATCAATCTACATAAAGTTTTGGCTACAGAGTTTTCACTGATTTTATATGGAATCATGTAAATAAAATGCCAAGTGCTTTGGAAAGTAATTGATATGAGTTTGTGGTTCCCCTTCCTTTAGTGAAGAAACAGTAGAAGTTTACATTAAGAACAAGTATGATTAACAAAAATGTTACTTTTAACAATGTATTTTTTTTAGAAAATCTATTATATACTTCAACAGGATTTAATTTTAAACAGTATTTATGCAGTAACAGATTTAAAATTAATCTTCTGAGATAATTATTAGAGTGCATGTTTTTATTGAAAACTTTTCCCCAGTCCTGTAGCCAGAGAAGTGCACTCTAGGGAAGACAGCAGCCTTAAGCAAACAGCACATGCAGTATTTAAGTAATTAGCTTACCCTCTGCTCTGGCAGTAGTCAACTCTAAACCACTGAAAAGCAAACCTAGAATTTCAAAAGACCTTTTAAGTAACTGTTACAGCTCTTAATAGGCTTAAGTATTTGTTCCTTTGCTCTGGCTGTATTTGAGCATCAACAGCTGATGCTCCAAAGGAGAACATTTTCATAAAATAAACGGAGAGATTTTAATTAATCCTGTCACTAAGTTTTAAATGGTGTCTCAAATATATGTGCAATCATAATCTTTTACTGTTTGAAGGAAAGTATATAAAAAGTACCCATTTTCTTCACAAACTTGTCCTTTCCACATGACTCAGAGAACCTTTAGCTCTAGCTCCACCATCTGCTCAGCCCAAGAACTGCAAGTAATTAACTATTCAGTCTCCTGCTGCAATGAGGACACTCATTAGCAAAATGAACAAAGGGACAATTTTCTGTAGCTACAGTCATCTGTTACACTTTGAGTGGCAGGTTTTGTAGCAATGTTCTCTCTACCATCTGCCCACAGCGGTAGCGTTTGGCTTGTTTAAACTAGGGAACTTTTAAGTTGTAAGAAAAAAGGGCTAGAGGTTGGAAGGCGATTATAACACAGCTTATAAAGGAGGCTTCAGTATTTCTCACCTTTTCTGTTTTATGGCCTTCATTCTAACAGTTTTATTACTTTAAGTAAAATTAGGCATATTTTAGCCTTAATAAATTCTACTATATATTTGCTAAGGTTATGTATTATAGACTGTTATGATTACTTTTCTAATAATACTAAACAGACATGCATACATAACTTTGGAATATAACAAACTTTAATTAGATTCATCCACCTATACTCATAGTATTCTAGCCAAATATGTAAAGGTGAGAGATGATAGCTATTTATTATGTGGTTGAGAAACAGCTATTTCTCTTTGGTACCTTGCCATATTAAGTATATACTCATTATAGTCAATTGGCCTTTTGAATAACAGCTATGACTTTTGCACTCTTATTGCAAAGAAATATGGTGCAAATTACTGATGCTCTACTATTACATCAAAGAAGAAGATGTTTGAGCATATTCTAGCTAACATCATAAACTGAAGTTGTTACTGTTGTTGATTTATTGGGAATTTGCCCTGAAAACAAATCCATCCTCAAAAAATCTGCCATCCAAATTATTATGTACCTTTCCATTTCTAAGATCCACTTTAGGTCTTTACAATCTGCAGTACGTGCACCACAAGAGGGTGCAATTGTACAAGCTGTCATGAAAATCTCGCGTTTACAAATATACCAGTTTTGCGTTGCCATGGAAGTTATCAATTCCATATTTATTTATATTTATTGTTATTATCCAGAATATGTTACATTCACATGTTTATAATTTTAATTCTTTCACAGTTTATATCTGTACTTTTCAAAGGAATGCAGTTTAAGGTTGAACACAGGAACCTTTAGTCTGGCCACTGGTTGAATACAAGCCTTTACGTTTCAGTCAATCATTCTATTATTACACTCGTGTCTTCAATTTAGCTAATGCATACATTCTATAAGGGTCATGAAGACCTCAGGAGATCAAGATGCCATCCTTCCTTTGACAATATGCTCTAAGCAGCAATCATTCTCATAGCAGTTTCATCTTGTAGCCACTGTGTTTGATTTTGTCACCTGTGGATGTCCTTTATATATAGCAAAATGAGATGCCAGCCAAGAAGGGACTGACAAGTTGTTACTGGCCCAAATAGCTCCATTTTCCTTTTCAAGGCATGTCAGAGCTGGACAAACGATTAAAGACAGCATAGGTTTGGAGGGAAAGTCGGCATTTCATTGCAAACTCACTGACAGAGGAAAACAGTGAACTTTTCCTGTTTCTGTTTTGTATAAATGCAGATTTCTTGGAGAAGAAGCTGGTGATGACAAACTTTTGCTGTATGGATCAGCTAAAATTGCATAGATACTGAAGCAGACCATGAAGCGTGGCCTAAGGTGAAGGGTTAGCCAGCCAATTTGACACTAATTGTTTATTCCAACCACCCTTCTCTACTTTCCCCTTTTTCATCCATTCAGAAACACATCTGAGACAAAATCAAATACAGAATTTTTGCAAACAGTTGCCAGAATACTTCTTGTTACTCTTGGAGAGAGACTGAAGTTTTCATGTACCTCTTATGAGAACTGCAAACAGTTGCCAGAATACTTCTTGTTACCTGGAGAGAGACTGAAGTTTTCATGTGCCTCTTACGAGAATGCTGTATAGATCCCAAATCCTAGGAAAATATCCCTAAGTCCTCTCCTTGGCAAGGTATTCAGATTCTGTAATCAAGTAAGCTCAAGCTATTTGATAAACACATTTCAGCTGAGCTTATCAATTTAGATCATTTTCTCCAGCTGTTAAAAATGTTTTGACTTTTTGTTGTTCACTTCCCTAACTGTGCAGACTAGGATTAGTACTCACAAAACTCCAGAGATCAAATATCTCTTTCAACTTATCTAACCATTGAAGAATTATATCAACCTTTTTAAAAACTGTTGTTAATTATGAGTCTGTGCTCAGTTGCCAATGTACTCCAACACCCTCCCTCCTTTTTTTTTTTTTTTAGTAGATACTGAATTCTTGAAGACAGCTCCCCGTTCTGTAGGTAGGGGCTGCATTCCTTGATTCTAGATGTAGAAACAAATGTTGAGTTAAATAGACCCGGTGCACAACAGGTTGCTACAATGAATTATATCAACCTTTTTAAAAACTGTTGTAAATTATGAATCTGTACTCAGTTGCCAATGTACTCCAACACTCTCCCTCCTTTTTTTTTTTTTTTAGTAGATACTGAATTCTTGAAGACAGCTCCCCGTTCTGTAGGTAGGGGCTGCATTCCTTGATTCTAGATGTAGAAACAAATGTTGAGTTAAATAGACCCGGTGCACAACAGGTTGCTACAATGGCCATATGCTGTTATCACTTACATATCACACCGTGTTGCCTACAAGTTTAGTCAGCAGTGTTTTAATTTAATTCCAGGTCACCAATGAACAATGTGGAACACTTATTAATTATTACAGAACTTTACTAAACAAGCAAACAAACAGGGAAGACCTATGCAATGTTGATTCCTCATTTAAAGGTATTTTTTTAAATCTTTATTTTAGCCTTAATAAATTCTACTATATATTTGCTAAGGTTATGTATTATAGACTGTTATGATTACTTTTCTAATAATACTAAACAGACATGCATATGTAACTTTGGAATATAACAAACTTTAATTAGATTCATCCACCTATACTCATATTATTCTAGCCAAATATGTAAAGGTGAGAGATGATAGCTATTTATTATGTGGTTGAGAAACAGCTATTTCTCTTTGGTACCTTGCCATATTAAGTATATACTCATTATAGTCAATTGGCCTTTTGAATAACAGCTATGACTTTTGCACTCTTATTGCAAAGAAATATGATGCAAATTACTGATGCTCTACTATTACATCAAAGAAGAAGATGTTTGAGCATATTCTAGCTAACATCATAAACTGAAGTTGTTACTGTTGTTGATTTGTTGGGAATTTGCCCTGAAAACAAATCCATCCTCAAAAAATCTGCCATCCAAATTATTATGTACCTTTCCATTTCTAAGATCCACTTTAGGTCTTTACAATCTGCAGTACGTGCACCACAAGAGGGTGCAATTGTACAAGCTGTCATGAAAATCTCGCGTTTACAAATATACCAGTTTTGCGTTGCCATGGAAGTTATCAATTCCATATTTATTTATATTTATTGTTATTATCCAGAATATGTTACATTCACATGTTTATAATTTTAATTCTTTCACAGTTTATATCTGTACTTTTCAAAGGAATGCAGTTTAAGGTTGAACACAGGAACCTTTAGTCTGGCCACTGGTTGAATACAAGCCTTTACGTTTCAGTCAATCATTCTATTATTACACTCGTGTCTTCAATTTAGCTAATGCATACATTCTATAAGGGTCATGAAGACCTCAGGAGATCAAGATGCCATCCTTCCTTTGACAATATGCTCTAAGCAGCAATCATTCTCATAGCAGTTTCATCTTGTAGCCACTGTGTTTGATTTTGTCACCTGTGGATGTCCTTTATATATAGCAAAATGAGATGCCAGCCAAGAAGGGACTGACAAGTTGTTACTGGCCCAAATAGCTCCATTTTCCTTTTCAAGGCATGTCAGAGCTGGACAAACGATTAAAGACAGCATAGGTTTGGAGGGAAAGTCGGCATTTCATTGCAAACTCACTGACAGAGGAAAACAGTGAACTTTTCCTGTTTCTGTTTTGTATAAATGCAGATTTCTTGGAGAAGAAGCTGGTGATGACAAACTTTTGCTGTATGGATCAGCTAAAATTGCATAGATACTGAAGCAGACCATGAAGCGTGGCCTAAGGTGAAGGGTTAGCCAGCCAATTTGACACTAATTGTTTATTCCAACCACCCTTCTCTACTTTCCCCTTTTTCATCCATTCAGAAACACATCTGAGACAAAATCAAATACAGAATTTTTGCAAACAGTTGCCAGAATACTTCTTGTTACTCTTGGAGAGAGACTGAAGTTTTCATGTACCTCTTATGAGAACGCTGTATAGATCCCAAATCCTAGGAAAATATCCCTAAGTCCTCTCCTTGGCAAGGTATTCAGATTCTGTAATCAAGTAAGCTCAAACTATTTGATAAACAGATTTAAGCTGAGCTTGTCAATTTAGAGCATTTTCTCCAGCTGTTAAAAATGTTTTGACTTTTTCTTGTTCACTTCCCTAACTGTGCAGACTAGGATTAGTACTCACAAAACTCCAGAGATCAAATATCTCTTTCAACTTATCTAACCATTGAAGAATTATATCAACCTTTTTAAAAACTGTTGTTAATTATGAGTCTGTGCTCAGTTGCCAATGTACTCCAACACCCTCCCTCCTTTTTTTTTTTTTTTAGTAGATACTGAATTCTTGAAGACAGCTCCCCGTTCTGTAGGTAGGGGCTGCATTCCTTTTTTCTAGATGTATAACTCAACATTTGTTTCAATGGACCCAGTGCCCAACAGGTTGCTACAATGGCCATATGCTGTTATCACTTACATATCACACCGTGTTGCCTACAAGTTTAGTCAGCAGTGTTTTAATTTAATTCCAGGTCACCAATGAACAATGTGGAACACTTATTAATTATTACAGAACTTTACTAAACAAGCAAACAAACAGGGAAGACCTATGCAATGTTGATTCCTCATTTAAAGGTATTTTTTTAAATCTTTCATTGTTGAACAGGAGTTTTGCCCCCCCAGAATGTCTTTATCTGGTTCATAAATTATGCAAAGTGTGGGACCTGGACAGCAACCCTTCTTATCTGAGTTAAAAGGACAAATGGCAACAGTAGATACTTACCTGTAAGTGATGTAACTTTGACTGAAGTTCTTGAACTGAAGCAGAAACTTAACGACTGCGCCTCCTGGTCTCACCCTGCAGGCCTCATCCATGTGTGCCTACCTGTACCCGAGGTCTGAAACTAAAGACTTTTTAGGAGCTTCCCACCCCGTAGTGGAAGATCACAAAACTGAATTTTAAGGCAAGACTTACCTTACCACAGCATATTGAATACTGTATTTTAAAGAGTGCTACTAAATTTAATAAAAAGGTTTCACATCTAATTTCCAGTGGAAGTCACAAATGTTTCTTTACAAGCTGCCTTCTGATCCAGCGAGGTGTTCTAAAAGTACTCCCACCAACTCCAAACTTTTGAAAGATATTGAGGAGGTGATTCTGTACCTCTAGAATCCCACAGCTTACTGTGATAGTGACAACCCTTGCTCACATCCAGCCTCCTCATCATTTGGAGAAGAAATCTGAGCCATAAAGAATGCAATGACAGCCTCTTAGTATATTCACACGGGAGTCTGGATTGCAGGCCCCGTTCAGAGAACATTTAAATATACATAATTTCATAAAATCAAACAGCCTCACCGGGGCTGCAAAAGAGAAATGAAGCAAAAGAGAAGTAAGCTGTAACACTGTTGATTGTTGTAGCTAACACTGCTGCAAGAAGGAATTACTAACACTTCCTTCTGAGCACAGGAATGACTGACCTGGTTTAACAATCCAGGTCTAGAAGAGGTTGCAGAGCTACGAATTCCAACTGGGGACATCCCTCAGAGGGTACGTCTAGACCCCATATTTCTCCTTTACAGGCCCTACTGTCTACCTCAGGTGGCTGCCAGCAGAATTAGATGGCATTTTCAGGGCTTATTAGTACAATACATCTAGTACAGAGCAAGATTTTATAAAAGTTTTATAAAACTTTTTGAGTTGATTTTTTGGGATTTTTTTGTTAAGTTTTTACAAAAATATTTCATAAAATATTTTATTTTATTAAAAAAATAGATCAAAAAAGGTAGTACAACTAGTTCTTGGTCAGAGTATTACTGATATAAATTTGTGTGACATTAATAGAGTCCTATAAATTATTTTCATCAAAATCCTTACAATCCCAAACAGCATTCTAGTACTTTCCCAACCTAATGTTTCCTATAAGAATAATGGCACTGGAAATACACTTCATTGAATGTGTTTGAAGATTTTCACATTTGGACAATGAGTTTATGATCTTTTACAAAAACATACCATCTTAGTCCTTCCTTTTTTTGGTATTCCTGCACTTTTCTCTCCAGATCTTCAATCTCCTCGTTGTAGTTTGTTACATAAAATATTCAAAGTTTTCCTGGTGAACATGATGTGTCTTCTCCATTTATGTTGTAATACTTCTATTACAAGAAAAGATTCTTCAGTGAGACACTGGCATAACCCCCTAACCCTTTCCAAAAGCTACAGAATATTTTTTGCAATTTGAACACATCACAATGCATATTGTACATTCAAGAGTTCTGTGCTAGTGTTGAAAATAAAATTTTACTGTATCTGACATCTCAACAACAAAAGCTGTTATATCTAATACATAATCTATAATACTAGAGAATTCAAACGGAAAAGAAAAAGGACATTTGGAAAAAATTTGCATATCCTACATATTTTAAAATCTTCAAATAAGGTATTTAAAATGTAAGAAATAAAATAAGGAGAAAATACAGCACAAGTTCAGAATAAACAAAATAAACTATCAAAATGTTGGCTTTGATTGCTGTCATTTATTTGTGTATCTTGATTGCACAAACAAAGCATTAAAGGATAAAAAAAGAGCATCTACAATGGATGTCTTACTTCTTATGTAGTCAAAAAATAAAAAGACTTTCGAAGAAAAACACCACATGCAGCCTCCCATTACACAGCAATGTCTCTGCAAGGTGGTGTACTGCCAACAGCTGGTCACTAGGAAACAAGCTCAAAAGTGTGCTTGAGCTCTTCCTTCAGGAGTATCTAGATATCTAGTTTAAGTTATTTTCCAAGGTTAGGTGATTAAATATTGATCAAATTCTTTAAAATATTGATATTAGCAGAAATTACTATCTCTTGTTTAATACATTAACATTTGTAGCACTCACTGAGGAGTGAAAGAAGCTTCAATTATTTCTTCAGCCATAGTGGAGACAACCTCAGCTCTCATTTCTCAGAGCACCCCACCTTCAAAGCTACACGCATGCCTGGGATGGGGCAAATCTCTACCTGGTTGCTGAAGCTGGACCAGAAGAATCCAAGAGTAATGCAACATCTTCCAAAGAGAAAGCAAAACAAAGGGAACCTGACCCTGCAATCCCCTGCTGAGAGCACTGCTACCACGCAGTCTATGGAATTAACAAGCATTTTTTACCGTGGAGTGATTACATGACCTGGATTTGGGAACGTAAAGTTTTCACACACAAAAGTAAGTTTGCACTACTCTAGATGGTCTGTGCTGCAGTACTTGGTTGAATGTAGACACTCACATTTCAGCTCGTCACACTTTGCTTTGAAATTTGAGTTCTATACTTCACAATTTGGATCCTTTTCACTGTCCCAATTGCATCCTGAAATCTGTTGATAAGGAAGTTTGTGTGACAGCCCCTAGAGGGCAGCAGAGAGCCACCTGCAGTGCCCACGGCTGCTCCTCGTTCTCTAGTCGGTAGCCTAGGAGTTCAATTACCAAATTTATCAAGACATTTTCATTTTTTATTGAACCAAACAGCATTTAATGTGATTACTATGTTTCTGTCCCCTAACAGACCCAATCACAGACAGCAAGTTCCTTTCATTTGCTGGGAATTAAAGCATGCTCATCCCTTCATTTGATTTGACTACCCTCAGTATCATGGAAAAGTAAGAACTGGCGGCGTATTTGGGTCTAACCCTACACTTCAATTGTTTTTCACTAATCAAGAAATTAAAAACTCTGCCATTTTTGCATTTTTCCACTGCTCACTACTAACATACCTCAGCCATGTTGTAGTAACTATAACATTACTCATCTAAAACTATATTCAAATATTATAAACTGCATAAGGGAGAAAAATACTGTAAAACCAATTATATTTTCATGTAAATGATTTTGTTTCTATTCAGTATAGTTTAAATGCTTACTCTTTGTGAAAAAATCAAATACACCCTTCTCCAGATTTTGAAGTCCAAAGCTATTCTCTGTAATTATTTTATGACATATTAATACTCAGACCAGGAGTCTACTACCACATTAACGATTAAAACCTACCCCCTTTGACACCAGCCGGTGCATCACACAACTCTTGTTGGTAGCTTTGTCAAATTTGGGCCTCTTTGTGCAATCAGATTTGTAACAAATTACCAAGAACTTTGATGTGCAAGAAAAGGACACAAGCAATTACAAAATCAAACCAACTTTTACATATTCTTCTTTGTAATTTAAGAAAATTAAATGTTAGCCAATCTCTTGAATTTGAAAAAAATACTAAGGTCATGTTGGTTTTCTATCACTTTTTTTTTTTGCACCGATGTTTTTCATTTTTGCTTTTTTTTAAATGTTCATATCAGAAGCTTGAAACTGAGGCTTTATGCATATTTCTCCCTTATAGTGAGCACTCACTAGTTGCAACATGATTTCCTAGGTCTGTGATTTACTACCTAAAGATCATTGACGATATATTTTCAAAGAAATAAATAGGAAAAGAACAGTAAATAATTTCACACACACAAAGTGTGCTAGGCTTCCTGCCTCTGAAAATATTGTTACAAAGTATTTTACTACAAATGATCATATAACAGCTTAAGAAGTTTTCCTAGACATGGTTGTTAATATGTTGAGTACAATGTCATCTATGTTCTACTAATTGCAAATTTGCAAAAGATAATTTAGACAGTCACTTTAAAATCTATACTAGCACTCTTCTTTCTTTACTCATTTTGAAGACTTGTGTGCATTACTTTTCATTAAGTAAAATATTGTATCAATCTGCACAAAGAGGGTATATGAATGACAGCTGGTATCTAGTTAAGATTAACATATAAGTGAACAAGAATTTTTACCTGTTTATGAAAAACTCAACATCTGTCAGTCTATCATTTATGTCTTTACAAAGATTTGAAGCCTGTTCTTCAGTTTTTTCTTCATAGTGGTTTTGAATGACGCTTTTATAGATGAATAAATCTCACTGGAGAGAGTGAAAGAGCTAAAAATCAAAATCTTAGTATTATTTGGTTTTATATACAAAGCAAGCTAATAAAAAGTATGACTATTCCATTACTCTATTCAAGATTCTGATGGCTAGATTAATTCACCTAAACACAAGCATCTAATGCATTTTTATGCCCTGTGGTATCCTCTTTGGCCTACAGCAGTCACTTGGGCACGGGTATCTACACCTGTCAGAGCTCCCAGCTTCACATCCATGCTTTGGACATCTTAGGCTGTCAGCAGGAGTTTCCATCTGCAGAGTAAACCACCTAAATTTAGTACATAAGGACTAGGTAAGTTTCTGTTACAGGCAATGAAGTCAATGGAACTTGGCTCCATTCCTCATGCACACGTGGTTTAGTGTCAGAAGAACTGAGGTACGAAAGACGTCTTAGGTGGGGCTGGCAGACATGACATGGGGCAAAGGAAACCTGCCCCCTTCTGAAACCAGAGACAGGGACCAAATAGCATATTTTTAGACATCTCCACTGACTACAGCTCAGGTCTGCACTGCCCATATGGGAGGTTCAGATGCCCTGCTCAGATAAAGATACACCCATGAGGTTTCAAATGCAGGTTTCTTAATCTGTGAGACAATTCTCACTCCAAACAATAAATCTGACAGTTAAGTAAAGTCTTGGAGAGCCTTCCGTAATAAAAATAACAAATATCGCACCATAATACTGTCTAATGAAATAAAAAATTATATGAAGAAAATTGTAATTACTTCAGCAGAACAAAACATAAATTATAAAAATGCGCCAAAATGAATATATACTGCCATATCAATAACATCTTCGTAATGTTTGTTGTAAGCATTACTCCATTGTATCAATCCCACAGATTATAAAAATTTCAAACTGACATTAAGAAAATGGTAACTCATTAAATGGAAGATGTAAATATACAATATTAAGCATGTATTTCAGTAGTCCCAGGCAAGGACAGCATAATGAGATCTGACCCTCAGTATAAATATACTTTGCATCCAGATATGCAGGATGTTCTCCATCTCCCCCCAAACCCTCAGAACTACATATATTAAACATATTTGGATTCAATATTTGACAGGCAGAGAATATTTATGCAGGAAAGATATTTAGCTTTCTCAAAAAATAACTATTTTAGGAACACGCAAGTATCTGCCAGATGGCAACTAGTCAGATTCTGCAAAGGAAACCCCCACATAAGTATCAATACAGATATCAAAATGTAAGCCCAGGAAGTGGTCAAAACTTGTTTATAAATTCTAATTCAATACTCTGCGAAGTATTTTATGGTAAAAAGAATAACAATATTTTCATTTTAGCAAGAAGTGACAGAGGAAGCATTAAAGGAAATGCATTCTGCTTGCCACTGGCTCAGATGAGTAAAATACTCTGAAGTCTTTCAGAGATGTGATGCAGAATGAGATATTGTTCTAAAAATACTGCCAAAAGCATTTGATTTTAGTTCTTATCTATACAAGATAAGATATATACACCATCTGAGATCTAAAAAGAAAAGGTTTGGGTTTTTTTTTGTAGGAAATCAACCTTTTGGAGCATATAATGATTCTATATCCTGAAGTACCTTCCTTTGTAATTTCTTACACAGTGAAAGGACAGAGAGAAATACCTCATTTTGATGGAATGGATCTCCCTCTGCAGGTCTCTAGAGGCACAATCTTCCATCACAAATTGCTAAAGCATTTATGTTAAGCAGACTGGACTTGTGCCACCTTATGGAATGCACCCTCCCTCCCATGTCTAAGCATTAAATTTCAGTAGATGCTGTTTAAGATGCACATATAATTGTGCAAGAATAGATAACATGATTCTTTATTTGCTTTTGTATATGATTTGTGCAAAGCAGAAGCACTGCACTATTTTATTTAATCTCCTTAATCAGATATATAAGGTCTCCTTAGCCATACTCATAACTGATATCAACGGAACTGAGAACCCCACATTTATTTCCAGGCTCTTAACCACTATTAGACAGGTTTAAGCCTTCAGAAATGTCACTTAAGGTTATCTTTTTGGTACATTAAACAGTGTTAATCCCTTCATAATTTTCTCTGACTCAGATAGCCAAGTAATTCAGTCTCGAATTCATCTACTGTATATTATGCAATTTTGAAAACAGAAATTTATATAATGTAACCGGTAACATAGGCATATGAAGACAGAAAAAAAGCCAAAACAGATTCATTAAGAATTACACAAAACAGAGATGATAGTGACAAAAGTACATGTTCTGTAGCATGAGGGAGACTCTGTTACGACACTTTGCTAATTTACCTTGATTAAAGCTTGCGTAGCAATAGCTAGCTCCTATAATCCTGGTATTTCTTTGATATCTGTTGCGTAGCATGATCTGTACTGTAATATCCTATTTTTAAGTCATCTGAAATGCAAGGCCTGCAAACACAGACAGAATTGAAAAAACACTTGAAATATTACAGTATTTGCATTTATCAAGTTAAATAATCTCCTGTTAATAATGGCAATTCAGAGGCAAAGTAGTGCCTATAATTTTTTATCATTTCACTTGCCTGACCTTTTTAAGATAGAAGGGTATTTAATGGAATGTAATAAAAACGTTAGCAGTTTGTTTCTGTAGTTGTTTCATGAAGACAAGTGTTTTTCATCAAAATAACAAGAAAAAGTTAAACAACATTAACATTATGCTAAAGAACATAAAAGAAAATGCTAAAGATAAACTCACTGATAAACACACTGATAAAGACACAACATTGTTACATTTTTTATAGAAAATTTGAACATTGGATTGTTAAAAACATAATATCTTGACATTGCCAAAATTCCTTTCTGTTAGAAATGGGTGGTGTCAGAAAATTCTTGGCCAGGTCTACACAATTTACAGTCATCACAACTCAGTAAAGTTGGTTTAAGTTTTTAATAGCATTCAACCAGAGGTGTTCTGAAGACCTCTGGGGATTTTGTGAGCATTCAGATATATTCCAAGTACTGTTACTTATCGAAGTCTTAACGGTCATAATGCTGTATTATCATTTCAAGCAGTTCTGCACCATAGGCCAGGAGATGTAAAGCTTCTTACTGCAGCAGTTGTGATCTCAGCTGTACGGTTACACTGCGAGATGCACAGCACTGCCAAAAAGAATCACTGGATTTTGTGAGCATTCAGATATATTCCAAGTACTGTTACTTATCAAAGTCTTAACGATCATAATGCTGTATTATCATTTCAAGCAGTTCTGCACCACAGGACAGGAGATGTAAAGCTTCTTACTGCAGCAGTTGTGATCTCAGCTGTACGGTTACACTGCGAGATGCACACCATCGCCAAAAAGTCAGAATTACGTTGGGCTGCGTTAACTTTAATTTAATGCACAAATAGATTACTTTCAATAGAAAGTACAAGTAGATTGTTCCAAAACAGAAGAGAGAAGTGTTGTGGCGGTGTGGTCTCCCTGGTTTTTCCCCTCTTTGGGGGATAGCTGGCAACACAGCCGAGAGAAGTGTTGTGGCGGTGTGGTCTCCCTGTTTTTTCCCCTCTTTGGGGGAAGGCTGGCAACAGAGCCAGAACACTGTCTGGAGTGGGGACCTAGGTATTTTGTTCACATGAGAATATGACTATTGGTCAATTATCTTACTCTATAAATAGCAGACAGCCCAAGAGCCCTTTGAGCTCTCCTGTATGGCAGCGGGCTGCACGCCAGGATCTCCCCTTTTGTGAGGACACTCGCTTAAGGTTCTGCTCCTCAAGGTTGAGGGATTCCTTGCCCCAGTCTACTCCTCGAGGTTGAGCGATTCCTTGCCCCAACAGATTCTCAGTGACTAATAGCATACTAAACTTTCAAATCTTAGCTAACTAATACATAGCATGCTAAACTTTGAAATCTTAGCTAACTAATATAGAGGGTTGATTGTGCATATATACTCCTTTAGACATAAACCGTTGACCAAGTCTGGGACTAGGACTGGATCCAGCTGCACCCAGACTCCTCTCTGAGAAGGAGCTCAGAAAGTTCCTTCTGAACCTCGTGACTCAACGGAAGGGTCTCCCCGACAGCTTGTCTGACAGTATATAATAGAGTGTACCTTGACATCAAATCTCGTCAAATACTATCGAATTTAGTAGTGGTTTTATTGCACTTACTACTGATTTTGTTAAATCGCTGTTTCACCTTAATAAATATTTCACTATTTTTCTCTTAAAAGTGAAGTTAATCACCCCGCCTGTGACAAGCGTATACAAAGTACAGCCTTATCCCCATCTGTCCCAGGAGTGGCAGCAAAATACAGGGAACGTTGTTAAACAGGTGAGACATATTTAGGTGAAAGCTCAAAGTACGATGGCTCCAGGAGCATTACCAACAACAAAATTCCGGACATATTCGGTTTCTGGGCCTAAAGCACCATGAAACGGGCACCCGTTAGCAACGTCTAGTGTCACTCGAGGCCGGTAGGGAACCGCCCTCGGCTCCTGCAGTTGTCAAATCTCCACAGAAACCAACTGCACCCACACGACCCCGGGCTCGGGCCGCAACCCGCCAGGTTAGGCCCCGGGGCCCCGCCGCGCCTCAGCGCCCCGCCACCGCCCCTCACCGGCGCTGGGGTTCCGGCTCCTCCAGGCGGCACGGCAAGCGCCCGCAGCCCCAGCGGAGCTCCCGGGGCTGGCGGGGCTCCGAAGAACGGCGGGGCGCTGAGGGCCGGCCGGGCCCGCCCTGCGCCCCGGTGACTGCGGGACGCCGCCAGCGGAGCCATGGCAACCGGGACCCGACTTCCGGCAGGAAGTGACGCGTGACGCCGGGTTCCGCGGCGCCGTTGGGGCCTGGTCCGACGGCGGTGGCGGCTCCGCTGCTTCAGGCCCCGGGGCCCCGCCGCGCCTCAGCGCCCCGCCACCGCCCCTCACCGGCGCTGGGGTTCCGGCTCCTCCAGGCGGCACGGCAAGCGCCCGCAGCCCCAGCGGAGCTCCCGGGGCTGGCGGGGCTCCGAAGAACGGCGGGGCGCTGAGGGCCGGCCGGGCCCGCCCTGCGCCCCGGTGACTGCGGGACGCCGCCAGCGGAGCCATGGCAACCGGGACCCGACTTCCGGCAGGAAGTGACGCGTGACGCCGGGTTCCGCGGCGCCGTTGGGGCCTGGTTCGACGGCGGCGGCGGCTCCGCTGCTTCCCCCGCCGCCCCGGCCAAGCCATGGCCTCCGCCGAGGCACCGAGCGGGCCCCCAGCCTCGGGAGCAAGCCCCCCGGGGCTGGTTCGCCCTGGAAGACCGCTCCCCGGGGAGCGGGTTCGTCCATGCTCGGGCGGCCCGTCGCCCGGGGGTGGGAAGGCTCTTCCTTCGTCTCTCCTGGTCGCTACGGGCCTGGTCGCTCGCTCTGCCCCCGGTGGGGCGAGGGAGAGAATCACAGAATCACAGAATCTTCTAGGTTGGAAGAGACCTCAAAGATCATCTTGTCCAACCGTCAACCCAACTGACAAAAATAGACACCCACACAACAAACAAAAAGCATCGCAATCACTAAACCATACCTCCCAGCACTACATCAACCCATCTTTTGAACACCTACAGGGATGGTGCCTCAACCACCTCCCTGGGCAGCCCATTCCAATGGCTGAGAACCCTTTCTGTGAAAAAAGTTTTCCTAATATCCAGCCTGAACCTCCCCTGGCATAATTTGAGTCCATTTCCTCTCATCCTGTCGCCCGTGACTTGGGAGAAAAGACCGACCCCCACCTCTCTACACCCTCCTTTCAGGTAGTTGTAGAGAGCAATAAGGTCTCCCCTCAGCCTCCTCTTCTCCAGGCTGAATAACCCCAGCTCCCTCAGCCTCTCCTCATAAGGCTTGTGCTCCAGAATCCAAAGAGTAAAAGTGCGGAAAAGCCGGTGGGTTGAGATAAAGGCAGTTTAACAGGTGAAGCAAAAGCTGTGTGCGCAAGCAAAGTGAAACAAGGAATTCACTCACTGCTTCCCATCACCAGGCAGGGGCTCAGCCATCTCCAGGAAAATGGGGCTCCATCATACTTGGCTGTTACTCGGGAAGACAAACGCCATCACTCTGAACGTTGCCCCATCCTCCTTACTCTGAACGTTACCCCTTTCCTTCTTCTTCCCCAGCTTTCTGTGCTGAGCGTGATATCATATGGCACGGAATATGCGGCGGAGAACATCATGGTTTCAGCTGGGATGGAGTTAACATTTGATGCCAGCAGCTGTTACAGTGCTATGGCTTGGGTTTGGGATGAGAAATACTGTTGACAGTACACTAGTGTTTGGGATTGTTGCTAAGTAATCAAGATCTTCTGTGTTCCTCGTATCATCCCACCTGTGAGTAGGCTGGGAGTGCACAAGAAGTTGGGAGAAGACACAGCTGAGACAACTGACCAAAGGGATATTCCATGCTATATGATGTCATGCTCACTATGTAAAGCTAGGGGAAGGAGACGACTTCCTATTTAAGCTAAAAGTGCTGTTGAAAATCCAGTGGTTAGGTGCTCACTGGAGAGTAGAGTTCATGCATTCCAGGTAAATTATTGTCAGGTCAAAAAATATTTTCCCCACATCATGACATATTTTAGGGAATATTGCATGTAAGGTGGCACCCAAATGCAACAATTCCCACCACACGCTGCATCCACCTCTCCCTCCTCAAATATGTTTGAAAACAGAGGTGAGAAGTTCAGACGGGCTTTTAAAGCTACATTTGAATGAGAAGAAAACGTGGAGGAAACTCAGAATAGCAGCTTAGGTGATGGAGATTGAAGAAGAAGAAAAAATCTCAGCAGTTCATGACTGGTGTCAAACCTGAGTATAAGCCATTATGAGTGGCGTGTTTGCTTTCGCTTTGACATTCTAGTTTTCACATAGTTAGAAGACAATAGTGTGTGACTAAAAGCTCTGCGTAATTGTCTTACAGCTCTCCCTTGATAGAAGTCCATCACAGAGTATGGGCTAGCTGGAAAAACTGTAAAGTTATCAATCTATATTTGAATATACTATTTGATCTGTAGAGCTCTTTGACCTCTATAATTATTGACATTTACACTAAAAATCACTTCAATTTTGCTTGAGTTCAGGTTACACCTAGAGACATGGCAAGCATTTAGTATCAAACATCACATCAACACGGCACAACTCTATAAATATGAAAGGAAAATAATGACTTACCTAGTAGAAGCTGAAAGGATTTTTAAGCAGGATGATTGCTTCTAATGGAATTTTGCTAGGATTAACACCTAAGTCTGTTCAATGGGATACTTAATTTTTTATGGACCAGGTTATAGGCTTAGTTTCCTTTATCTGAAAAAAAAAAATCACCATTTGCAATATTTGGAGTGATTACCATGGAAAAAAAAACATTTCAGCTGTGAATCCACAGAAGTGTGAGGGATTTATATGGCTTATAGAAAAAAAGGGCCTTTATTTTCAAGAATAAAAATAATTTTACTAATTGCACCTCTTCTGCAAGCTCTGGGAGCTATCTCATTTCATCCGCAGAAGAAATATGGAAAAAAAAAAAAATCACCATTTGCAATATTTGGAGTGATTAGCATGGAAAAAAACCATTTCAACTGTGAATCCACAGAAGTGTGAGGGATTTATATGGCTTATAGAAAAAAAGGGCCTTTATTTTCAAGAATAAAAATAATTTTACTAATTGCACCTCTTCTGCAAGCTCTGGGAGCTATCTCATTTCATCCGCAGAAGAAATATGGAAAGCAATACAAACTGCCAAGAGAAAATGAAATGCTAGATTTATTTTCTTCCTTGAGTTCAAGCTGGAAAGGGATAACATAGCAATCTCTTTATATTAGTGAAATGTCATTCGTAAGAAATTTAAGAAGTTAGATATAGTACAGGAGATGTCATCAATACATTCACAAATGTTACTTAATATAAAAAGGGAGATTTCATTATTAAGTCACGTGCTGAGTAATAGTTTGATACTTGTAGCTCGGGTATTATTCTTGGATGTTTCCTTTCATTTAGAAAAATAATAATGGTAATTGAGTGAAAGGCAGAAATTGTTCCTTGGCTTAAAAAGACCATTTGTAAAACCTGTCTTACTTTTAGAGAAAAGTGTGCTTTGGTTTGGGAAAAAGTCTTATTTGCCATTGGAAACAGAGAAAATGCTTATTAACATAGGCTGTAGTGTGATGTGGCAAAAACTGCCAAAAAATTACATCAAAATTTTTATGACGTAAGAATTGGATTACAGGTTAAGAAAACCTGTTTTCTTAATCCCAAATACTGCTTCAATACATATGGAAGAAGCAAGTTGTATCCATTAGAGGATCTGATCACAAGATTAACATTTATTTATGAACACTGAAAAACATTGAAAAAACTGAGAGTTTGTTTATATTTCAACCTGTGATGGTTGTTTTCTTATTTTTGATTGGAGTCTGGTCTTAACTATTCTAACTACTATCTTTATGTTAAGTAGCTGGATGCTTCACACCCTAATTACCTACCGCAGTCATAATAATCTTGTTTATTTAGAAATGTCTTTGCTGTCTAGCCTGGGCAAGGCCAGCTATTGATTCTATTGAGGTAATAATAAAAAGTTATTTGTTTATAGTCTTCATTCATCAAATTCCCAGAAAGGGATTCTATGATATTTTAACCCAGTTAGGAGCTGCTGAAAATGGATTTGGAATGCTAGTGGTGCCGAATCTTAAAGAATAGCATTTCCCAGAAAGGGATTCTATGATATTTTAACCCAGTTAGGAGCTGCTGAAAATGGATTTGGAATGCTAGTGGTGCCGAATCTTAACGAATAGCATTTATGTCATAATCAAATAGTGGTTTTAACTCTGCAAAATGAGTTTAGCTGTAACCTTTGAAAACGAGATCCCACTTGCCTTTGATTTCTGTCTTGTCCCTCCAGGAGCGTCTCTGTTTTGCTGGCTGGGGCTTTTGCTTTGTGTGCAGGGAACACTGAGGCACCGCAGGCGAGAGACTGGGCTTCTGCCTCAGCACCACGCTCTCTCACCGTGGCTTCCCATTCAGCTAGGGTGAACTTGACCCCTCAGGAACTGATGTTTACAGGTCCACATAACATCTTTTTAAAACAGGATACCCTGTTATTGCTTAACTACACCATGGTATTTAGGGTCTACTATCTTAGAATGGAACAACAAAGCGTCTGTGGCTGTTCCCAGTGTCTCTGTCCGTGTCTTTGGCCAGGAAATGTTCAGATTCAGTGTCAGAGTGGAACTGGCAACGCACAATAGAACTCCCCTTCCAGCTACCTCCGGTTTTTGCTTCAGATTCTAATTGGGATCATTTTACATTTTCAGTCTCCTTTCACCAAAGTCATCGAGTTAATGTCAGCTCATTAATTTCTGACTGAGTCTCCAAGGTAACCAGGTTCATGTGCTAACAGTTCTTGATGTTTTTTCTTACAACCCAAAATCTCTTAGTCCCGTATTTCAGAGAAACAAATAATTTTCTAAGTTAGAGTGGGTCACAGTACAAATGTGATAATTAAACCCATACACATTCCCTATTTTTCTTCATTATCTGGACCATGTTTGTTAACTTAGGAGAAATACAAAAGAGAATCATAGAATGGTATATTTATCTGATTTATTCTCACTGGCTTTGTTGGAAAAACTGAATAGCTCTTCAGGCAGATAGATCCTTCTGCAAGTCTGATAAAGCAACAGCAAACTTCATAAGAGAGAGTTGCTCTTTGTTTAAACTAATTGCACTAATTCCTTGGACAATTTAGAAGCAAAAAGTGTAGCAGCATGTTCAGAAGAGAGCTGTATTTGCAGGGGGAGAGAACGACAGACCGTAAACCCCCAGGAAACAGAGAGAAATAGACCAAAGAAGTGGGATGAGATTTGATTGCACATTAGGATCAAAGTCTTTGCCAAGCTATTGCCCTCCTGTTATCATTAAACCATAGTGGTCCTCACCTTCAGGCCATCCTGATTTCACCATGCAGCTGCCAGTATTTCATTACCAAGATCCTTCCATAAAGTTATCAGCAGTTATGTCATATCTGAAAGTCAAGGCAGTGAGTCAAGACTAAATTTATTCATTGCCAGTTTGTATCCATTTCTTTTTGGCTAACACTCTCCTTTAACTTAATGAGCTCTTCTCAGTTCCCAGTATTTAATCTGTGATGTATTTATAGAGATCCGTATTCAATCTTCATTAGATAACGCAAGCCAAGAACAGCTAGTCTCCTCTTGTTAGACAGTCACCAGTGCCCTGATTGTTTTAATTCCCCTTTGCTCGTGCTGCAGTCAAAATTCAGCATTCTTAAGCAATGTTGACCAGAAATGCATATGGTATTCCAGATGAAGGCTCACAAGTCCTTTCTACAAGAAAAACTTATTTATTTTGGATACGTTCTCACCTGCTGTGTTCTAGCATCCTATTTGTCCTTTTGAAAGCTACATCACACCAGAAACTGCAGTGATTCTGCCGTTGAATAGTACGTGTGGGTCTTTCTCCTGTTGTGATGGTTTCCCACAGATGAGATTCTGCTAATAACAGAAATACTGGCCAGCCAGCAGGTGGATGATCTCTCATTTTGCGCTGTTGAATTTCATCTAGTCACATAAGCACTTCCGTCTCTAGTCTTCCAAAGCTCCCCATATGATGTTTCAAAAATCTTCTTTATTGTAAAAATGCTGCTCAGCTCTGAGTTATTAGTGAAAGTCAGTAGGACACTAAGTGCCAGTGTAATTAATGAAAATATTAAAGTCAGTCCCAAGACGGATCTTTGAGGAACTCGCACTAGGGAAGTTTCTTTCAGTGTCACCATTCCTTTATCTTCAATTGTCTCTCCTCTAGCCAGGCCTGTTGCCACCTTTTATTTCTTGTTCTAATCCCTGTCTTCATTGGTTTGGTAACACCTCGTACTATGCAGTATCAGAACCTTTATTTAGATACAGGGAGATTAGATATCCTAAATTTCCCATAGTAACCTTATATCAAATTCAGAGAGACTTGCAGAAAAATCTCTGTCCAGTTGAAGGGCCCAGGTCTGATATGGTAACATGTATCAGCTACATTTGGGTATCTTACTCTGAATTATTACTTGATTAATGCTTAATTTTAATAAAATTGTGTTTGCATATAAATCACAACTTGAAGAATGTTTGTATTTTCATGTGTGGATAATGTAACTCTTACAACTAGTGCTTCTTTATTAAAATTGTAGTGTTTCAATTACAATTGAATAAGTACTGGAACTCAAATTGCTAAAATACTATTTTAAAAATTCTGTAGATTCTCACTCAAAGCATCAGGAACACTACTTTGTATTTCAGGTTAACTAAATTAAGATTCCATTCTGATTGGAGTTATGGGTATAAGTCCGCTAACTGGAGTGTTAGCTCTTCCTGACTTCTTCCAGTGAAAATGACTTCAGGTTTGGACTCATTGTTATAAACGCTCTTTTAAATTATCTCTTGCTATATTAGAGCTTTGAAAATGTCAAATAAAAAAAAATAAATTTCATATTGTACATTTAGGTATGGAAAAGTAGGTTAGGAAAGGTTTAATTATTTACCCAGAGTAGGACATCAGTCAGGATGGATTGATGTCACCCCTCCTCTCTAATAGCTCTACCTGCGTTATTTTTTTCTCGTTAGGCAGTGGAGTTAAATAGCTGTGATCTGCCCTTGCCGTAACAGTTAGCTCCGTGCTACGCAGATGGAAACAGAGCAGGTTTTTAATTGTGATGAGGTAAGTTCTCTCCCCGTGTTTCATCAGGGCTAGGACACGACTTGCTGAGCTGGTTGTGTAGCAGGTAACCACAGCCCTTTCCCACAGGAAGGACTCGGCAGTGGAACAACAAAGCTGGCTGGCATAATTACCTGCTATTCCAATGACTCCCAACACGTGGATGATGAAATGTGGTTTTCTGCGACACACACCTCTCTGTGTGAAGCGCTGGTTCCTCCTTTTGCTGCTTCCTGGTGGCAGAAAGGCAGGGAAAGGTGCCCGTTGCAAGGTTGTGGAGGAGAGAGGGGACGACTCTTCCCATTGAACCAGTCTGTTTCCAAAGTCTCTCCATTGTGAGGCCACACATGGAAGTGCTGGCTACTACCTACCTCACTGGAGTATTTTTTCACTTTAAGAGTAGGCAGTATTGCACCTTCTTTTCTATCACAGTTATTTTATGCTTACAGTTTATACCAAGATTAATCTATTAATAATATTTCCTGTAATTGTGAGCTGCGATTTCCTGCTTCTGGTATTTCTGTATTGCCCACTTCCCCCACCTCCTTCACAGTCTGTCCTTGTCAGAACTCTCCTCTGCTCTTGGTATTGGCCAAAATACCTACTTTCCTCAACCCCAAATTTGCCCTTAACCACATGAAAGGGAGAGAAGGTGGCTATTTAATTTCCCATTGCTGATAACAGAATATAGACATTACAAACCCTTTCGTATCTTGTAAGGTTTATTAATATCGACAAGATAACCCTTTCTAAATGTTATACACATTATAAAGCTTGTTTACATCACATTATTACCACTAGGGTTTGGGTTTTTTTTTTTTCTTCAGAGGAAAACAGCATTGTCAATCCCCTTTTTCCTGGTAGCATCTTAAGGCTCTATGCACAATGGCCACCACAAATGCCATCCACACTTCTGAGTAGAAACGAGAGACTTGACCTGCGTCATCATTCACATTTAGAGACTCACTTATCAAGTGGGATACCATCCGAGACCTTGAGATATGAGCGAATGGCTATATTTATCACCAACAGCCCTTTTTCCACTAACTCTTGCCACATGATGTCATAGCATGGGTTACATCTCCAATGACTAGTGCATGCATTCAGTAGATAAGATTTTAATAAGATTTTAACATGACAGCATAGCAGAAGCTGAACAACAAATTGTGAGGCAAAGCTCTTTGAGACGCAGCCCTTGTTTTATGCAGAGTGTTCATACCTCAGAAGTAAGTTCTGAAGTAAAGTTTCAGAAGTAAAAGTTCCTTTTAATGTCAGTAGTACATTTAGGGCTGAATGAAGTAGCTTGTCTAGTTACTACCAACACCAACGCTTAAGCCATTACAAAGCAGCATCAGAAGAATAAAAAAGAGCAGAAATGGTTCCATTGGCAATGCTGTTGGCTTGTGACATCTTTACAGGTCAATTAACTATACCCCAAATAAGTTACCTGTAACTTGGTAGTTTTATGAAAGGAATGATACGATATATGATATGATATGATACGATATGATGTGATATGATCACCTCAGGCAACAGAAGATAAAACTGATGATTCAGGAAATTCCTCCTAGTTCCAGCTTATCTGTATTTCTTCCCTCTATTGGAAGATCTTTGATATGTATTTCTATTTTCTATTAATTTTTAAATTTGTCCTTGATATACCTCTTCAAACTATTAATAAAAATTAAACATTTCATTTTCCAGTTACGTACAAAGAGCCATTAATTCTTTAAATACTTCAGCCAGAAATATCTTTGGCTGCAGGACTGTTGTGTTAGCATAAATAAAAAAGCAATGGAAACGCTTATTCAGTGTCATTCAATATATCCTTTAAGCTAACTTCTCCCTTCTTTACTCACAAATGTTCCTGGTGATGTAATTAATTTGTTCCTTCTATGTCAATCATGTATCTACTACACGTTAAAGTTAAAAGTAGCTCCACTCTCAAGCATCTAGTTTTACGTCAGTGGATACCAGTGTTGTTCCACAGCTGTTTTTGTGATCGTGGTTTGCCTTCTAAACAATCTCAACAATTCCTGGAATGTGCAGCGTAACCAGTGATAACAGCCAGCCAGGAGAAACTTTAACCACAGGAGATGTTTATGCTTTATTACTACAGAGATTGTTCTGAGATCCAGTCCGTATTAGCAAAGGACTGTACGTTGCCCTGCAGTAAGTGAGCCAGGAGCCCAGGAACGTTCATCTACAGAAGGTGGTTAAAGGCATCTCCATACTGTGTTCTCTCTGCTGTCCGAACCCCTCTACTGCCTGTGAGGCCACAACACACAGGCAGACGTGACAAAAGTGGGAAATGCAGGAATATTCTGGAAGCAATCAATCTACATGTTGTGTTGTATGCAGGCCACATTAAAGCACTTTAGTTTTTTCCCTGGAATCAACAGCAGCTCTCTATGCAGCTCAGAGACAGAGCAAAAGCCCATCTTCTGGTAGCAAAAGGCACTAAAGGCACATCCACGTGCCCCTGGCTTTTCTAGATACCCTTGCGTTGAAGACATTCAAATCCTTCCTTGAAGTTTCTTTTTCACAAGAACTGTATTCGTAGCACTTGAACAATCCCCTCTGGAGCAGAGCACGGTTCAGGATGCTATTGTTAAAACCAGATGTCAAAATCTAATAAAACTTACTTTTAGGTAAGTGCTGATTTCTGGTAAGTGCTGGTATGAAAGCTGAACGCTGCCCATGAGATGCCTGTGCTGCAGCCCTTCAATGGGATTTTTGTCATTGATCATCCAGAGGGACTGGATTCCACCCAGGCCAAGTATGTGTGACTAACTCCGGGTGCTCAGTTATGGAAAATGTTGGGTTACGTTATATTGTCAGTATTTAATAACACCACAGGTAAAACACACCAAGGTGAGCTTCTCTTTCCATTTGTTTCACACGGAGGTAACAAATATGTTAAATGTAGCTTACGATTAACACTAAGACAGTGGCATAAATGCTTGTTGTGTCTCTCTGTTACCTAGTAACAGATTTTGATTGTATTTTAACCTTATTAGCAATCTTACTACGCATATTTAAACTGAAAATGTAGGGAAGACATTGTATCTGTTTATAAATGAAAAGAGAATAAAAGAACAATTTATCTGCTACCATTACCAAAAACTGCTGGCATATTTAGCATGCATTTCAGGATACTCCTCGCATTTTTCTTTAGAGATAAACAAGTTTGGGTTTTTTTTGGTCCAGAATATGCTATAGTAGAGCATCAGAATACTAACACGATGGTAAGTTGGGCATACACAATAAATCTGTTTCTTTCCTCAAGTGAAGCACCACAAGCGTCATACCTCATTGTAACGAAGGCTCAGAATGAAACAGCTGCCCACCCATCAGTGTTCCAAATAATCTATGGTTTCAGAGAAGCGGAACAGCCATTAGTAGGAGTTTCTGTAATATCCTAGAAGAAAGAAAATTGCAGTACTGAGTATTCAACATGCAGCACTCGCTTATGACAGAAGTGCTCTTATTCTGCTGGATCCATTTACTATCCTCTAACAGAAAAGAGCTGCCTCTCTCTCTCCTTCTCCCCGTTACCAGACTACTTAAGACTTTAAACCCACCATCTTGCAGTCAGCTCTGGCATTTACTCAGAGAGAGAAATTCACTGAGCAAAACCACAGAGATACCTTTTTTAAACTAAAAAAACCAAAAGTAAGCAGAAGGGCTGGTGAGCATGAAGTAAGGCACATCTTTATTATAATAACAAAGAACAAACCCACGATGAACAGTTACAGGCACATTTAAAATGCCCTGCGAGGGGGCAACTTCAGTGATTTTACATTAAATCACCTCTGAATATACCAGAACACATTTTAACTGGGAAATACATCTTGCCAAGTTTTTACTAAGAAGTAAAACTAAACAGGAATCTTTCCTTTGCCCCAAGCCTTCATTTCAAGGAGGGATGATTTCAATTTACTGCTATTTGATCAATATATATTCCTCTCTAAGCAATGATTAGTCCAGAAATAAAGACTTGCTGACTGATCTCACAAGCTATATTTAAAACAAAGTTCTGAACATTCTGAAATACAAGAGTCACTCTGTAATTTCAGAGCAGTTGTAATATCTTATCCCCCTGTAACAAGCTGCCAGAAATGCTCCCGGGTAATGCCCATTTGTTCTAAATATATCAACTTTCCAGCTGCAGCAGGTAAGTCAGGCCATTTGGGCTTCGATTCTTATCTGATACACCTCTTAATTTCAACTTCAGAGGCAGTAAATTCAGATATATATTGACTCTGTAAATTTCTATTAAGAGGTTCCAAATAATGCACAGAGTTAGCTGCTGTGTTTTGTCCAGAGTAAAAAAGTAAGGTGGATGTGAAAACTTGTTCCCAAAATATCCACAGATTTGAGCATGAAGGATTTCAGCATTTTTCCTTCAAAATGCAAGTTAGCCGAGGGTATCAGAACACGTTTTCTGTGTGAAGAGAATGAAATTCTGTCAAATCAACTGCAGAGATTGAAGACAAGAAATAGATCCCTGGACATGGATCCAAAAGACAACCAAGGCTCCAAAGAAACAATTATTTTCTACACTGCAGTCTGTTGCAAGTGATCCTCTTAGATACATCTTTTAAACTAATGTAAATGGAACAAGGAAAAGAACATTTTCAGACTATCCAAACAGAGGGGTTTTGTTTGGTTGGTTGTTTTTTCCGAATTCTGCAATCTATGTGGATTACTAGAACTCTTCCAAAGAATATTTGAGCCTGGGATGGAATCCAGAAAATATTTTAAATATCACTTTGAAATGACATACATCAATAGCTTTTTTTTTTTTCCATTTTGGTAGGAATAAATGTCTTGTGTTAACATTTGATCATAGTGTAAACTTGTTTCTTGGTCAGCATGCCTGTCAGAACATTATCAAATCCAGTCTGTATGGATAACGTCATCAGTCATGACAAAGGGTTAGAGATGACTTTATTTATACCACAGCTACAGCTAAAAGACAGCTTAATTTTAAGACACTACAAGCACTAATAAACCAATTATCAATGATCTCTATGAGACCTATATTTTAAGTCTGGTCTCTCCTGTTATTATGTGATTTCATTTTTGATGTATGCATGCACTGCATTTTCTGAAGTGGGATTACAGGCGGACAAATAGCAGCTTGGGCCAGTGACTGACAGAAAACTAATGAATGAATTCCTGCTCCAGCTGCAAATGATGAATCATGACACTGATTATACGTAGGCAGAAACATCGTTCCTTTTTAACAATAACATGGATACAACAGAGCATCAGTCAACTGTAGGTAGAACATCTCCAGTAATTTATACTTGATGGTCAAGTCTAAAAATTCAACTGCTTGGCTGACAAATTGTCTCATGAGAAATTGCTTTCCTGACTTTCCGTGGCATTTCCCAGGCTGGCCACTGAGAACCCCCAACGCCACGTTCCCTGCTTTGAAGTTTCCTCAACACTTCCCATTACCAAACTATTTCATGGTTAGTACCCAGCCCAGCGGAGCAGAAGCTATGCGCCAACAGCCCGACACAGGAGAGCAGATATTTCTCCCCAAAACACTCCTCAGACCAGGGCACTGGTCTCCACTGGTCTCCACTGCCTGCCCTCCAGCCTGCACAACCCTGGTCCTACGCAGCAGAGCCCGGGCCAAAGGCCAGGTCCTTCATGCACCACTTGCTCACACGGGAAGGGGCTCCCCCCTCAGAGAGCAGGAGAGTGGGCTCCCTCCAGGCCTGCACCCTCAGGTGATGTGACAGCGGACCCTCCTTCAGCCTGGAGCCCCCAAATTACAGGAGAACAGACCTTCCTCAGGCCCGGAGCCCCCAAATGACACAAGAACAGACCTTCCTCAGGCCCAGAGCCCCCAAATTACAGGAGAACGGACCCTCCTCAGGCCTGGAGCTCCCAGATGACAGGAGAACAGACCCTCCTCAGGGCTGGATCCCCCAGATGACATGAGAGCAGACTCTCCTCAGGGCTGGAGCCCGCCAGATGACAAGAAAGTGGACCCTCCTCAGGCCCAGAGCCCCCAAATTACACGAGAGCAGATCCTCCTTAGGCCCGGAGCCCCCAGATGACAGGAGAATGGACCCTCCTCAGGCCCAGAGCCCCCAAATGACGCGAGAGCAGACCCTCCTCAGGCCCGGAGCCCCCAGAGACCACGGGAGCGCCCCCCACTAAGACCCCCTCCCCAGGCCCAGACCCCCCTAGGTCCGTACCCCTCTCAGG
>NW_015090775.1:1363139-1404806 GCF_001431845.1 Calidris pugnax | reverse complement strand
GGCCGGGGGGGACGGAGCGGCCGCCGCCGTCGCCACCGCCCCGCCGCCCGCCGACGAGCCCAGCAACCGCAGCCTGCGCCTCAGCGAGCACTGCCAGGCTCTGCAGGCGGCGGCAGCCGGCGCCCAGCCCGGGCTGGTCCCCGGCTGTCGCCCCGCCGAGAGGAGCGGTAGCCAGGCGCAGCCCCCCGTCGGGGAAGAGGAGGAGGAGGCGGCGGAGCCGGCCGGGGGTGCCGGAGCGCGCAGGGGGCCGGGGGTCAGGCCGGAGCGCAGCGAGAAGCTGGCGCTGTACCTGGCCGAGGTGGAGAAGCAGGACAAGTACCTGCGGCAGAAGGGCCGGTTCCGCTTCCACATCATCCCCGACGGCAACTGCCTGTACCGCGCCGTCTGCAAGGCGGTGTACGGGGACCAGCGGCTGCACGGCGAGCTCCGCGAGCAGACCGTCCACTACATCGCCGACCACCTGGACCACTTCAACCCCATCATCGAAGGCGACGTCGGAGAGTTCCTCATCGCTGCCGCTCAGGATGGGGCCTGGGCCGGCTACCCGGAGCTGCTGGCCATGGGGCAGATGCTGAACGTGAACATCCACCTCACCACGGGCGGCCGGCCCGAGAGCCCCACCGTTTCCACCATGGTTCACTACCTGGGGCCCGAGGACCCGACGCGGCCCAGCATCTGGCTGAGCTGGCTTAGCAACGGGCACTACGATGCTGTGCTGGACCGCCTGTACCCCAACCCGGAGTACGAGGCCTGGTGCAGACAGACTCAGGTACAGCGCCGACGGGATGAGGAGCTGGCCAAGTCCATGGCCGTGTCCTTGTCCAAGATGTACATTGAGCAGAATGCCTGCTCTTGAGACCGCCGGGGCCGCGGGCTGGGAGCTTTGCTGCAGGGACTGAGACAGACAGACAGACAGACAGAAGGTGTGCTGGCTGTGATGGTGATGATGCCTTAATCCTTAACGAAGCAGCAGCAGCAGCACCCCAGACTGCGAAGGACTGTAGACTGTGGGGGATAAGTACAAATGTGTTTGTAATATTCTGTTGTAAAAACGTAGCCTCGGAATATTTGTAGGCAGATTTCTCCGTGTATGTTTGTGTCTCTTCTCCCCACCGTCTTCTCTCTTTTCTATAAGAATGTATTTTTTTGCACAATATTTTTAAACTGTTACCTCCATCTTCTACATCTTACATTAGTATCTGGCTTTCAGCTGTATGGCCAAAAAAACCGTTTGTAAACAGTTTTTGTAAATAAGGCTTATGATGTAACAGCTATTTTTTGCTGTGTTTTTTACCCATAAAGCTTATATTTTTACCAAATGAAGTTGATGTCAAAGTGACCCTCCCGAACTGATGAAAGCATCGTGGGTATTTCCTTTGCAAACCTGAAACAATGGTTTTTGTAAAAGTGCAGCAAAGTATGAACAGAGTGCTTTCAGAACAGTTGCTTTCTCTGCCTGGAGCACAGAGCAGGTCCTTTGAGCCAGTTGGAATGCAGCTACACGTGAACAGTACAGGGAGCAATTGAACTCCTCTGTATTTCGTTACTGTTTTGAGTAAACTGGCCTCTTGTTGCCTGGTTGGCTCACCCTCTGCTCCATTTATGTTATTTATCTGTAATAACAGAACATTAACTTGCAATAGAATGTTGTGACTAGATAATAGTCTCCTGCTTTGGCAATAATTGCCTTGGCTGCCACCTCGGTGTTTGTGTTCTTGTTTCTGGGGTTGTGGTGTCTTTTGTATAAGCCCTGCTTCTTTTTTGGCACTGGTGTTGCACCAACAAATTTTTATCTGATCACAACATTTTATTCACTTGATGTTATTTTCTATTAAAGAAATCAGGAATGGTGTTCTACATTATGGTTTTAAAGAAAAAAAAAAAGTATTTAAATTGAGGTTTGTATGGTTTGCTGGGTCAAACATTTAAATGTTTCCAATCTGAATTCTGTCTCTTCTACTTTCTGATTAACTTGTTAGATATATTTATTAAGTAATGCAGTTTGTACTTTTTTATTTTGTAATATATTGTGATTTTGGAATTTATACTGTATTTGTATAATAGGAATATTCACAGCTAAAATGGAATGAATAAAGAGTATAATTTTACTTGTGCTCTTTTTTCCACCCTTTGCATTCCTTGTATAGTGAAGAACGGCAAATGGGTTCTCAAGACCCTTTATTTAGCTTTTAAGGTTTCCCCAATTAAGAAGTGGGAAGAAGGGGCATGGTACTTTACAGTGGTGAACCACTGATAATGTGTGAGTGTGTGAAAGAAATGTGAGCATTTAAAGACAATACCTGTAATTCTTTTGTAGCTATAAGGGATATTAACGTATCTCGTTATCAATGAGAAACATTTCTTTTTTATATATAATTAATATGCCTTAGAAGAGGGGTTCCCAAACATAGTACCTGGGCTGGTAATACCAGTGGTTGGGATCAACCAGCTCCTGCTGGGCTGTGCACGCTTGGGCTTGGACTGCAGGAATTGGGAATCCTTCTGCAGCCAGCCCCAAAATTGTTTTGGATTTGCCCAGTCGCCAGTGGTACCTTGGCAACTCTCTTGTTACTTGAATAGAGGTAGTGTCATAAGGAAATACAGCTTTTTTGCTCCCCTTACAAGACAGAAATGCTTTGCAAGTTGTTAAACGGTACTCTGTGTGTGCATGCATGCACAAATCGACCCCGATCTCTTAAAAATACTAGCCAGCCATCCTTAAATGACAGAAGGGTACTGGGTTAAAATCAGGATTAAAAATGAACCAAATAGCTGAAATGCAGCAGTCTTAGTTGAGCACACTCCTGATAAAGAGCAGTAGGATGGGTCGTGTATATTTGGTACTGAGAATAGATTTCAATAAATTTATTATGTTATTTCCAAAATGCAGACTACGTTTTCCCCCGTTTTCTTCAGACACAATCCTGCTTTTTCATTAAAGGTCAAATAGTGGTGGAAAAAACCAGTCTTGCTAGTCCACTATTGCTTAACTTCACTGAATCTCTGGAAAGCTGAGTTCTGAGGTGAGGGCAAGGCAAAGATGCAGACATGGATGTGTTCATGAGGAACAGAGATAGTTAATGAGGAAAACTGCGTCTCAGGTGGCTGTAAGCATCAAAATAATACAGCATCACTAAGTACTGATAGTGTGCTTGCTTGATTAAAAGCTTTGTATCCAGACTGCTCGGGTTTTGAGTTGGATATAATGAATTTGTTCAAAGTTATCAATATTCCAAACTTTTTTTAAAAAAACACATTTCTTATAGGTCGTTTGAAATTACCATTTTCAGCTATATCATGAATTGTGATTACAGATTTTGTTTGTGTTTTGTGGCACAAACCTTAGAAATGCTCATAGAGTAAACTAAAGGAAGGAGGATTGATATTGCATAGTGTTTACTCTGTGAGATACAATTTATATATAAAATATCAACCAAAAAGTGTGAAAAATGAACAGCGCAGCACCCTGGGATAAGTTCCCACAGGGTTCTTCAGCAATTTTGATGTTACTTCATGAGTCACAAGGGTGTGCAGATAACTTTAAGGAATTTGAAAAAAACTAGGTTACTTGTGGAACGAGTTTGCAAAGACGTTGAGGATGTATTGGTGAAGCATGCAGCAAGGTACTTGTTTTTGTAGCTTGCCTTACATAGTGTTTCTATTCTAAAAGGAAATGACAAAAATGTCATGTCAGACATTTCAGAGAGTTAGAGGAGGCCTAGCTAAGAAGTAAAATCACTGAACAGAAAGTTGGTTCTGTTTTACCTTAAAGCGGGGCACAGGCACATGGAGAGTAAAAACTTTTTAAATAGCTCTGGTGTTTGAAGTCCAGCTGAGACACTGAGTTTAAATGCAAGCTAGTGGTGTCTTGCCTGAGTAGTGGTAGAGGCAGTTTTATAGTGATAGAGGCAGTGATTCTAATATGGACAAAGCTTTACAAAACTGCTTGTAACGTTGTTGCTTGCCCCCAGCAAAAGCAAGTTTTCCCTTACTGTCCCCTGTTCAACAATTCCAATAATGAGGGAAGGACAAATGTTGCCCTTGCTCATAATTTCAGTACCCGATTATTTTAACCTTGGCTAATCACTTGCGTAACCAAGCTAATCCTTAGACCTGCCTGGGGACCTTGGTCAACAGACTCTTTATTATTTGCAATAAGAGAAGGAGAGCTTGATTTTCAGTATTTGGTTGGTTGGTCCTTTAAGTCAGGTAGAAAACGCTGTAATTCTGAACACAAAACTTTGTGATGCCATCTTCACTTGCATTTTACGATACAGTTGTGAATTAGCTGGCTTTTTGGATGCTTCATTTCAGCAGTTTCTTAGGTTGCCAAGACTCTCATTCTGACACTAAACGTGCAAGGGACACGTTAGCATTTTCACGCGTGTTGAACAGACTCTTTACACACAGCGAGGTTTGCAGGAGCGGAATTGGTTGGTTTGTGCAATGGATGCATCCTAAAATAAGGGTTGTGGGCGGGTGGGAAAGGGAAGATTTATGTAAATGTCATTGCTTTCCATCTCAGTCAATGATTTTCTTTTCAGAAAGCTCGGTGGATGACTGTACTTAGTAACTTAGGATGCGTAGAAGTTGCCTCTTGCTGGCTACTGGGTTTACATGTCCTGCTGTACTTGGCTGGTACGTTACATGTGTACAAAATAAATCTGTGACATTAATGTCACTTGTTAATAAAGGTGTATTTCAGGACGCCTTCTACATGTACAAAACCATGTGCGTCCAGATGGTTCTTCTGTCTGCTTTTGCTTTTATTATGTCAGAATTAGTTGATAGGATTTTTGAGGTTAAAATTCTAATTTTGGTTTAGTGGCTTGTCAATGTTCACATAGATGACTTCTGAGTCCAAGCAGAATACAATGACAAGTATCTCACAACAGGGAAAAGTACTTGGCATTAACTGTTTTTTGCTTATTTTTTGCTTATACTCTTTTATACATATTTAACAGTTTATTGATATTCACAGATAAGTGTTCCTAGAATGTTGGTGCAAAATGGTACAAAATGAAAAGAACCTCAGCTTTGGTGTTAAAAAAATTGTCCCATTTCTGAATGGCATGGTTGTATAAAAGTGTGCAGGACACAGAAAGGTTGTGAATAACCTTTTGAAAGGGCATTGGCTCTGCTGAACACAATTCTGTAGTCATTGGGACTTCTTTAAAGAGCAGAAAAATTTCACCTTTATACTTAATAATAATATATAGGCTGATTTATAACATGTACACGTGCATTTCAGTTGAAAAAAAGTGGTTTTCATATTTCCTGTTGAGTTTTAATTTATAATGTCTCTTTTTTTAAAATTCAAGTTTATATTATTAATGGATAGAAAGATATAGCCATGCAGTAATTTTTCAGTCATTTTTTTCCAGAGTTAGTATTTAAAACCTTTTTTTATACAAGGAAACCCATTCATGGTATTCAGACTACAAATTGATAGAAATAAACCACTGACAAGTTCCAGGTTTCTGTTGCACGAGTGGTTATTATTCCGTCTCCTCATACAATTGTCCTCAAGGCTGAGTAAGATCAGGCTTCTCTGGACAAAACGAGAGCACGCAATTGTAGCAGCATGGTGCATGAATCACAGGATCATAGAATGGTGAGAGTTGGAAGGGACCTTAAAGATCATTGAGTTCCAACCCCCCTGCCCTGGGCAGGGACATCTCCCACCAGACCAAGTTGCTCAAAGTCCCATCCAGCCTGGCCTTGAACCCCTCCAGGGATGGGGCATCCACAGCTTCTCTGGGCAACCTGTTCCAGTGCCTCACCACCCTCACACTAAAGAATTTCTGTCTAGTATCTAATCTAAATCTCCCCTCTTTCAATTTAAAACTGTTATCCCTCGTTCTATCACTACACTCCCTGACAAAGAATCTCTCCCAATCTCTCCTGTAGACCCCCTTCACCCTCTGCCTTTGACAGTGTCATTGGAATGAACTAACCTAAGGAAAAGCGCTCCTTTTTCGGTGGAATTTGGCATTGATCTGACTGGTGTGGGGAAGCGACAGGTGACCGTTGCTTCCCAGGCATGTACACACATAGAAGTAATCTTTCCTGCGAGATCTTAAATTTGGTGTTTTCTGTGTTTTTGGTGAGTGTTTTTAAGCCGTTATGCTGTTAATTCGTGTTTTGTTTCCTGCAGTTTTTGCTGGAGGCTGTAGGAAATAAGCCGTTGTGTCCTTCCCACCAGGCACGGTTAGTTGCATTGGAGCCTCCAGCGCTGCGGCACAGTTAAACTGTGTGAAGAGTGGTGTCTGCAGTGAAGATGACTACTGTAGGAGGGGAGGGGAGCTGGGAGATGGTTGTGAAGGAGCCCAGGTTGTCTTCTATCTTGTCTCCTATATTCATAGAATCATAGAATCGCCCAGGCCAGAAGGGACCTCCAAAGGCCATCTAGTCTGACCTCCCCACAGTCAGCAGGGACATCCCCAACTAGACCAGGTTGCCCAGGGCCTTGTCGAGCCTCCTCTTGAGTATCTCCAGGGAAGGGGCCTCAATCACCTCCCTGGGCAACCTGTTCCAGTGCTCCACCACCCTCACAGGGAAGAACCCTCTCCTAATCTCCAGTCTAAATCTGTTCCCCTCCAGCTTGAAGCCATTGCCCCTCGTCCTGTCACTGCAGGCCTTTGTAAACAGTCTCTCCCCAGCCTTCCTGTAGGCCCCCTTCAGGTACTGGAAGGCCGCTATTAGGTCTCCCCGGAGCCTCCTCTTCTCCAGGCTGAACACCCCCAGCTCCCTCAGCCTGTCCTCGTAGCAGAGGTGCTCCATCCCCCTGATCATCCTTGTGGCCCTCCTCTGGACCCTCTCCATCAGGTCTCCATCCTTCTTATATTGAGGGCTCCAGACCTGCACACAGTACTCCAGGTGAGGTCTCACCAGAGCAGAGTAAAGTGGCAGAATCACCTCTCTGGACCTGCTGGCAACACTTCTATTGATGCAGCCCAGGATGCGATTGGCCTTCTGGGCTGCAGCTGCACACTGCCTGCTCATGTCCAGCTTCTCGTCCACCAGCACCCCCAAGTCCCTTTCCTCAGGGCTGCTTTCCAACACCTCACCCCCTAGTTTGTATTGGTGGCGAGGATTGTTCCGGCCCAGGTGCAGAACCTTGCATTTGCTCTTGTTGAACCTCATGAGGTTCACCTGGGCCCACCTCTCCAGCCTGTCCAGGTCCTTTTGGATGACATCCCATCCCTCTGGTGTATCGACAACACCACACAGCTTGGTGTCGTCCACAAACTTGCTGATGGTGCCTTTAATCCCCCTGTCTATATCATTGATAAAAATGTTAAACAGTATTGGCCCCAGCACGGACCCTTGAGGAAGACCACTTGTGACTGGTCTCCATCTGGACTTTCACCCACATCCCAAAGGTGGGGAGATCCCGACTGGCTGTGATGGGGAGCAGGGCCGTGTCGCTGCTCTGGTGAGAGTGCATCAGGCTCACTGCTGCTGCTCGCTGGTGTTCAGCGAGGAAGTTCTTACCCTGCCAAGCTTCTGGGAGGCTGCAAAAGGAAGAGGGGATGCACCACTCTTTCGAGGAAGAAGCTGAACAGGATTTCACAGCCAAAGATGTGGCGTTTTTCTTGCCTGTGAAGTTTTGTTGCTGAATACTGGTGAGTTAAAGCATGGTTGAATACCAAAATGGTCTGCAAGGACCAACATAACTTTAAAAATCACATAAAGCACATGTTAGAAGCTTTTTGAGACTCTAATAATGCTTGAAATACCTTTTTTGAAAAAATAATTAATCCGTAATTTCATTACCTATATCACATTATTTTCACAGGTACAAGGATCCAGCATTTTTCCTGCACATAACTTCTATTTTTTGCTGAGCGTAAAACTTCATTTATCAGCTATTCAACTAACCAATATTTCTGGGCAAAAACCCCCATGGTTTCAGATCTTTGGGTGGGATTTGGAAATTAGTAAACTCTGTCAGTTTAACCTAATATGGCTAAGAGCAGTAATTCCCATGGCTGATGCAGTACTCAAGTTTAGATGGCTGCTTTTAGAAATAACATGATCTTTGGAATTCCAATGAGCTTCTTTTGATATTCTTTTAGAGAAAGTCCATGGTCAAAATGTACTCCTTTTGTAAATGAATAATACAGTACTTTTTACACCTCAATTGTCTGTCTTCCACATGACTTAAAGATTGAGCATTGCCTAAGCAATTAAGCAATTAACTAATGTGTTTACATGACTTGTTTGCTTTCCTACCAAACCTTGGCTCCACTGGATTAGGTTACTCACAGGGACTGACCTTGCCTTTTGTAGCTTAAGGTAGGAGTGATGACAAAATTATTGTCTCATTAATTGCCGACACAATTCCTATTACTCCTGGAAAACCTACCTGCAGTCTTTTAATTCCTTTTCATTTTAATTTTTGTTGATTGTCAATTATTTGCTTTGCTTAACCTTGGAAACTAGTTATGCTGTAACCCAAAACCAATTAAAGAAGACATTTGAATGAGTTTAGGAGTTGACAGCTGTTCTGCTGCTTGTGTATAATTGGAGGGAAAGGTGTTGCCCAAAATGAAGCAGTTGTGAAAGGACTTGTTTGGCTCTGAGAGATGATTGTCAGCTTATAGATCAGCAGTGTGACTGCTGTTTCTAAAAGCTTTGATGCCCTTGTGTTTATTCTTTCTTAATAATAAATACTTAATATTATCTCACAACATGTTACATTTTTGCTAAACTGAGAATGGAGACACAAGAGACTAATACTGGCAGATTAAAAAAGAAAATTATGTTCTGCAATTCCTATAGCCAGGAAGCAATTGGTTTATTTCATTTTTCCCCCACCATGTCTAGTATCTGGTGGAAAAACAAATTTTATCTTTAGTTAAGGAATATTTCTGAATGTGGCCTGCAACCTTCCTGAACTGGTAAGTTGAATACATATAAAATAAGATCTTTCACTTCAGGTTTATACCCATAAAAGTGGCGAATAAGGGATTTCCTTGGCGAAACGACTGCCTTTTATACTGTAGATCACTTAGCACAACAAAGCTGCAGCCCCCCTGGGACTCCGAGGAGAAGCAGTGTTACTGGCAGCACACGCTTTGCCAGTATCTGAAAACTTCCATCTCCGTTTCGTATTTTTTGGCATGCAGCTTATCTGATTTATCAGGAAGTAAATATTTATGGATGTTTTCTCGATTAGGTAGCTGTCCTTTTGTATATACTTACAATAATTCATTTAAAACATTCACGTGAATGTGATCGCTAGTAGATTTCCTTTTTTTCAGTTAGCATTTTGCAGCAATTGCCCTGAAGAGGCTTATAACACCCGAAATTGTTAGAGATTACAGCAAAGAGTAAAAAAAATTGAGGTATTTGGTTATGTATTTGATAGGATTTATGTAGTCGGTTTCCTGTCCTTTTAGAAGAGGTTTTTTTTATATAGCTCTGGCCAGAGACAAACATGTTGCAAAATGGACAAATAGGACAAATCTGGGGTCTGTTTGGTAAATTAAAGAATCTTTTAATGAAAAATAGTTATTGTGGAAAGCTTCACTAAGTGTGTTATTGCAAAGGGGGCTGTTGGGATACCCTAGTACATATGTTCTTCAAAACACTATATTCTCACACTGAAATTGTTTCAACAAAAAACCAAAAGAATGTTACCTTTTACAACAAAAAGGTTGCCTAAACCAGGACAGGATCGCCATAATTCCCTAACCGTTCTATCCTGTACGGCATTGTTGCAACAAATTTCCTGCTATATTTGCTTCCAGGAGTCCTTCAATTATCTGTTAAGAGACAAGTGACACCTAGGAGAAGATTTTTCTTTAACCTTGGCAGGCCTGGTGTGGGGCAGTGAGGCGGCAATATGATTCCTCAACTGAGTAGCTCTTGTTTGCCCACACATTAGCTTTCTCTGGCTAACACCACCAGCACCAACTGCCTTAGCCAGTGTCCCAAAACTCAGTGATGCTTAGGTTTATATACCTATCACCAAAGCCTCCGTAATTTCAATTAAGAAACTCGGCAGAGACGCATGACTAGACTAGAAGGCCACCTAATTGATGCAGATTATATACCACACTGGGTATTGCTTTTGTGTTCACCCTTGAAGCTGTGAGTCCTGGATGACCTCAGGTTTCTTTGGGCTGGTTTGACCCAGGTTCTCTCAGGGCCACTGTCCGTCCCTGGGAGCAGTCAGGTACGTGTCCCCCAGGAGCTGATGTCCCAGCCTGGTGTCTGCTGGTTCAGTGGCTGGGATGGGACAGGCTGGAGAAGGAGCGGGGTCAGCGAGCCCTGAGCTTGGTGTGTCAACACCACTCCTTGAATTCCCCTTTGAAACTGAATTTTCCCTGACACTATTTGGTAAGTAAATAGCAACAGAGAAAACACCAGAGAAAATCTGTTTTGTTTTGGTGGTTTTCTTGGCTGTTGTTATCTGGAAGCACACATGATGTATTGCACTAGACTCATTCCCAGGTGACAAAAGACAGAAACTGCTCCAGGTGGGCTATGTTTGAAAGGAACCATGGCATCCATTATCCCAGAGACAGGTTATACAACACGCATCTTGGCAGTGTCCTCAGCCTTAACATCTACAGGAAATCATCTGCTGACTGGGCTCCTAGCCTCTGAGACCAAGCAGGTAATAGTAGATGCTCTACTTCAGTCAAGGGATTGAGTTAATCTCTGCTAAGACTTTTGGTGCTTCCTCAAGCCCTTGAGCTTTATCTCAGCCTTCTCTGGATTGAGCTCTTGCCAGCCAGCAGCTATATCAAATCTCTTTCGGTCACTTGATATTGATAGAGAAGGTAGACAAGAAGCCCGTGCTGTCGTTGTGTAGGGAAACCTGTGCTCCAGCGTATCTCATTGATTCTCCTGACGGTGTCTTATATCACTTCTGTCTGGTATGAAATGTGAGGAAAAAGAATTACACCACTGCAACATGGAATCAGCTCTTTCTCACTACTCCCTTAAAATCTGTCAGATAAAAATCTTCAAATCTGTGCCAAGCCAGTTATACTTACTTTTTTTTTTCCTACAGACTATAAATATATCACTAGGACTTTATAGCTGGCCATGGAAGCATTTTACAGCTCTGAAAGTGCTACAGACATTTGATCACATACAGATCTTCAGTGGAATGCAATCGGGTTTTCTACCAAATTCAACCCGGGATCCAGATTTATCTGGTGCCTGGATATTTGTTTCAGTCTATTTACTACCACCGTTATGTTTTAAACCCCTCATAAACATTAACTGTTTATTCCCATAGCATAGGGAGAAAATGTTGAGTATTGTTTCCAGTGATAGTGAACACTATCAAAGCTAGAAAGGAGAGGAGAGTAGCGTCTTAGGACAGGGAGTTTCACAACTGCTTAAAACAAAGGAAAAAAACCAACCCAAAATTGTTTCTTGACGTGGACATTTTAACTTCCAGACTTCTTTTTTTGTTAAATGAAGCTGTGATATGAGGCCAGATCTTATGTATAGAACCCTTTCCATGCAGATATCTGTAGTGATTGTAAATGAGGAAAAGAACAAATAGACAAAAATGTTTACACACCAAAAAGATTAGGAATGGCTTTCTATCCTTTCACTACTGAAAAGAGTAACACTTGGAAAGAATAATTGCAGACTGAGAGCCTTCTTTAGAGAGCCTTATTCTTGCTAAATATTCCTTATATTGAGTGCAAGCTTATGCATTTGCTAAATGCTCAGAAGAGAGGACCGGGACTGTGCCAACAAAAATGAAAGCGATGTGTCTGTCTCTCAGATTAAAGTGTAGTGTGAGTGGAAGCTTTGCCTTTCCACAGCCTGACCTGTGGGGTTTGCGTCTCACTTACAACTTTGCCTTCATTTCCTTGGCAGAAAAAAACACTTTTCACTTTTTTTTAGCAAAACATTACCTTTTCTCACCCAGAGATTAAATATGAATAGAGATCTTGGCTCTTGGGAGTCAAGCCCAAAATACATTTCAGAAATTTTACATCTGATAAGATTTGATTTATGTCTTGCTTTCAATTTCACAAACTTTATGGTGTAATTCAAGCACACAGCTGTGAAAAGTAAATTTGTAAAGAAGTATTAATACCACCTTTATAGCCTTTTTAAGTAAGTGCTTACAGCTGTGTTAAGTTTGATAAATTGGAAGGGAATTCTGAGTAGGAAATATGACATGAATAGAATGTTATAAAATCTGACATTTCTTGTTCTTATGTATTTTATTGTAAATTTCCAGATTTAATTTCTCAGGGGGGAAAAAACATCTGAGAATGGAGCTTATTTGAGCTCTTTGCTGCTGTGCTGCTGGGCCAGCTCATTGCAGCAAACCCCTGAACCTTGTTGCCTTCCCAAAAGAAGAGCCTTTGCCTCTAGTTGTTGCAGATGGGAGTTAAATGCAGTCTGTTTACACAGACTCGGGAAAGAAAATCTTTGGAGAGAGGAGAATGTAGTAGCTGTAGCTGCCCAGAAGGTCAGCACCCTCACCTGTGTGGTATTTGTAGTGCTATTTCCTGACTTTTCTACCATCTGTGCTTCCCGGTGGGATGGATAAGGAAAATTACTCCGCCAGTCTGTCGGGGTATGTCTGCCCTGCAGAACACAGAGGCACCCTGTGGGGCTCAGCAGGGGCAGCAACGTCGCACTGGCAGCACGGTGCTCGTTAGGCAGAAGGTAAGAGCGGGTCTCTGGAGGGGGTTAGCAGGAGGTTATCCAGAGGGACCTGGAGAGGCTGGAGAGGTAGGCCCAGGTGAACCTCATGAGGTTCAACAAGAGCAAATGCAAGGTTCTGCACCTGGGCCGGAACAATCCTCACCATCAGTACAGGCTAGGGGGTGAGGTATCAGAAAGCAGCCCTGAGGAAAGGGACGTGGAGGAGCTGGTGGATGAGAAGCTGGACATGAGCAGGCAGTGGGCACTTGCAGCCCAGAAGGCCAATCCCATCCTGGGCTGCATCAATAGAAGTGTTGCCAGCAGCTCCAGAGAGGTGATTCTGTCGCTTTGCTCTGCTCTGGTGAGACCTCACCTGGAGTACTGTGTGCAGGTCTGGAGCCCTCAATATAAGACGGACTTGGACCTGATGGAGAGGGTCCAGAGGAGGGCCACAAAGATGATCAGGGGGATGGAGCACCTCTGCTACGAGGACAGGCTGAGGGAGCTGGGGTTGTTCAGCCTGGAGAAGAGGAGGCTCTGGGGAGACCTAATAGCGGCCTTCCAGTGCCTGAAGGGAGCCTACAGGAAGGCTGGGGAGAACCTGTTTACAAAGGCCTGCAGTGACAGGATGAGGGGTAATGGCTTCAAGCTGGAGGGGAGCAGATTTAGACTGGAGATTAGGAGAGGGTTCTTCCCTGTGAGGGTGGTGGAGCACTGGAACAGGTTGCCCAGGGAGGAGGTTGAGGCCCCATCCCTGGAGATATTCAAGGAGAGGCTCGACGAGGCCCCGGGCAACCTGGTCTAGTTGGGGGTGTCCCTGCTGACTGTGTGTGGGGGGGGTGGGTCGGACTAGATGCCCTTGAAGGTCCTTTCTGACCCAGATGATTCTATGATTCCAGCAGCATCCCGAGCCCAGGGGGTTGTTTTGCTGTCCCTCCTGGCACACACACAGGGCGCTCTGGCGAGGTGTGGTGTCAGCTCTTGGGAGTGCAGGTCAATCTTCAGGGGTTTAACTCACTGGACTAGATTTCAAGGTATTTTTATTTTGTCCAGAGCTGCCGTGCAACAATTCTATGATACCAAGGTGCAACAATTGCGTGTGTAGGCCCAGGAGAGAGCTGAACATGCTACATTAGATGTAGAAAACTTCCATATATAGCCAAATAGCCATTTAATAGGAAGCTGTGGTGACTACAAGCAGGGAAATGGTGTAGCAGTCATATATAAATAACAGAAACCACTTTTCAGCAGTTCTTGTAGAGAGATAAGGGAATTACATGACAACAGCTCATTTCCAACCCCTAGCTAATATGACTTACCTGCTTTGCCAGTCCTTGGGACTCAGAGGTGCCTCCTACCCCTCCTTGGACCCCACTTACAAAGTGTCGTGCTAGAGTTTCAGAGCTCAGATGGGTGGCTTAGAATAATGAGATATTCTAAAGTCATATTTCTGTGAAACGTTTGAACTTTGTTCTGTTTTTTTGTGAACTTTAAGGAGGAAGTTGCCTTCTAAAATAGTGCCACTTTCAAAGGTCAAAATACAGCCCCTGGTGCACATGTTAAAAAACCAGAAAAGTTTCTTTGCTCTGCCTACTTGAAAAATACGACTTCCACCCTCCCTCGTCCCAGGCAGGGCTGTCACTGTCCCACCACTGTCTCCTGCGTTACCTTCAACTTTGTTCTTACCCTCTCAGCCCCCTCCTCCCATCCTTCTTCCAGCCCATCGCCCTGCCCTGATCCCGGTGCCTCTTCCCTCTCCCTTGCAGCAGGCCTCACTCACAGTGGTGATGATCACTTTTCCCAGAGTCTATCCCAGTAACGTTGGAGCTGACCTCCCTGACCTGAGTGCAGCTATTTTTCAGGAGTGTGTAACAACACTGCTGGTATTAACAGCAAGCTTTGTTTTCACCCTGGTGGGAACTAGATCCCTCATTAATGATGGGATCAAGTGGCCATTTGGAACAAGGCAGTCTTCCTCTGGTTTTCACAAGTGAGTTAAGCGAATTACAAGCTCGAATGCAACCATGAGCCTTCGCAGCTCCCTGGGAACACAAGGTCTGACAGGCTACGGTACCTGCTACTTCTCCACCCTCTGAAAACGTGGTGTTTTGTGAGGTCCATACTATTTTATGTTTTTTTAATAGCTGTGTTAAACTGCAAATTCTTGTGCGTTCGGGTCATCTTGTATTCTACACGGCACCCTATAAAACTGTCACCCTAGCTGGGAACTGTAAGTTAAAATCTCTGCAATAGCACAGCTTTACCCACAGCTTCATTGGTGGCCCATGGCTGTGACAAGCCGTGCAGCTGCTCTTGCTCAATTTCTGCATATCAGAGATGCAAGGAGCAACTTTCTCACAGCATTAGCGTGCCATGAGCTACAACTACCAGGCTTTATAAACAGCCGAAAGTACAATAGAGCTGCTATGAGTCATGGTAGATTCGATACACGTGCTTTATTTTTCCCTGTTTTTCTGTACTTGTAAATTGCTAATTCACAATAGATGCAATTGAAACATTTGACATTTCTAGTTTTCCATTCTGTTAGGCTCCTTCTGCTGTTTTCCTTTAGGCTGTATCCCTTTTCTGGCAAACTTGCTTTGCATTTGTTTTGGAGTAGATACATGGGCATATGTCTATTTATATACAAAAATATAACATTTATTCTCAACATTTGAGTAGGAGAGAAATAGAGCATTTACTCATGCATCTGCAGGTGTTTGTAGATCAAACAGAAAACTCACACAACAGATCCAGTTATTAACTGTTCTGCTAAAAACAGTATAAAAGCCAAAAGAAGTGTCTTATGTTCAAATATCTAACAATTAAAATCCCTTAATGAGTATAACATTGTAATGCTAGTCTTGTATTTGAACAGAATTATGTCTCTGACTCAATTTTCATTAAAAAAAGTAACATAAATTTCATATAGTTATCATTAAAAACACATTTGTTTCAGTGAAGTTCACAACTTTCAAGAAGACAGAGATTTGCCATCCATTTCTTTGTATGTACGGTGCTGGTAGGACCGCCCAGTGATGCTGTTTGTACTTTGGCCAAGGCAGAACACTGTGCCAGCTCTTTGATTAATAATAATTTGCAAAATAGGTTCCCTCCTCTCAGGCTATTTCATATCACCAATTTGTTTTAATTTGCCATATGAAAGATTTTATCTCTATCCCAAACATAATTAGGGATAGAAATATGTTTGCAATGCTTTTTGACCCAAACTTATGTGTTGTTTACTGTAGCAACTCTTCAGTGCCTTTAAAAAACATAAGGGGATTAAAAACCTTGATATGTTATATTCCACTGACAGGTGAGATTGAGTCTTTTTTATCTTACATAACTGGATAAACAATTTTGCAGGAAAATAGCATTACCATTATATGTTCTCTCAAGCAGTAGGTGCATAAATAATCTTCAACATAAATGCCTTTAAAAATAGAAAGGGAAAAGGGAGTTGTTCTGCATACTTTTGGCTTTCAGTTCTACCAGTATAGATATATATTCATATACTGTGATGCTGCGCTATTTCAAACCTGCAGAAAAATTGGTAAATAGCTGCCACGCATATGGCTGTGTATCATTGTAATAATAATTTGTGCCTACTTCTCCAGCGTTCAGAACTCTTGTTCCTTACAGTGCGGAACCTGTAAATAAATGAATCAGACACCTAAATAATGGGAATGAGGATAATAGTTATGTTGTTTGCGATGTGTCTCGTGTTTCATTACTCTTTCCAGTCCCTCACAGGTTTTAGTCAAGCAGAAATCTGGCTCAATGGTAAAAGCCAGCATCAACTAAGTGTGCTTTTGGCTAAACTTCATTACCTTCCTTTTTTGTTGCTTTCAGTTAGTTTGCCAGAAAAGTTTACCAGTCTTGAAAAGAGACACCATCTTCATTTGTTACATATGTCACTACAAACAGATGCTAATGATGGAGGCATTCAGTAGCTTCTTAAAGAGATTAACAGATTACATTACAGTTTGAAGGGAGCATTAGTAGAGGATTAGAAACCTCTCTTAATGACTAAGATTAAAAGCACTAACAATCTAAGGTGTTACATTTCTTGATTTACAAAGATATCGGTATGTGGGTGTGCACTTTCTAACCTTATGAGTAGATGTGGTTTTGACTGATGTGGAAAGCATTATTGGTGCCAGAATTCCTAAACACACCCATAACACCCATTATAAACACACCAAGAGCACCTACTGTTGCTGCTAGAGAGGGGGAGAATCAAAGTTTAGCTTTAAAACACACGGAACAAAACCCGCTGATGTGGTGGGCTATTTTTAAGTACAATGTTTATTTCAACAAAAATTGGAATCTACATGGAAAACATTTTTGAAGTTATTTTCAATTGTACGTTAACTAAAGAATACAATAGACTTTTACTGAACAGTGTGCTTTAATGCCATATGTATAGTGTTGTTACTAAAGGTCATGAATTTGTTAAAAGCTATATGAAAGTGTGCTTCCTGTCATGTTTGTAAAGTAAAAATGGCATTGTGATGTAAAACTTGTAAAGTTTTTAAGCTTCTCATATATATAGTTAAGATCAAGCAACTCCATTCCTCTCAGGACAGATAAATGTGTACAGGTAATGGCAGCCGTTGTGGCAGTGACTGCAAAAGGGTTATTGCAACAGCAATTGCTTTGAAGAAACCTAACTGGTTTGCAGCATACAGCTGGGGTGTCTTGTCTCTGAGCAAGAAGACCTGTTAAAAAGGTGAAGCTGAACCTTCAGAAGATGAACTACACCTGTTAATGTAAATAGAGAAAAAGCCTTTCCTTCAAGTTCCACAGGCAATAAATGACCTGTTGCTCCTGTTTCCCTGTAGGAGATCAACATCTCACTACCTCGCCTTGCTAACACTCTGTCCTGGAGACTCCAGGTGCCTTTTCTCTCAGGTGATCAGCATCAGAGGAATTTCTTCAGCTTGTATTTAGCATTGAATATCACTGCCCTGCTTGAAGGAAAGCTCGTATGCCTGAAAGCTTTTTTCCCATCTGTATCAGTTGGTTTATGGAGGATTTTCCTCTTCCCACAAACTCTCCCTTTCTCATGCTCTCAGACATTCAAGGTGATAACATCTACTGTCAAGGGAATGACTATCCAAGTAATGGTATTGTCTACATTGCCACTCATTCTTTGGTCCATTTTTAGGTTGTATTTAGTGTCAGTAACAAGGACTTAAGCTTTACTAGCACTGAATCCTGAGCGTAGCGGAAGTCAAGGTTGTGAGGTTAGGATAACTGGGTAAGTAGGCCAATAAGTAATTATGATAAGAAGGTTAGGATAAATTGTAGCAGCAATAAATGGCCAAAGTTATCCTGCTTGAGTTCTCTGTTCTACATTTCATCAATGATCATTTTCTTAGGACTAGTTATGAGAAGCAGCAATAATTTGTTAAACATTGTTGCAGTCATAGAAGTTAAAATTAAATTACAGTGACAGGGAGGGATTACTGTGTTGTTTGGTGTAAAAAGAATAATGTAACTGATGTTAATAAAGTGGAATATTTTACATTGAATGATTAATGAGCACTGAAACTCCAAAACAGAAGCTAATCGTAGAATGATGGAATGGTTTGGGTTGGAAGGGACATTTAAAGATCATCTAGTCCAACTCACTTGCAACGAGTGGGGACATCTTCAACTAGATCAGGTTGCTCAGAGCCTCGTCCAACCTCACCGTGAATGTTTCCAGGGATGGGGCACCTACCACCTCTCTGGGCAACCTGGGCCAGTGTCTCACCACATTCACTGTAAAAAATTTCTTCCTTATCTCTAGTCTAATCCTACCCTCCTTTAGTTTTAAACCATTACCCTTTGTCCTATCGCAACAATCCGTGCTAAAACATTTGTCCCCATCTTTCTTATAAGCCCCCTTTAAGTTTTGAAAGATGGCAATAAGGTCTACCCAGAGCCTTCTCTTCTCTATTGTAATATATTATTATAGAATAGTAATTACAAAATAGTTACAAAAAGTTACCTGCCCTTACTGCATTGGGTAGATTCTGTAGGTCTTCGAAGCTACAACTACACTAGTAATCTAATTATTGCCAGGATCTAAGCTCAGGCTAATAACTAGACTGTTAGTTCAGTTCCGGGCACGGTTTTGACCTGTGCCCACTAGCGCTTTCCCCAAAAAATCTTGGATCCAGTCCAGAGCTCAGCTTCTGTTGGGGACTACTCCCGAAAAGCAGGACCAGTCTCGGTTCCTGGAAGTGTGAGAAAGTTTACCTGCAGAGATGCAGGCCATCCCTTGGTCTCAAGACAAGAGAATGAGTCTCGACCTCTTGTATTTACTAGTGCAGCAGTGACCTACTAGTCTTAATGTGGTTTCCAATGGAAAATGCTAATGTGTCCCTGTCTCAAGAGAATAGCTCAGGATTACCAGCATCGATTACATCAGTGGGATGAGATCCACTTTTGCGAGGGACAGACTGAGCACGCTCTCTATATTGTTATACAAAATAACCTGCCTAAAGGTTATTGCAACCATGCAACCAAGGCTTTATGTGGAATTATGCGAAGAATTAATGGTGGAGAAAATGTTCAGCGGAGAGGAAGTCTCACACAAGAGCTGGCAGAGAAAGGAGAGAATGGAGGGAAATGTTCCCGAAAGCAAAATGGTACTGCAGGGGCAACGGTATCATGGTGGCAGTGGTGCAACAGATTCAACAGAAGGGGAAGGTCAGCTGAAACCTGAGCAGTAGGAAAAGGTATAGACAAACCTGTGTACAGACAAATCTGTGGACAATACTCTTGTGTTACAAGCAGTGCTCATTTCTGTGAAGGCTTTTTCTTCTCTTACTTCTTTGTCATTCTCTTTTCTGTATTTGGGCTTGCCTTTCTGCAGCATCCCAGCCCAGGATAGTACATCCCATTGCTACCTGTGTCCATGGTGAGGCCGGTTGGAGAGGGACTCTGCCCACCCAGCTGGAGATGGTGTTCCCTGCTTGGAAGATCCTGACTGTACCATAGCCGCCAGCTGCTTGAAGTGGTGGTGCTCCTGATTTCCTTGGGGCAAATGGTGTCCTGGAAGCAAACACTGGGGATGGATGAGCTGCCAGAGCTCTTTGGGATTTGCTCTGTGACAACCCAGGTACCCAGAACTGGGGCAGGGACTTGTACTGGTGGAGGCAAAAAGCATGTGTGTGTGTAAGGGGGCTGCCAACACTGCAAGTGCAGTGTCTGGAACAGCTGCAGAATCATAGAATCATAGAATAGTTAGAGTTGGAAGGGACCTTAAAGATCATCGAGTTCCAATCCCCTGCCCTGGGCAGGGACACCTCCCATCAGACCAGGTTGCCCAAAGCCCCATCCAGCCTGGCCTTGAACCCCTCCAGGGATGGGGCAGCCACAGCTTCTCTGGGCAACCTGTTCCAGTGTCTCACCATCCTCACGCTAAAGAATTTCTGTCTAGTATCTAATCTAAATCTCCCCTCTTCCAATTTAAAGACATTACCCCTTGTCCTGTCACTGCACTTCCTGACAGAGTCCCTCCCCAGCTTTCCTGTAGCTCCCTTCAGATGTTGGAAGGCTGCTCTAAGATCCCCCCAGAGCCTTCTCTTCTCCAGGCTGAACAACCCCAACTCTCTCAGTCTGTGCTCAGAAGCACAATCACAGTGGGTCCAGGTTGGGCTGCAGGAAAGACAAACGGGGTTCTAGAGGCCCAGTGTCCACCTTAGTCATCTGAATCCTATTGTACATCAATCTGCGTGACCATGAGGAGCAGTTGGGAGGAGCAGCTGGGGATGACAACCCCCTGCTTGGCTGGCCCTTGTCGCAGGAGATGGACAGTAAATCCAAATCCTATAGCTAAGTATGGAAAAGATAGAAGAGCAGTGAAACCAGGGGAAATTAAAATTATACAGCCTCTTCTCTCCTGGTGCTGTGCTCTTCCCACTCGGTGATTGATGTCGCCGCTGGGAAACCCATGACTGACTGGAGACGTGTTGGACTGAGCAGATCAGCAACGTTCAGCATCCAGACACTGTGCAATGAAAATGTAACAGTGACTGCTTTGTGAATTAAACGTGCTTCTTAGCAAGTTTTTTCTTAATGAAGTGATCTAGTGAATCATATTTACAACAAAAAAATATATGTTGGACCTAAGCTAACCATAAAAAAAAAATAATAAATGTCTTTATTTTCCTTATTGCACCTACATATCAAGGGAGGCTAATCCTGATGGGTTAAGTGAGTTTTTGGCATGTCTGTTCAATTTAGAGGACTTTGAATTGAAGAGTGTGCATATTTGCAGATTGAACGAGGAGGAAATACTGATCTGGTAACAAAACCTCTTATTCTAATGTGTCCTCAAGAGTCATAATAAACTTCTGAGTATAGAAAGGAAAAGTGTTAAATTAACATGATTTAAAATAAAAAAATAGGTTGTATTTACTGGATTTTGAACAGGAAACAGAAAATAAATGAAGCATTTTTTGTATGAATCTTGCTTTGATGGAGAATGGTTTGGGGCTGTTCTAATCAATGTGGCCAAGTGCATTTCAACCTCTGTGGCATCACCACATCACAAAGTTATGATTTGGAGACAAAGTCGATGAGTATGAGAGGGAATTCAAAAAGATCACATAAGAGATCACATCCGTGCAAGATATTTTAATAATCAGCAATATTGTGAGAGGAAAACAATATGTATGACAACTTAATATGATTTTTGGTAACCCAATTACATTCTCAAAGTTTGCATAATGTAGTGAGAGCTCTGCAAACTGCCTCTGCTCATAAGGTTGCTCAACTCATTATCATCACCATTTTTTGAGCAATAATAATAAAACATTTGTCTTCTATGTATAAAGTGCTGGTGAAAATTGTTGTTGTTACCAAGTGTATATGGAAATGAGATTAATTTGTTTTTATGTGGTTACGGTCAAATATAAACAAAAATTTTGAACCATAAATGTCAGAATTAACCTTTAGCTTGAAGGTCTCTCTCAGCCTGGAGGGAACGTTGGATAAAAGAGAAACAGAATTGAAGTAGAATAGAAATTCTTCATGAAATGTCATTTTTAATGTAATAGGATTATAATTTAAGACACTACCGAACTCATACAAATAAATTCATATTAACATTAAAGGTCTCTCTAACTTAGCTGTTCAAACAAAAGGCCACTGCAGATACACAGAAGTGCTGCATAATGAATTAGTGTTATGAAAACTAAGGTCAGTCTCTCAGATTCAGCCGGTCGCTTCCCCTTAAAACCAAAACACGCAACAAGAACAACAAGAATAGAAATAAAACAGTAAATAGAGAACTCAAATTTAGGAACGTGTAAGAGGAAACCTTTTTTTTTTTCCACAAAGAAACAATTTCATCTGCAAAAGAAGGTAAATTGTTACACTGCCAGCCTCGTTAGCTGTTTATCATTGCATTGTCATCATGCTTAAGAATGTTGCTCCTAGAATCGTTCAGATACCATAGAAACTTTATTTCTGGACATTCTTAAGATGAATAAATCATTAAGCATTGTATATAAAATCCACAAATAAAAAATTACTATTGGAGTTAATTTTTTAATGGAATACTCAAGGCCTATTAAAGTTATGAGCTTTTAGGCTAATGTAAAATGCTCTTTAATAAGCTGCAGCACATTGTGACTCCCTGTTTCATCTGTATCACTTAATGGTCTTAGGCCTTGCTACCACTAGGCTAAATTGGACAAATGACTGGAAACTTTGTTAATTGGGAGGAAAGGGGGAATGTCAATCATTACTCATTAATTATTTTACTTTTCATATCTGCCTTCACAAAAGCACTAGCAGAACATATTTGTCACTAATTATGTTTTAATTAGAGCAGAGATAAAGCCATAGCATCACGTTGAAAGAGAGGCATTTTACCTGGATTTTTGTGAACGTAAGAGTAACAGGGCATTAAGACAATTTGTGTTACACGGACCATCCCAAGGCTAATATTCTTAAGGCTTTTAGCTGATCAGCAGTTGTCACGTGTGCACTACTTGCACCACACTGAATGCCAGCTTGCTTGAAACAAAGAAGTTAGCATTAAAATCAAAACCAATACAATATTTATCAAATTTAATCACTTTAGCTTGAAGGTCTCTCTCAGCCTGGAGGGAACGTTGGATAAAAGAGAAACAGAATTGAAGTAGAATAGAAATTCTTCATGAAATGTCATTTTTAATGTAATAGGATTATAATTTAAGACACTACCGAACTCATACAAATAAATTCATATTAACATTAAAGGTCTCTCTAACTTAGCTGTTCAAACAAAAGGCCACTGCAGATACACAGAAGTGCTGCATAATGAATTAGTGTTATGAAAACTAAGGTCAGTCTCTCAGATTCAGCCGGTCGCTTCCCCTTAAAACCAAAACACGCAACAAGAACAACAAGAATAGAAATAAAACAGTAAATAGAGAACTCAAATTTAGGAACGTGTAAGAGGAAACCTTTTTTTTTTTCCACAAAGAAACAATTTCATCTGCAAAAGAAGGTAAATTGTTACACTGCCAGCCTCGTTAGCTGTTTATCATTGCATTGTCATCATGCTTAAGAATGTTGCTCCTAGAATCGTTCAGATACCATAGAAACTTTATTTCTGGACATTCTTAAGATGAATAAATCATTAAGCATTGTATATAAAATCCACAAATAAAAAATTACTATTGGAGTTAATTTTTTAATGGAATACTCAAGGCCTATTAAAGTTATGAGCTTTTAGGCTAATGTAAAATGCTCTTTAATAAGCTGCAGCACATTGTGACTCCCTGTTTCATCTGTATCACTTAATGGTCTTAGGCCTTGCTACCACTAGGCTAAATTGGACAAATGACTGGAAACTTTGTTAATTGGGAGGAAAGGGGGAATGTCAATCATTACTCATTAATTATTTTACTTTTCATATCTGCCTTCACAAAAGCACTAGCAGAACATATTTGTCACTAATTATGTTTTAATTAGAGCAGAGATAAAGCCATAGCATCACGTTGAAAGAGAGGCATTTTACCTGGATTTTTGTGAACGTAAGAGTAACAGGGCATTAAGACAATTTGTGTTACACGGACCATCCCAAGGCTAATATTCTTAAGGCTTTTAGCTGATCAGCAGTTGTCACGTGTGCACTACTTGCACCACACTGAATGCCAGCTTGCTTGAAACAAAGAAGTTAGCATTAAAATCAAAAACAATACAATATTTATCAAATTTAATCAGTTACCCTCCTTGCAAGAAAAGCAGCTTCGCTGTGTTTCCTCGACTGTTAAAATATCAGTTACCCTCCTTGCAAGAAAAGCAGCTTCACTGTGTTTCCTCGTCTGCTAAAATACTTGAGGCTTCCCAGGCTCCTGTAGTGGCTTTAGCTCATTGCAGATGGTGTTAAAAATGGAGGTTCTAAGGCAGGCAGGTTCAGGGAGGTGAGATTCTTGCAACGTGCCCCCCGGTACTGCAAGCACTGCCATGCATAGTGTTGTACACACACCAAAGTATTACCAGGGTCTGGCTACAGTCATAAAATCCCACCCCCAGTCAATGTCCTGTCTTTGATTGACTCTGCCAGCAGTGGAGCCGTGCTCTGCCAGCCTATGGGTGGAGAATGTCTGGTGTGTAGAAAGCAAAGTGTTAGGCAGGACATGAATGATGGAATATAAATCTCTTCTCGTTCTTAAATGATTATTCCTTGCTTAGAGTGCCTTGATTTGGCAGCCTGCCTACCCGTTGGTATTCTGTGAGAATGTCCCCCTGGTGTGCCCTGCTCTGGGGGATGGGGCAGGGCAGGATGGGATGGGGTGGGATGGAGTGGGATATGATGGGGCGAGTGTTGGAGTGGACTTTTCTCACCCAGGAGTGCCTGATGCTGCTAGTTCTGCTCCCTCTGATGGCAGCTGCTTTCTACTGCCCACCGCTGCGAGAGGGCTACTTGTCATGTCCTGTGGTAGGACATTTCTTGTTACAGCAGTCATTTATTTTGCCTTGTTTCATGTTTCAGTGATGAGACAATACTAGAAAACTTGTACAATAATCACTGCCTGAGTATTTAGGCATAAAGTCTGTGGTTGAAACACCTTTCTGTTCCAGGAGATGGATCCTCAAATGACAGAAGTTAAAATCCATGTTTTCATTTATGGCCACTTCCCTGAGAAATGTGCAGTTTGCATTTCTTTCTCAAGCAGTGCTGAGCCTGAGAATCAAGTTTAATGTTGTTTTTAATAGAAAGGTCAGTGATGGCTGGCTGTATTTCAGAAATTCCTATGTGAAAGGACTCAGCTTGTCTCTCAACAGAGCTGCAGATGAGCAATGATCCAAGTACAAGAGAGGTCAGTTCAGCTGCCCAGGGGATCAGGATGGCTCAGATTGGTAACAGGGATTTCTGAAAAAATGAGCTGTGGCTTTCTACAGATCAGTCAGGCAGGCCTGCTGTCTGTGGAGGAAAAAGAGCATTATTTGGAGTCTGAAACTTGGCACTGGATTTTCTCTAATGTTCGTTATTCTTCAGCTACTCTGTCTTGGTGAAAGCCCTGCTTCAATCCAGGTCTGCTTCACCTGTTGGACACCAGAAAACTGAGTGCCCTCGGCTTTGATTTGGTTACAATTCACTCTGAACTCACTGTGATTATAACTTTTCTCTTCCAAACCAACACCCTCAACTCAATCCATCTTTCAACTTTTGGGCCCTTTGTTTCATTGGAATCTGGTAATCTCTACACAGTCATCTTTGACACTAAAGCTTGTAGTACCAGCCATAAAAACCACTGCAGCTCTTTACAGCAATCCTTGCTGACAGCTGACACCTTTTTTTCACCAGCTGAAATCAGACTCTCGCGTGAGAGATGTCTCCTGTTGAGGAGTGGTTTTATTCTACTTTTTCATTGCCTCCACTCAATAGAGGTCTTTTCCCAGTTTTTCATCTGGGGAACAGGCATCACATTGCTTCAGCCCAGAAGGAAGGTATCAGATTGGTGGGAATCTCCTCCTGGGAGAAGATCTTTGATATATTTTGTTCAGATTAATCTCACCAACCTCCCACCTTCCCTGCTGCTGCAATATCCTGTTTTGGATTCTAGGCAATAAAGGAACACCATTAGTTTCAAATGTTTTATTCACAGAAAGGTTTAGATGAATACAAGGACGTGCAAGGTTACGACCTCGCATGTGGTCCTGACAGCAACTGCTGGTTAAAGATGCCAAACTTGATGGGGAGAGCAGAAACCCAGTGGGTGTTTAGAGAAAAATCTTCCCACAGGAAAAGTGGTTCTTGGAGGGTAAGCAAATGTGAATAAACTCATCCTTTTTGTGGATCATTTTCTTCTCTCCCTTCTCATTTCCCCACCTCTAAAGAGATTTTCTTTCTCTGATGCAGTGGTCATGGAAGGCTGTAGGGCAGTGAAAGATAAATATATTGTGCATTGAAAAGTAGCTAATATTGTATGCCAGCCAGGGAGATGTTCTGTAGCATCAGTTTGTCCTATTTGGTTTGACCCAGGGACACTTCAGTCAATCAAGCAGTGCATTATCATTTCAAGCTCGGGGAGAGATGCGCTATTAATCTAAGTGAGCTGCAGTCAGACTGACAGGCAGGGGACAAATCCCTAATCAATCTTTTAATCACCCACCTGGGGTGATTGGAATGAAGTCAATTAAGGGATCTTTCATCAGCAGAAAAAGCTGTACTCAGCTAGTTGAGGAAACATATGTAAGAACTCCTTTGTGAAGATGTCTTCAGAATAAACTCTGTATGTATTTCTGTCTTCCCTCATTCACTTAGTGGAGGTGGATGAGAAAGGAAAGATGAGTGTAGGATAACTGTATAAAGTTCCAAAATAATGTAATCACAAATACTTATTTGGAATAAATTTCCTCTTTCTCCAGAAGTGCTGCAAATATTCCAGAAAATGCCAAACTGTAAAGAAACAAAATACTGAATATTTATTTTCATAGACCAGCTCTATACAATATCATGGTCAAATAATCAGTTGAGATGTTAAAGGAGTGCTTTTGCTATAGTAGATACTGAATAAATATATTGTGTAGAACCCTGATTTTATAATTTCCTTTTTCTCTGTTGACTTTTCTGATATGATTTGTTACTAATATTTTGTATCCAGAACTCCTGCCAGAGCTAGTGAAGCACAGGATGTCCACAGAAAGCAAAATTTGGTTGTAATTTCTAAACAGAGATGTTATATTTTCACTCGTTGGGATATGCCTTTAAGTTTTCAGCTCAATGGGATTCTTTTCCATTGAATGTTGAATTGTGCCGTTTGCTTACTGAGACTTAATATTTACAGACCTTTGAACATGTGACCCGTTGTGCAATTGATTTGGTTCTGGAAAAGGCAGGGCCACGGTGTTGTAATCTGTAGTGTTTGTCATTCCTGCAGTCACACAGATTTGAAGTGCAAAAGCAGTTTAATTGTAAAACCACCTGACAGTCTACCCGCAGCATGACCATGAAAATGTGATTAAAACTAAAAAGTAACTTCTCAGGGCATCCCTAATGGACCCTCTATTAGTTGGGGAATAGAATTGCTGAGGAAATTTTCAGGATAAAGCCAAACCAACTCATCTGTTGTGGTTGCTAGCCTTCTTACTTAGCTTTGTTTTAAGAGGTTTGTTGGGCAACTTGTGCTCTTCATTCTTGTTTGAAATACATTCAGGATTAAACTTCTGTCCCTTGTACATTGGGAGAGATCAAACCTCTTTGGTTTTGTGACAGTGGTTTTTTTCTTTCCCAATAGAGTCATTTCAGTGCTGCACTAGGGATTTAGTGGTAAAGACTGAGTTGAAGCTTTTATTTTGCTCTCTGCTTAGATCTTAAACTGAACAAAATCACCAGCTCCTAGTAATGTTATCTCCCATTCTTATCTCTGCAGAAGTCAGATAAATTTCAAAAGACACAAACAAAACCCACCTGAGGGGGACCTGAGGGAGGTGCAGGACTGGAGTGACATTTTCTGTAACCCGCTTTGGCATGCTTTTGATAGTTCCTTGTGTGAGCAGCTAACACCACTTCCTTCTTGAATTGCAGTTGTCATTATGAACTGAAGCCCAGAATGATGGGGATGCCTGAAAACCTGACTGGGACACCTGAAAATCAACCACATTGTAGCTGGTGGGAGTCATGCAGCCGGATAACGTGAACCACCTTCACAGATCTGGGAAAAACCAAACAGATCTCTTCTATACAGTTGGTCCTGCATCCTTGCTTTCATGGTAGCTGTTCTGGTTTGGCTGCATTAATTTTAAAATAAGAGATGGAATTTGCTGGTTGCTGCACATGGTCAGCAGGGCATTAGCTGCTATTTCAGATTTTGTTTTCCAAAGGAAGACATAAGCCAACGTACAGGATTTGACTCCATTTCTGTTGAAACCATAGGAGAAGACAGAGACCACCATGAAGCACAGGTCACAAAAAACCCACAACAAACACACCACAAAGCCCATGGGAGCCATTAGCTGCGTGAAGGAAAGGTCAGTTAAGGCTTACAAAGGCAAAGTCACTCCAGTTCTTCTGGCTTATCTGTTTCTGCTTTCACTCATTTCAGACAAATTACTGCATGGTTACACTGAAGTAAGAAGGAAACCAAGAGTTTGCACGTGGGGTTCACACATGCAGGATGTATGGACTTGGAGAAGCCATGAAGCCAGTGTATCTCCACACTCAGGACCTCTTTCAACACAAAGGCTCCCTGGGTGTCCCCAAGCTGCTGGCGTGACGTCTGCTCTCCCTGCAGGGACACGTACCCCATGGCTGGGGGCAGGATGGTGGGTCAAAGAGTTGGACTCCTTTTGCTGTGCTCTGGGTGGGTGATGTTCCCAGGCTGTGCTGTAGCAGCGTGACACAAAGCAGAGAACCCTCAACCTGCCTTTGATCCTGGGCTCAGGTTAGGTCAAAAGCACAGTATTTGAGTGTCTTGCAGCACCTGGGACTACCTGTATGCTCCAGCACATTCCAGCATCCCACCGAATGGACATCCAAGTGTGCACCATACCTCTGCAAGGTCTGAATTTCCATTGGAAGGGGATGGAGCCCATGGGCAAAAGGGGACCTGTGCTACACCTCAACCCCTTCCTACTACAGTCATCTGAACACACGGGTGTGGGAGTTAGTTCAGATATCACCTCAGCACCTCCTTCCCTCCAGACTCATGAAATACAAAAACGTGTTTTACCTTTCACAGGCACGGTTCTTACACTCAGAACCCTGACAAGCAAAGCTGAACACCTCTATGATTCATATTCCTCTGTAAGATGTTGCTACAGCTCAGATGGCAGCTGCCTTTGTGCAAGTTAAGAAAAGAGTCGCAGGAGTGAAAAAGTGGCACGATTAAACATTTTGTCTCTTCCAGTCCACAGCAAGTTTTCAAATCCTGAGGAGATGGTAATTAATGCAGCTCTTTAAATAGCTACTTGAGAGAAGCAATTCAGATTCCATGTAGTAGACACAACTTTCATAAGTATATGGAAAACAGATTTACTCTTCAGGAGGAGGTTAAATTTCTTTCTTAATTACAAATGCCTTTCTTTTATATAACAATTTTTAAATTACAATTCCTTGAAGAATGAATATTCCATAAGGCTGAATAACAAGGCTATGCCTAATTTATGCCATTTAGATGCAAATGATTATTCTGGTGTGTAAATACCCAAAATCAAGTGGAAGGTAGGCAGACAATGAGGGCAAAGAAGAGAAATATGAAAAAAATTTTTTTTTTTAATCAGGACAAAAGTTTGTAGGGTTCTGCCCCTCAAAGCCCTTCCTCATGCTAGTCCATTGACTTCACTAGGATCCTTTCAGAAGAGCCCATGTTGCTGGGGTCATTCCCATGAGAAAATGGTGTTTCAAATTAGTGTAGCTTTTCTATTCTTAAACAACAAAAATCTGAGATGATTTGTGCAGCTGACTTAGGACTGGGTGGGTGATGTTCCCAGGCTGTGCTGTAGCAGCGTGACACAAAGCAGAGAACCCTCAACCTGCCTTTGATCCTGGGCTCAGGTTAGGTCAAAAGCACAGTATTTGAGTGTCTTGCAGCACCTGGGACTACCTGTATGCTCCAGCACATTCCAGCATCCCACCGAATGGACATCCAAGTGTGCACCATACCTCTGCAAGGTCTGAATTTCCATTGGAAGGGGATGGAGCCCATGGGCAAAAGGGGACCTGTGCTACACCTCAACCCCTTCCTACTACAGTCATCTGAACACACGGGTGTGGGAGTTAGTTCAGATATCACCTCAGCACCTCCTTCCCTCCAGACTCATGAAATACAAAAACGTGTTTTACCTTTCACAGGCACGGTTCTTACACTCAGAACCCTGACAAGCAAAGCTGAACACCTCTATGATTCATATTCCTCTGTAAGATGTTGCTACAGCTCAGATGGCAGCTGCCTTTGTGCAAGTTAAGAAAAGAGTCGCAGGAGTGAAAAAGTGGCACGATTAAACATTTTGTCTCTTCCAGTCCACAGCAAGTTTTCAAATCCTGAGGAGATGGTAATTAATGCAGCTCTTTAAATAGCTACTTGAGAGAAGCAATTCAGATTCCATGTAGTAGACACAACTTTCATAAGTATATGGAAAACAGATTTACTCTTCAGGAGGAGGTTAAATTTCTTTCTTAATTACAAATGCCTTTCTTTTATATAACAATTTTTAAATTACAATTCCTTGAAGAATGAATATTCCATAAGGCTGAATAACAAGGCTATGCCTAATTTATGCCATTTAGATGCAAATGATTATTCTGGTGTGTAAATACCCAAAATCAAGTGGAAGGTAGGCAGACAATGAGGGCAAAGAAGAGAAATATGAAAAAAAAATTTTTTTTTAATCAGGACAAAAGTTTGTAGGGTTCTGCCCCTCAAAGCCCTTCCTCATGCTAGTCCATTGACTTCACTAGGATCCTTTCAGAAGAGCCCATGTTGCTGGGGTCATTCCCATGAGAAAATGGTGTTTCAAATTAGTGTAGCTTTTCTATTCTTAAACAACAAAAATCTGAGATGATTTGTGCAGCTGACTTAGGATTTTTGGAAAGTAGAACTGTAATAAATCAGTGAGATAGTACATAGGAAACCAGAAGATTAAATAAACCAGGATAATGTGTGTTTGCAGCATGGAAACTGCTTCAGGGCACTATTTTAGAAGCATGGAGTAAATGTATACCACCTACCAGAGAAGATTTTTTCACAGACTGTAAGGAAAACAAAATGTTGGCATGGTCAAACATCAAGTGGAAACTACTAAATGATATCAAAGGTATCCTTTAAAAGTATAAGTCTTATCTGCACAAGGAAAATAGAAAAGATCATGAAATGTAACAAGTTGAGTATGACACTGCAATAAAATAGGCCAGCGAACGTTTAGAGAGGCAACCTCGTAAAGGTGTGAAAGCTGCTATAAAAACTTTTTCAAAAACATCCAAGAAGGATGCTGACCTGGATGCAACCAGGCCAATACGTGGTGAAGTTGTAGAAAAGGCACTCTGTGAAGATGGGACCTTGCAGCAGAGCTGAACGACCTGTTTCTATTAGTGTTGGTTACAGCAGAGGTGAGTGAGGCTCCCACTGGAGTCATTCTTTGCAGGAGAGGAGTGTGAGAAACTCTGACTGGAATAAATCAGTGAACCAAACCTAACCAGTTCTCGGGACCAGCATAAATCCATGCAGGAACTTCAGGTGTATTTTGATGTGAAAGCATGGAACTGCAGCTGTCCTGCTGAGTTACTGCTTAAAGCCCTTGATAACAAAAAAATGGAAGGCTGCAAATGCGACAACAGTCTTGAAAAAAGGGATTGAGGAGTAATCTGAAAAATTATGACTAAGAAATCTGACATCCATACCAATGGCATCGTAGAAGCTCTTGAAAAGATAGTGGGAGGTTGAAAGAGCAACTTTCCCACTCATAAAGAGGCCCTTTCCATGGATTCTTGACTTCAGCAATGGCCAAAGACAACAAAACAAGGACCTGATACTAAAGATATCCCTAAGCGCGGGGACATAGGGACAGCCAGAGTGAAGTGCTCCCCTCTCTTCCACAGATGTTTTGCAGCTGGCCTGGGCCAGCTTGGCCGCTGTCTTCTCACGCTGCTGGTAGGAAATGCCATGGCTGTAGTTTCGATGTGTGCTGACGAGGGCACTGGGCCCCAGCTCACCCGTACTGTGTCCCCCGTTTTGCAGCACACCGCACCCAGGAGAGAGGGTGGTTTCACAAAGGACAGTGTCACAGTTTAGCCCCAGCTGGCAGCCAGAGCCACGCAGCCGCTTGCGCCTTCCCTCACCCCGGTGTTGATGAGGGACAGAACTGTGAAAGTGAGGAAAAACTCATGGGTTGAGATGCGGATAGTTTAATAGCTAAAGCAAAAGCCGTGCACACAAGCAAAGCAAAACAAGGCATTCAGTCACTGCTTCCCATCCTCAGGCAGGTCCTCAGCAACCTCCAGGAAAGCAGGGCTCCATCACGTGTAACAGTTACTTGGGGAGACAAACGCCACAACTCCGAACATCCCCCGCTTTCTTCTTCTTCCCCCAGCTTTATACGCTGAGCATGATGTCATATGGCATGGAATCTTTCTTTGGTCAGTTGGGGTCAGCTGTCCCAGCTGTGTTCCAGCCGTCCCAACTTCTTGTGCCTCCCCAGCCTGCTCACTGGTGGGGCGGTGTGAGGAGCAGAAAAGCAGCGACCCAAAACATCAGCGTTTTACCAACACTGTTTTCATCCCAAATCCAAACCACAGCACTATACTGGCAGCTAGTAAGAAAGTCAACTTCATCCCAGCTGAAACCATGACAGACAGGTGTGGTGCACAATGTGGAAGAGCATGTTGGGCTGTCAGGCTGTCGAAGGAGGACTCTGACAGAGCATGCTTTGCATTCAGGTGTTTCATGACTGTATGTTGGAGAAAACAGGAGGTTTTCTGCGGGTTATCACCTGGAATTTTGGCTTATGACTATGGCATTTAAGTCTTCAAGGATATGTTAAGAGGAAGCGAATAATGAAATGAGGGATGGTCAGATAATAAAACAGAATGGCAGATGATAAGACAGAACATTTTCTCAGACTGGGCCAATCTTAAATTAGCTGAGAAGATTTGCAGAATTGACTGGTTAATGAAATGGCAAATGAAATTCAGTGTTAATAATTATAAAGCAATGCATACGAGACAAAACCCAACACTTCTAAATATAAATATGCACAGTAAGGGATTTAATTCCCTAGTAGCACTCAGGAAGGAAACATAAGAGTTCATGTGGATCATGTTCTGAATGCATCAGTTCAATGGCTGTCGAGAGTCAAAGGCAGATTGAATCAGACAAACTTTTAGGAAAGGAATTCAAAGCAAACAATCCCATAGGATTATGTCCCAGAGTTAAACTGTGATATGTCTGCAGTGGAGAGCTGTGGAGGACGCCCCAGGATGGGAGTCCTGCTCTGCAAAACCAAGGAGGGGGGATAATGCTGAACCAGGAGGAGGGTGCCTGGCTGCCCAGAGGGAACAACTTGGAGACGCAGTTTACATCTGTATCTTTGGGCTCTTGTATCAAATACTGCCTATGTGGCTGATTTCTACCATTGTTAAAAGTTGTGGAGCTGATGTGTCTGAGGCTCTGTCCCATGAGAAATACTGCATGCAAAGTCCTGTGTCCAGTTTAATCGTAGGTACTGTTATAGGAGGGAATAGTCTCCCCTTCAAAACTGGTAGCTCAGTTGCATACTCAAACCATGGTCAAGTCTTTTGCATGCAATTGCTCCTGAGAAAGTGATTTTTTTGGAAACCTTCTCTCCTCGGTGTGTAGTCTTCTTACTTCGTGAGGCGATTAGAGTTTTTTTGATGTTTCTCTTGGTTTGGGGAGGGAGAGAGGGAAGACAAAGCTATTTTTCCAGTGTGTGCTCATTTCCTCCTCCCGTCGGGGTTACAGTCCTGAGCTGTTTGACCTCTGTCAAGACGGATGAGCTGGGCTGCAAAATCCAAGTTAGCAGTGACATTCAAGTGTTTCTCTCACAGACTTCCTGCAGGAAAAATGTATGCTCACTTTATTCTGTTGCTTAGTACATGCATCTTTCTATATCTCTCTTCATATAAATATATTTTATTTTCTATTCCCTGCTTTGTAGGGATCATTTCTCTGGTTGCTATTGCACAGAATACGGACAAATTACAGTAAGTCTGTGCTGTATACCCAATATAATGCCAGAGTTTTAAAATTTTAATTTGGCTAGATTATTTTCCTAAATGTAGAGGGGTGAGTGAGTGTGCTTAATTTTTATATTAGTATCAGCAAAGGAATGATAAATAGAGGAATATTAGCTTGTTAATAGTCCAAATGGTTTAGCTAGGTGATGTAAGAATTGCTGCAATAAGGTAAATCTGTGCAGTATCTTATGGTGTGCTGTTTTACCAGACAGACTGTGGTCTGTTGTCTGACGCTGTGATTTGTATAGAAATAGAATGCTAAGCTATGTTCTGCTGGACAAGCATGTACATTTTAAAAATGAGAAACAAAACCTCTATTAGAAGTAAAGTTATGGCCTATTTTCTCTATCAATAGTGAAACAGGCAGTTTCATCAGAGAGTTCATCCTTTGTCAGTACTTCAAAATTGTTGCTCATATTATGTTGCAGCAGATTCGAATTTTGCAAGCCAGGGACTTTTGTTGAGCCCTTCATCTTTAAAAAGTACCCTTGAGCTGAGCTTTCAGCTAATCTCTGTTGAAACCCAGCTTTGATTACATTTTGAGAGATTAGGAGCTGTTTGTGATGTCTTTGGGAATGACACCACCAGGCTGCAGCAGGGGTGTAAGTGTGCTGTTCTCCAGTTTGCTGCTGTTTCTCCTCGCTGGAGTAGCTGTTTTGTGGGTTTTGAATTTGTATAAAAGCTGAAGGCATGCAGACCTTTGCTATCCCACCCAAGTGAGCAGACCAGCTCACAGGAGTAAGGACCGGACAGCCTGACTTAGCAACCTTGCACGAAGGAGATGCAGTGATGAGACACTTTCATCCATTAGGTCTTTATTTGTCGGTATCACCTTGCTGCCAAATTATAAGCAAGAAAGTATTTATACTCCATAAAAGTGCTAATAAATTCCTCTTGCACTCATTTAAGAACCAGCCAGGTAGCTTTACGTAGCACGGTGACAACACACCAAGGTGATTGTTTTACTGCAGTGTTTTCCACACTAAGCAGTCGGGTTCACCCCGTGCTCGTCACTTGCTCAGCATTTTGCTACGCTGAACGAATAGGATGTCATCGAGAAACTTGGGAACATTTACAGTGTTTTAAAAGAATTTAGGTGGAGGAGCTTAAATCCACCTTTGTATCTTTTGGTATCTGCTTGTTCTCATTTTTTTGCCCCGGAGCACCAGCATTCGTACTTTATTTACAGATCTCAACAGGATTTGCCTTGTCAAATATTTTGAATTCCATGCTGAGGTGTGTAATGTCTCTTATATAAGCTCTGCTTAGTGCTTTCCTAGGTTATGCCTGGCCTTTGTGCTCAAATGGATTTGCCTGTGTTCACTTTGCTTGTTTTTTACTGAGGAATTAAGAAAGGAACATTTGGCTTCTCTTCTCCCATAAGGTCCTAACTCCGTCCCCCTTCCCACCTGCTCCCCCCGCCAAAAAAATAAAATTCCAGACAATCACCCTGCTTCAGATCATCTGTTTATCTCTTTGGAACTAATATCAGAGATTCCTTTCTTGATAGAAAATATTGTAATGGGGACAGAGTCTGTACATCCAAAAATGAACTGTGAGCAGATCACATCGTGTAAGTTGTCACTCAGGTGCTATATAATCACAGCTCTTTTAATTACGCTATTGAGAAGAGTTTGGAGTCAGAAAGTACCGTTCTGAACAGGAGGTGGGAGCTGCTGCAGGGCTGTGCCAGAGGCCACAGAACTTTGCCCATACCTGCTCACTGACGCAAGCCCACACCTCCTCACTGACGCAGAGCCTTCCCCAAAGTCTTCCAACATCAATGAAAAGGCTTTGAGCGGCGGTGGATTCCCTCACGGGCAGCTGGTGTGTGTGAAGAGCAAGAGCCTCAGCTGTACCTACACCTACGTGTGCATGGGCTGCCTGTTGGGAGTGTGTGTGTGGACCAGGGGGATGGCCCCATGTGGGGTTCAGGGCTCGTGTCCAGGACATCTGTGTGGCACACGTGTGCGGTAGCCAGAAAGTCAGATCCCCTGCGTGTGCCTGATAGGCTTTTCTAGCTTTCCCAAAGTAGTTTAGGTAGATTTCCCCTTCTAGTCCCGTCAACACAGGCTAGTATTCAAATATATGATCTCAGAAGGTGTTAAAATCTCAGAAGGATGTTAAAATTAATTAGTGTTCAAATCTCTAAGGTATTACTGAGAAGAAGAGTCACGATTCCAAGGTGCAGGTAGGCTGGGTGGAAGGTGGATGAACGTCTCCAGCAGCAAAATGGGTGCGCTCATTTGTCCTGGATGAAATCTTTGTTAATACTGTGACGGACTAGATATACAATCTGAGCAATTTCTATTTGTGGGCTGGCTTTCTAATTCATGTTTTATGAGTTTCCTCCCAGGCAAAGCTGCCCTGGTTGGTTCATTAGCGTCTTGTCAGAAAAACAACCGAGAGGATATTAATCTGAAGCTCAAATACCATACCAATTAGCAGGCAAGGGTTTTGTACTGCGGAGTTCAGAATGTACTTGGCAGAAGAAATGCAAAGAAACCTTTTATCAATGAGAAAGCCTTAAAGCAATAGCTACGGACACTTCAGCCCCTTTTCTAAACGTGGTCTTAAAATAGTCTGCACCAGATGCCATCTATGAATGACACTTTGTTGATCTCGTGTTTTCGATAAAAATACTAGAACGGAACTTCACTTTCATAGCAAATACGCAGATATTTGGATGACATATTTTGGAGACAGAAACAAATGAAAAGTCTGTTCTACTTTATGATATAGAGAAGCAAATGAAGAGAAAGGTCACTCCTCTGGAAGCCAATGATGGATGCACTTTTCAGGAGCCCCACCCTGAGTGTGGAACATATTGGAAGTAATATACTGTGGGAGAGTCCTGTTTTATTGGCAGGCAAAAAAATCATAACTTTTGCATGCAATCATCAGTAGAATCCATGTGAAGTCATTTCTTTTCAGCACAATGGGCTAAAAAACTGAACTTGGGAAACTGTGACGGGGATTGAAACCCAGGAATTACGGATGTGCGTGTCCGGGCTGTCTTACCTAGTCCTTGGCTCTTGCTGCTGGGAGGAAATGGCTGAGCCTTGGCAGCTCTTCTGGCAATACATGCTGCATTTGGGGCAAGTGATTCCATTTCTAGGTTCAGCTTCTAAATGTTTTAAATGAAAATATAAATACTTCAGTGTTTCAGTCTATTAGGAGAAGCTGGCTTTGATGCAGTTGCATTAAGGTCCGAACTAACAGTGCCAGGAACCTTTTTCAACCACTTATGCTGGGTAGTGTAGGCATAAAATGCTAGTAAATAGAAATTGCGGTGTGTGACATTAATTTTTACATGTACATAGCTATGCCAGCTTCAAGGCAGGAGACAGCTAAGACATTAATTTCTTAACTAGAAGAACACACCTGTATGACGTTTGAAATCATGGTCTCACTAGCCATACGCATACTGCTTTCTCATTGCTCCTGAGGACTGACCCAGGAAAGCTTCTGAACCTGGAGTTCACATGCACATTTCAGGCCCTTACTGCGCTTCCCAAATGCCCTAGATCTGTCCACATAAAGTAGCACTAAGTGTCCTTAGGATCCCCTGTCCTACAGTGCTTTCTGCATGATCAGCAAGAGGAATGTTTTTGATGTGACCTAACATGTAGCCCTACCTAAGTGGCCCTGCATGAGTCTGTTCATGATTGCCAGTAGCAAAAGTAGGGAAAGAACCTTTCTTTAGCTCACTGGGCTTTGCCTGGACCTCTGGATTCCCTGAGAATTCCCACCGCTTCCCCAGAGGCTGTCTGTTTGTAGCTGCTACAAGCCAAGCCCCACTGGCTGAGCCTGAGCCCCCATGGGGATCCCGGGGACAAGAACAGCCAGCAACCCATGCCATCCCTCCTACTGCCCTCATTTCAGGCTCAGTCTCTCCCTGGACCTTAGTCACAGCAGAGTTCCCCAGCTCTCACTCTTGGTGGTACCTGGGAGATGGGGAAGGGGTGTGTGTGCTGCAACTGTATTTTTACGGCTTCCTCATGGAACTGAGTCACGACAGAGAACGTGCATTGCCAAGTGATAAACACTTTGGGCAGGACTCAGCCTGGGACACTGAAATTAGTCATCTAATGTATGCGTAGATGAGATTTCTAAGCTCCCATTATAGATGGCGTAGATCCAGTCCACGAATCTCAGGGGAAGCAGAGACAGTAGGGTCTGGAGACTGAGTCCACCTGTGGTGAAGACACTGAGAGGCTCAATTCACTTGCTCTTTTACTAATACTGGTAACTGGTACCTTTGAGATGACCAGGCCACCTTAGGCATCCAGATGGAGCTTGTAGATTTGACACAGGGCCTGCAGGAGACATTAGCTCTTCTGGTGCAGAAGCTGAAGGCCAGCCAGAAAACTCCAGGGCATCTTAGCGGCCCCAGACACCAGCTTTGGCAGCTGTATCTGCATGCAGTAGGAACTGAGATGTCCAGCTCACAAATAAAGGTTTGCAATTAGGTGCTTAAATTTAGATACCTCAGTCTCAAACTGCATCCCACCTTTGTTTTTTGGCAAGATCCAAAAGCCATTTTTGCACTCTGAATGAATCTACATCCATAACACACACAGAACATAGACTAAAGACAGTTCCTCACAGCCCATGCCCAAACCAGCATCCCCTTGGCCTCCCTTCCCTCTGGCCCTAGAGCTGCCCAAGGCATGGGAATGAAGTCCTCTTCCTTCCCAGACTCCTTGGAAACCTCTGAAACCCCAGCCTGAGGCAAAGACTGTATGAAAGACAGGCAGCCTGAAGAGAAATCTCTTGGGCTGCGGTCCTTCACAAAGTGTTTGGAATTAGTTGTGCCCCCACAGAGCAGCATTTGAACCTGAACAGCCTCAAATCATGGAGAAAGGGCACCCTGCACTGCCCTTCCTTCAAAGCAACGCAGATGAGAGCCTGGTCAAGGGCAGCACTTGCCCAGTCAACTCACATGGAGCAAGTAACCACTGCCACCTCCTTTCCCAAGAGGTGAGTGAGCAACCGGTCCTTTCCACCCTTGCCCTTGGTGTTCAGCTGGGGGACATCTCACAGCCCCAGCCTCAGCCCTCCGTGCCAGCGCAGAGCTGTGAGAGGACATTCACTCTGCCTCTGAGAGCCCGTGATGCTGAAGAGGTGGCTCTTCTCATCGCTCCAGGGAAGACACAGGCTCTGACAATGATCAGCACTTGGCACAAAAACTCCCATGAGGGTTGCCTACGAGACAGGATCTCCTGCTTCCCCTGTGCTGTAGCCTTTTGAAGGCTACAAGGTCACTGTCATCCATGGCCTTTGGCAGTCAGTGGTGACCATACACCATCCCCTTCAATGCCTGGGGACAAGACCCTGTGAATGTGCTTGTGGTACTTAAAGAACTGCAAAAAAAAAAATCTGTGTTCTGAGAACTTACTGTGGCTACTCTCTGCAGCATGTGATGTGGAGAAGAGTGTGACACCAGATTTGTATCCTGAAAAATTTAACTTGGTACTTCTTTGACATAAAAACAGTTATCAATTAGATATCCCCCATATAAAAAATAGCGCTGATTACAGAAATGAATAATAATGTATTTCACATTCCTCATGGGTTCCATTTATGCATTTGTTAACAGAACAATTACTGTAGTCGCACTGAATTATCTGGGTATAAAATTTATTAGTGCAGAGGATAAGCTCATTCAGCGAGCTGTCGAGCTGCACGTAAGCTTGCCAGTGTAACCAATGTAATTTTATGTTTGTCATAACAATAACTTGATTGTTTGATCCTCTGGCAGAAGAGCCTGTATTTATTAATGTATATGTTTGTTCTTCTTATCACAATAACCATTCCGATCCGTATCTTATATACAGCACGCACTGAACCTACCAGATTTGTTTGGGAAAAAAAAAAACACCCTCTTAGCAATACACCAGCTCGATGTACCCCTCCCTACTCCTACTCACCCACTGCCTTCCCAGCAAACAACTGATTGCCTCGTCAGTCCAGAATGTGCTCAGATGCAAGAGAGACAATTAACACTGTTGAGAAATGATCAGATATTACCTCCTGGGTCTGAAGAGTGTCCACTGTTGAGAAATGATCAGATATTACCTCCTGAAGAGTGTCTGTGTTTTAGTGATAGAAGCCACTATCAAAGAGAAACGCACAGGAACTCTTTTGTTTGGGCCTTCACTAAGAGAAATAGTAGAAGTTTGTTCAGAAGATGAAATAGATTAGGTAAAATTGAGACTATAAGCAAGAAAGAACTGAAGGTGGCACTGTAGGAACAGATATTCCCCTTTTTAGAAAATAAAGATGGTTAATGCCTGCTTGCTCTTCCTCTTTGAAACAGGAAAAAAAAAAAAAAAGATAAGATTGTCAGACACGAACCGTATTTTCCCTACCTTTTCCTCACTTTTTGCTAGTGAACGTAGGTTCACCCCCTTTCCTCAGAGCGGGAGGGCTTTGAGGAGAGCATCAGGGCACTCGGTGTCCTTTCCTGCAGGAGAGGCACCATGGGCAGGGTGCTCGGCTGGGGCTGGGAGAAGGCAACCAGCCTGATGCCAGGCTGAGGGTCGGAGAAGGCAACCAGCCTGTTGCCAGGCTGAGGACCCACTGACCGCGGCGAGAAGGCAACCAGCCTGATGCCAGGCTGAGGACCCACTGACCGCGGCACTTTGGTTTCCCAGATGAGCCAGACCTAAGGCAGGACATTTACTTTCCGCAGATCCACCCCTAACACTCACTAGGAGGGCACAGAGGGAGGCTCATCAGAAGCAAATCTAAACTAAACAGTCTTTATACAAAATGCTGAGGCAAGATGCTGAGGTTATGACTCACCCCTGCAACTCTTAATTCCAGTCAATCCTTCAGACTATCTTTGCCTAAGCTAATCCTCCATCTTTTTCCTTGCCTAAACTAATCCTCTGTCTTTTTCTTTGCCTAAACTAATCCTTCATCTTTTTCTTTGCCTAAACTAATCCTCCGTCTTTTTCTTTGCCCCTTTGTTCCTCCTCTGTTGTAGGTGGTGGTCCTGCTGGGGGCGACTCCAAGAGCAACCCCTCCATTCTGTGAGAAATCGCGGTGGTGTTGCAAAGAGGTTCCTGGTTTCAGAAAACATGGCCTAGAGATCCAAAAGCATCCAGCGTCCACTCTGGGGACACCCGGCAAGGACAATATCCTGAATGGCTGCACAGTTTCACCACAGGGTAAATACCTAGGTTTGGAATTGTTACAGGCCAGATGAGCACACTTCGGAGCAAAACTTGTGGTTTATAGCCAGCATCTACGTCGGTCATAGTGCTGGTTCTGGTCACAAGTCTGCTCCTATTGATCAACATAATAATGTGGGCTGGTGGTTTTTTTTTTTAAGGTGAGGGCCTATTATTTGTCAGGGTAGGCAGGAGCAGACAGGAAGGCTTTTGGCATCAGGAAGGGGACCAGGAGCAGGGCGCAGAGCACAGAATCATAAAATTGTCTAGGTTGGAAGGGACCTTAAAGATCATCTAGTCCAACCATCAACCTAACTCTGACAAAAAAAATAAATAAGAAATAAGCAATAACAAAACCCCACTAAACCGTATTCCTGAGGACCATGTCAACCTGTCTTTTGAACACCTCCAGGGATGGTGCCTCAACCACTTCCAATGCTGGATAACCCTTTCCGTGAAGAAATTTTTCCTAATATCCAATCTAAACCTCCCCTGGCGCAACTTGAGGCACAACCTGCCACCAGTGCACAGTGCATCAAAATGTGACCTGCAAGCAAGGGCAGCTCCAAGGCGGGTTAGCTGGTGGGGAACCAAATCTCTGTGTGTGCACCCCTCTGTATGGCACAATGGAAGGTCAAGACAACAATATCATACAAA
>NW_015090775.1:1314851-1359937 GCF_001431845.1 Calidris pugnax | reverse complement strand
GTGACCATACACCATCCCCTTCAATGCCTGGGGACAAGAACCTGTGAATGTGCTTGTGGGACTTAAAGAACTGCAAAAAAAAAAATCTGTGTTCTGAGAACTTACTGTGGCTACTCTCTGCAGCATGTGATGTGGAGAAGAGTGTGACACCAGATTTGTATCCTGAAAAATTTAACTTGGTACTTCTTTGACATAAAAACAGTTATCAATTAGATATCCCCCATATAAAAAATAGCGCTGATTACAGAAATGAATAATAATGTATTTCACATTCCTCATGGGTTCCATTTATGCATTTGTTAACAGAACAATTACTGTAGTCGCACTGAATTATCTGGGTATAAAATTTATTAGTGCAGAGGATAAGCTCATTCAGCGAGCTGTCGAGCTGCACGTAAGCTTGCCAGTGTAACCAATGTAATTTTATGTTTGTCATAACAATAACTTGATTGTTTGATCCTCTGGCAGAAGAGCCTGTATTTATTAATGTATATGTTTGTTCTTCTTATCACAATAACCATTCCGATCCGTATCTTATATACAGCACGCACTGAACCTACCAGATTTGTTTGGGAAAAAAATACCACCCTCTTAGCAATACACCAGCTCGATGTACCCCTCCCTACTCCTACTCACCCACTGCCTTCCCAGCAAACAACTGATTGCCTCGTCAGTCCAGAATGTGCTCAGATGCAAGAGAGACAATTAACACTGTTGAGAAATGATCAGATATTACCTCCTGGGTCTGAAGAGTGTCGTGTTTTAGTGATAGAAGCCACTATCAAAGAGAAACGCACAGGAACTCTTTTGTTTGGGCCTTCACTAAGAGAAATAGTAGAAGTTTGTTCAGAAGATGAAATAGATTAGGTAAAATTGAGACTATAAGCAAGAAAGAACTGAAGGTGGCACTGTAGGAACAGATATTCCCCTTTTTAGAAAATAAAGATGGTTAATGCCTGCTTGCTCTTCCTCTTTGAAACAGGAAAAAAAAAAAAAAAGATAAGATTGTCAGACACGAACCGTATTTTCCCTACCTTTTCCTCACTTTTTGCTAGTGAACGTAGGTTCACCCCCTTTCCTCAGAGCGGGAGGGCTTTGAGGAGAGCATCAGGGCACTCGGTGTCCTTTCCTGCAGGAGAGGCACCGTGGGCAGGGTGCTCGGCTGGGGCTGGGAGAAGGCAACCAGCCTGATGCCAGGCTGAGGGTCGGAGAAGGCAACCAGCCTGTTGCCAGGCTGAGGACCCACTGACCGCGGCGCTTTGGTTTCCCAGATGAGCCAGACCTAAGGCAGGACATTTACTTTCCGCAGATCCACCCCTAACACTCACTAGGAGGGCACAGAGGGAGGCTCATCAGAAGCAAATCTAAACTAAACAGTCTTTATACAAAATGCTGAGGCAAGATGCTGAGGTTATGACTCACCCCTGCAACTCTTAATTCCAGTCAATCCTTCAGACTATCTTTGCCTAAGCTAATCCTCCATCTTTTTCCTTGCCTAAACTAATCCTCTGTCTTTTTCTTTGCCTAAACTAATCCTTCATCTTTTTCTTTGCCTAAACTAATCCTCCGTCTTTTTCTTTGCCCCTTTGTTCCTCCTCTGTTGTAGGTGGTGGTCCTGCTGGGGGCGACTCCAAGAGCAACCCCTCCATTCTGTGAGAAATCGCGGTGGTGTTGCAAAGAGGTTCCTGGTTTCAGAAAACATGGCCTAGAGATCCAAAAGCATCCAGCGTCCACTCTGGGGACACCCGGCAAGGACAATATCCTGAATGGCTGCACAGTTTCACCACAGGGTAAATACCTAGGTTTGGAATTGTTACAGGCCAGATGAGCACACTTCGGAGCAAAACTTGTGGTTTATAGCCAGCATCTACGTCGGTCATAGTGCTGGTTCTGGTCACAAGTCTGCTCCTATTGATCAACATAATAATGTGGGCTGGTGGTTTTTTTTTTTAAGGTGAGGGCCTATTATTTGTCAGGGTAGGCAGGAGCAGACAGGAAGGCTTTTGGCATCAGGAAGGGGACCAGGAGCAGGGCGCAGAGCACAGAATCATAAAATTGTCTAGGTTGGAAGGGACCTTAAAGATCATCTAGTCCAACCATCAACCTAACTCTGACAAAAAAAATAAATAAGAAATAAGCAATAACAAAACCCCACTAAACCGTATTCCTGAGGACCATGTCAACCTGTCTTTTGAACACCTCCAGGGATGGTGCCTCAGCCGCTTCCAATGCCTGATAACCCTTTCCATGAAGAAAGTTTTCCTAATATCCAATCTAAACCTCCCCTGGTGCAACTTGAGGCACAACTTGTCAGCAGTGCACAGTGCATCAAAATGTGACCTGCAAGCAAGGGCAGCTCCAAGGCGGGTTAGCTGGTGGGGAACCAAATCTCTGTGTGTGCACCCATGCGTCTGGCACAATGGAAGGTCAAGACAACAATATCATACAAAGCAAGAACAGCGTTAACATTCATTATCAAGATACTACTGAAGAGATGAGAGTTTTTAGCTGTGTATGCTAATCTAAACCTCCCCTGGCGCAACTTGAGGCACAACCTGCCACCAGTGCACAGTGCATCAAAATGTGACCTGCAAGCAAGGGCAGCTCCAAGGCGGGTTAGCTGGTGGGGAACCAAATCTCTGTGTGTGCACCCATGCGTCTGGCACAATGGAAGGTCAAGACAACAATATCATACAAAGCAAGAACAGCGTTAACATTCATTATCAAGATACTACTGAAGAGATGAGAGTTTTTAGCTGTGTATGCTAGAAAGCAAAAAATACAGCCACTGTGTGGAGCATGTATGGTTCTCCTCCATGACCCTTTTGCGTCCAGTGCAGGACAGCCCATGCCTGTCTGTGAACCTGGGGACAGCCAGTGACATCCCCACCAAGGACTGTTGCAAAGGCTTCAGAGATGCATGACAGCTGTGAAAGGCATTTAAGCACTAGTAAAAACAAATATCTAGGCAAACCTGTCACTTCTTGTAGCAAGTTGCTACACCTTGTAGCTTACTACCTGTTGTAACAGGTTTGCAGAAGGTCTGCAGTTGCCTACTGTGAGGTTGCTATGAGTTTCACACCACAGAGGTTAAGCTCCATTGCTTTTTGTCCATGATAAATTTCACTCTTAAGGAAAAATGCCAAGAAAAGGTTTTGGCAGGGTTAATAAAGCTGTGGGGACAGCCCAGTGTCCCTAAAGTAGGAGTCATTCCTACCTGCTTGCTTGTAAGCTCTGACGCTGGGCAGCGTGTTGTGTTCAGAGCCACCCAGGGTGTCTTTGGGCAGATGCCTGGTCCAGGACCCAGATTCTGTGAGCACACCATGCCTCTGAGCCTGGGGGGTGAAGCTGGTGGGCATCACCATAACAACTTGGGTGGTAAGAGTGGGGTGTTTTCCCCGAAGGGCAACTCGCAAGGCGCTTGTGAAGATTTGGGCACAAAGAAGAAATGGGCACGATGTGAAGAAATGGGCACAAACTTGAATGTAAGAAGTTCCACCTAAACATGAGGAGGAACTTCTTTACTTTGGCAGAGCCCTGGAACAGGCTGCTCAGGGAGATGGTGGAGTCTCCTTCTCTGGAGACATTCAAATCCCGCCTGGACAAGTTCCTGTGTGACCTGCTCTGGGTGGATGGACCTGCTTTGGCAGGGGGTTGGACTAGATGATCTCTGGAGGCCCCTTCCAAACCCATGTGATTCTGTGATTCTGTGATTTCAAAGGTGTAACTGATTTAACAGACTGTTGCCTCCAACTGAGGGGTCTGTTGTAAGGGAGGGGTGTTACTCTGGGTGTTTCCTTCATGACAGCATTGCTGCTCTCTGTATGTTTTTCTCTGTAGGAGGGAAAGGCAAGCTGATTCCATTACTTTGGTAGGAAAACCAGGAGCTTTTTCCTTCCAAGGCCCAAGGTGTGATGATGTGTACTCCAGGGAGCTCCTCTTGTCCGAGGAAACGTCCAGCTGACGTCCTGCAGCCTGACACAGATTTTAGTGCCATCAGCTGCATCTCTGCTTCAGACACTGCAGCACCCTAGGTCTGATCGTCAAGGTCAGGTCTGGTCAAACAGGAAGGACGAGCAGAACAAGCCATGCTGTATTTTTCTAGAGATGCCAAGGAAGACTGTGTAGGTGGGAATCTGGTATCAGCCTGGATGTTGTCCCCTGGGAGATTTCTCTCTATCAGTAATTCTCAGTTACGGCCATGATGAGCAATTGTGGATATCAAAATCTTCATCAGTGAGCCACCTCATGAAAGCATAGTTATTGTCCAGGTGTATTTTAACTGCCCAGATTACAGCTTCTGTGACAGTGTTTTATTTGGATGGGAAATGTGAGGACCACTGTGAGGAGGTACTCGTTATGGCTCATACCCTGTCTTGCTTCATATAAGAAATGGGAGATTTGCATACAGCACTTACAGCGTGTGAATGATGAGAAAATAGAAATCCTTTCTGTGTCTCTCTCACTCTCTCTGACACCCTCCTGTTTAACAAGTCCCATCACCCTCAACAGGAGGCAATTCATATGTCAGTGGCAGGATAATGGCTGGCTGTAAGGTAGCAGATAACATAATCTGCCTCTTGAAGTTCTACGGAAACTGTCCTTTCTGTTTATTTTGCTTGACCTGGGAAGAGCAAAGTGCTGTTAAACCAGCAGGTTTGATGGATTGCAGATATATATCTATACCCAGGAGTCTCGCCTATCGGGAAGTTACTTTCCAGTAAGGATGGGTTTGATTTGCAAGCTTTGTCCTTAATCTAAAGCAACATGTAACAAAAAGTTAGACCTCAAGTCATAAGCTGCTAGCAGTTACAAATAAAGCTAATTACTATGAAACAAAACAAGTTACTTGTTCAGGTGATTTGTTAAAAGAAATTAAAATATAATGTGGTGCTAAGGCTGTCCGTTAGATGCTTTTGAGCATCCACCATTGCTCTCTGTCAGCCGGTGACTTAACTCAGTAGCAAATGATTTTAAGAAGGAGAAAAATACAAGTTACTCATTTGGATGTTGCTCTCCCACACACTAACAAGCAGCGTCTGTCTTCAAGAGCTATGATGTGTCTGAGGCTATGACAGCACCGCTCTCTCAGGGGATTATTTACCACTAAACTGGGGAGCTTGATGATTTAGAGAAAATTTTAAAGTATGACAATTATGAGACAGCACGTAACAGTCTTTAAATTATATATGCTTGTTCTGTTCATAGATGAGCAGTGTTGAGTTTTGCTCTTAGATTTCGAGCCACCTAGTGGTAATAGAAATTAGAAGATTTGTGTGCTCAGATGTGAACCTTTCGCACAAACTATGTACAACTTCATGGGACTAAGCTCAGCGAAGTGATTAAAATGTCTGCATCGTATAAGGATCCTGTGCCAATATTTAACTTTTTTTTCTGGTGAAGCTTTATTATTCGTGTGTGTAAAATTATTAACTGCAACGTTTTTTCTCTTTTGCTAGAAATGTCAGTGTTACCTAATACCAAGGAGTTAGACCATTCCCTCAGATTGATCCTGTCCTTGGGCTGCTGCAGGTCTCTGCGGAGGCTGTTCCAAGCTACATCACCCTTTGGGAGCCTTCCTGGGGACTGTCCGACTCACCCGGTGTTCGAATGGTGCTTGGCAGACGTGGCAGGAGGGTGCACCTAATGCCTCCGTCACCTCAGCCCACTGCTCCTTTGCCACCGGTGACACAAGCATGTGCAGCCTCGGGCCATATCACTTTGTGGCCCTTCGGCAGAGCCAGTTTGAGAAGATTCCACAAAATATTCTTGTACTGGGGTCAGGAGCGTAAATGGAACCCCCTGGTCCTGATACTGGGCTTTGCCGTTTGTCCTCAGCGCTTGCTGCTAGCTTTCATTTCCTAGAACATTTTTATCCAGTGTATTCTAATATTAAAATCTGACCTTAAAAATAGTATTTTCCAGAACTGAGCAATTTATCCAACTATTACATCGTATAACTGAACTAGAATTAGCAGGGAGCACTATATACCCATACAACCATGACAGAGCTGCATTTTGCAGGCCTGTTGTCAGGATGACAATCAATCACACGTCCTTTTGCACTCAAAGAACCAAAGTTAATTACAGACCTGCTCAGTGGTCTATGAGATACACTCAGCACCTCAGATATACTGTAGCTAATTTTAGAATTTTCTAAATGGGAACTGTAGATCAAAGTATCTTTCATTTTGCCCGTGCTCTCATATAATGGTCTCAAGACCATCCAGATTACTAAATCCTTATTGCTAATTTTGCAAGTTAGAAACCACAGTCACCTTTCTTTTCTGTGCTGAGTTCTTGAAGCCTTTCTAGTCATTGGCCATTCCCTGATGCCACGTTGCATATATTGTCTTTTATGTTCATATATCTCTGTTGTGGTTTCAGCTGGGGTAGAGTTAACCTTTTTACTAGCAGCTGGTAAGATGCTATGTTTTGGATTTGGGATGAGAAATACTTCTGATAGCTCACTGGTGTTTTCCATTGTGCTAAGTGGTCAAGGCCATTTCTGCTGCTCACCTCACCCCACCCCACCAACAAGTAGGCTGAGGTGGGGGGACACAAGAAGTTGGGAGGAGACACAGCTGAGGACAGTTGATCCCAGCTGACCACAGGGATATCCCACACCGTATGATGTGATGCTTGGTATATAAAGCTGGGGGAAGAAGAAGGAAGGGGACAACATTTGGGGTGGTGGTGTTTGTCTTTCTGAGTTATAAAGCTGGGGGAAGAAGAAGGAAGGGGGCAATATTTGGGGTGGTGGTGTTTGTCTTTCTGAACAACTGTTATGTGCTTTCCTGGAAGTGGCTGAGCACCTGCCTGACAATGGGAAGCGGTGAGTTAATTCCTTGTTTTGCTTTGCTTGTGTGCACAGCTTTTGCTCTACCTGTCTTTATCTCAACCCATTAGTTTTTTGTTTGTTTGTTTTTCATTTTTACTCTCCTGCTTCCAAATGGAGGGAAGTGAGCAAGTGGCTGCCAGCTGGGGTTAAACCACAACAATGTCTCAGTTACCTAAATATAAATTCCAGATGCTAAGACTATGTAGCATTCAAAAAAAACCTGAAACCCTAACTATTACATCCTATATTCTCAGCTGTATTACCAATACATGCTTGCAGAGCAATCTTAAAAAATGAATAGAAGAGTTCATTCTCTGTTTTTAACATACAGTCTAGAAAAGTAGGGCTCTTCTTTAGAGAGCAGAAGGTTAAGATGTTCAAATAATCCCCAGAGAGTTAGCAAAGAGAAAATGCCTTGCCTTCAGTTCCAGACTTCAGTACCCATTTAGCATTTATAATTTCTCTGTGATACCTCAAGCTTCTGGTATGTCATGTTTCTATGTCATTTTTTCCTAAATTGGGTACTGGGAGCACAGGGCCTATTTAGCTGAAAGGTAGTTACGGGCAGAGTATGGAGACAGGTGCTTGTTAATTCTTGTTAGTTCTGAAAAACATGTAGAAAAGATTATAAAAATTCCTTGTAAAGTAAGAGAGGAAGGAAATGTCAGCTGGGACGGGGAAACCACAGGAACGGCCCAGATGGGAAGAGAAATTCAGCCAGATGTTTGCTATTGTGTTGAGTGCAATGAAGCCAAACACCAGGTTGAGGATGAGCCTGTCCAGGAGAGGGATTTTCTCTCTTCTGCCGAAAGGCCGGATCCAGAAAAAAGATGCGTCACTTCCAGATTGCAGCCTGTGTGGTCTGAAATGAAGCTCGGCGCTTACTGTTCTGCCTGTTTCCAAGGTCGGAGCAGGACAGCTGGGCTCCAGCTGCCCACAGAGTCAGCAGGGAGTGATGGAGACGGCTGCCAGGATGGGTGTTGGCAGTGCCACCCACTCTGGCATGGTGTGTCCTCCTTGGATGCCTCTCAGGGGGAGAGAAGCTGGGCAGCCACCATGGCCCCCAGGTGAGCAGTGCTGTGTTTGGGGTCCGTGCCATACTCCTCCAGGTGGGAGTGTTTCTCCTGACCTCTGCTGCTCCCAGGAGCTTTCTGGCTTTGCAGAGAGCATGGGGGAGAGGTGGGCAGGGGACCCGATGCTCTGGCTGCTCCCCTGAAGGAGTGGTGGAGACCAGCCCCTCTTCCAGTCCGTCTGGAAGCACTGGGTGTGAAATAGCAAACTCCAAATCACCAGCAGTTAGATCCAGAGAGGGATTTAGGAATGTCCTTCAGACAAAAATCCCAGGAATAAGCAGGCTAAGTGACTGAAGGAGAAGCCCTAATGATTTCCTGTGCTTCTAAGACAAGGCAGCAGTTCTTCAAAACCTGACTTTATCTCTTGCCAGGGTTTGTTTGCTCAGAGGAAATGGGAATTCCTCAACACACCCAGGGGCAGGCAGCGGGATGGAAACACCACTGCCTCCCAGGAAGGAAGGTTTTGGAGTTGCAGTGATCCCAGGTCTCATAGCAGAGCAATAGCAGTGGTGGTTCCACCTGGCACGATTCTGGGGTAAACTCTGCCTTTTTCTGACTAGAGAACATGGGAGCATCTGTGTAGGGATGCATGCAGTGAACTTGGGCAGTTACTGATGTGGGGGGTAAGACAGACTTGGGACTTTGCCACCTGGCCCCTTTACACACCATGTAGGTGTGTGCAGGAGACCCTGAGCAAGGACACTTGCTGGGGACCTCCTAATTTTTCTTTTATAGCCTTTCACCAGAGCAGGACTGGCAGTGGTTTTAGGTAAGCCCTGCTTGACAGAGGTGTACTGAAACCACTGGGGCTTTACACTCCTCCTCCAGCCACCTCTTGTCTCCAGTACAGATGTCCCCTGCTGCTCTGCAGAGCTGAGGGACTTGGGTCTTTTTAGTCTAGAGAAGACTTGAGGGGGGATCTGATCAATGCTTATAAATACTTAAAGACCGGCCCCATCCTCTAGACACCCACCCTTTATTCATTGGTGCCAGTGATAGGACAAGAGGAAATGGGCACAAACTTGAGTATAAGAAGTTCCACCTAAACATGAGGAGGAACTTCCTTCCTGTGAGGGTGGCAGAGCCCTGGAACAGGCTGCCCAGGGAGATGGTGGAGTCTCCTTCTCTGGAGACATTCAGAACCTGCCTGGACAAGTTCCTGTGCAACCTGCTCTGGGTGGACCTGTTCTGGCAGGGGCTTTGGACTAGATGACCTCCAGAAGTCCTTTCCAACTCCATGGGATTCTGTGATTCTTCACTGGAGGCAGCAGCATGGACTGGTGCACTGACTGGCACGGGAGCTGGGTGACAGTGGGGTAAGGAGGTCCATGTGTGACCCACACTGCTACTGTTATTGGGTCCTGAGAAAACTGTCCAGGCTGCTCTCCCTGCCCCCCTGTAGCCACAGGGAGAGCTTCATCCACAGATTTGGTGGCATCTTGCTGCAGGGCATGTCTTTGGCTCACGTTAGGTGGCTGAGTGGCACCAAAATTAACAGGTGAAGTTAGAGAGGAGCAACAGCTGGAATATCAGAGTAGAAAGTGCCAGGCTGTTCAAGAAAAGACTGTGCTGATAGAAACAGTGAAGCAAAGGATGGACTGTTTGTGGCAAAACCATCCAATTGCCATATCCACAGGTCACACAGATCTGCACTTCTTTAGCTGTGTTAGCCCGTAACCAAGCCTGGTTTGTGTCAGAGTTGTTATTGCTGTCCCAGCCTGGTGCAGGTGAACACTTGTGCTGGTAGCTGTGTAGGACACCACCCGTGGCTTTGTCAGCTTTGTAATTTCAGGTGTCCATCAACCTCATACACATTTGCAGGGCAGGGGAAGGTCATTTCCAACTTGGGGACTCATGAGATTTGTCATGCAGGATGTATGTGTAAACCTTTCAGATGGAGCACCACCGCTGGACGATAGCCACCAAGTAACTTCTACTTGGTCATGGGGAGAGCTGCACAGACCCTCCAAAAGTGTCTAGACAAGGAGTAAAGTTTATATTCCTGTCAAAGACTGACACAGACTCATAGGCATGTATTTTTCAATACAAAAATCACAGTGACACTTCAGATGACAGTGTATCACTGAGAGCTCATGTTCAATCAGTTAAACACAATGTTCCCTGCAGGGCAATTATTTTTCAGAGAATCTTGATGCATAACACGAGCTGCCTTTTTTCATTTCAAGATGTATAATTTTGCTTTGGTCGTATTCAGAGCGTGTGTGGCCTGACACCACCTGCTTTATAAACTGCTCCACCTTGCTCACTCTGCATTGCTGACCCGTCCCCATTCTTTACTGCTCACTGACTTCTCTCACCTGCAGGATAAACTTTACATTTGCTTCCCAGTCACTGATGATGGTGTACAGCAGCTTCTCAACCAGAGGGAAGGAGCAGTCATGCCAGCCTGTCAGACCCCTGTTTATTAACAGCAGAAGCCAAAAGCCCACACAGCTGTAGAGAGGCTGCCTGCCCTTCCCAGCACTGTTTCAGCAGCAACACCCACTGTAGTAACCCTTTTCTTCTCACACACTTTCCCTGCAGAACTTTGATAACGGTGCTTCAGTTCACACTCACATTCCCGGCACAGTGATTAAACTTAAAAAAAAAAAATAAAAATGGAAGGCCAATTGTCTAAAAAAGGACTGATTTCCTAAAGGGAGTCCACACTTTTCTGAGCCGCATCTGAAGAACAAAGAGAAAGAAACAAAATAATATGCAGCTTGTTAAGAAATAGCTTTCAGACTTTATTTGGTTGGGAAATGTTTTAATGTTGCTAGTCATGGTTAGACAATAGGGGCATGACCTGAACATCTTAGGGAAAAACAGCTGCTCTGAAAGAAAAAAAATTACAAACATATGGTGAAACCAGCAACATTGAGGCCTTTAACTTGACAAATTTCAAGTAAGTTAATTGCAGTGGTAATGCAGTTTCTTCCTGGAACATTTATTTATTCACACACTGTTTTCCTCAGTGAGTTACATCCAGGCTTTTTCACTGAATATCATTGTCTCTGGGGAATGTAATTCAAGTTCAATGTCGCTCAGAGTGGTCTCCCAATGCACTGCTGCAACTGTGTCTTCAGCAGCAACTTGTGTCTCTCCTAAACCAAGCCCTCCCTCTGTTCTTCACCACCTCACTTTCCAGCCTACACAGGAACCTCACTAAGTTTCTTAAGGGTTTTCCTCCTACCTTAAGCACTTTTTTTGACTGTTTCCTTCCAACCAATATGCTTATTTCCTCTAAATTAGCCTTCTATTTCATTCTCTGAGCAGATATCTTGAGTCAGTTTTGGCACCATCTACCTTTCTCCCAGCTCTGTCTGATGGGCTGCCAGTTGCTCTACCGAGACCTGCACCAGCTGCTCCTCTGTTGAAATCTTTAATCACGTCCCAATCACCACATGACTTGACTATTGTAATTTTCATTTCTGGTTCTCCTAAATCTTTGATGTCTAAGCTCTAAGGTTTCTGCTATGCTGCAGCCAGGCTCTTTTTGGTCCTTGAACCACGCTACTTCCAGCATTGTCAGTGGCCATCGATGTATTATTTTGCAGAGTATATAATATTAGGTAATTTTGTGTGAGCTTCATATGTTCTCCTGTAGATTGGTGACTAGGTTAGCTGAGGCAGATAGGCCCTGCTCCCCAGGACCGAGATGCAGCCTGAGCGGCGTTAGACACCAAGCGTTTATTGTGTGTGGAACCAAAAGCTGGATTTATGCTGCGCTGTTAGGGATTATACTGTTCCCTCCTGGTCTGCAGGACTTTATATTGCTCTGCTTCTTGTGATATGTCCTTGGTCAAGTCAGTCTTAGCCAAGTTGCTCCGTTAGCACAGACAATTCCCTTCTTCTGGGAACAAAACCTGCCTCACAAACCTCTTTGTGACTGTCCCTGCCTGTAAACTGCATGTAGTCACCTGTATGGGCTTTAAAAGTTTGATATGTGGTTCTTTACTTATTGGCCCAGCATAGGAATGCATTTTTCCTCCTCTGTGTAAAGACATTGACTGCCTTTTGATTTTCTAGAGTCAGTCATTGAGATACTGAGTCCATCTATAACTACAATTTTCTTTGGCTTCTCTCCTTTCAAAATTTCACAGATAATCTTTATATTCCTGTACTGCCAAGCACATTATTAAGTTACAGAAAAACGAGACAGGAATTGGGGGTCTGTGGGTAAGAAAGATGGCATAGATCCATATTTGTGTGGAATACATAAAAAAAAAAAGATGCCAGAATAAAAGGAAGAGCAGAAGTATCAGAGCAGAAGTTTCTCCTTTGCTGTTTTTTCCTTTTTTAAATTAAGTAGCACAAAATTGAGGACAGGAGAGAAAATAACATGAGGAGTAACACATCAGATGGGTGAGAAAGGAGGTGGGAGAGGCAAAGGCATGAGGAGCTGTTGGTCAAGTCAGTCTTAGCCAAGTTGCTCCGTTAGCACAGACAATTCCCTTCTTCTGGGAACAAAACCTGCCTCACAAACCTCTTTGTGACTGTCCCTGCCTGTAAACTGCATGTAGTCACCTGTATGGGCTTTAAAAGTTTGATATGTGGTTCTTTACTTATTGGCCCAGCATAGGAATGCATTTTTCCTCCTCTGTGTAAAGACATTGACTGCCTTTTGATTTTCTAGAGTCAGTCATTGAGATACTGAGTCCATCTATAACTACAATTTTCTTTGGCTTCTCTCCTTTCAAAATTTCACAGATAATCTTTATATTCCTGTACTGCCAAGCACATTATTAAGTTACAGAAAAACGAGACAGGAATTGGGGGTCTGTGGGTAAGAAAGATGGCATAGATCCATATTTGTGTGGAATACATAAAAAAAAAAAGATGCCAGAATAAAAGGAAGAGCAGAAGTATCAGAGCAGAAGTTTCTCCTTTGCTGTTTTTTCCTTTTTTAAATTAAGTAGCACAAAATTGAGGACAGGAGAGAAAATAACATGAGGAGTAACACATCAGATGGGTGAGAAAGGAGGTGGGAGAGGCAAAGGCATGAGAAGCTGTGGCTCAGATGAGGCTGGATGGTGACACTTCGTCCCTTTTGGCCTGAAGAGCCCCTGAGATCTACACGAGAAGGAGAAGGGAGGTGGCAGCCAGCCCCAGAAGCTGGGGTGTGACACCGACACCGAGCTGTTACGGGCCTCTGGGGTTTCCAAATGAAAACAAGAAGTTTAGCAAACGTCTACCATAAACCTCTCTTAATCTCAAACTATCCCTTTCAGCATATGGAGTGCATTAAAAGAGTATAAAACCGTTCTCAACGGAGGTTTACTGTGTATTATACAAAAATTGAACTGTTATAATAGCAACTGCAGCTGACTACCACCTCCAAAGATGCGACATAAATCTCAGTTTTAGTGCCCTATATAGTAAACACGTAGTGGGTAACGTTGCAAAGTCTGCACAAACAATGCTATGGAGCAGAGCCTCTCTACTAAAGCAAACACGTTGCCACTAATCTACATTAGAAAATAGGAAGGCCACACAAAATCACTGAAAATATATATTAAACAAAGGAGACCATTATTAGACCTATAAATCGAAGCTGTTGTGAGATGTTGTCTCAGCTATAGCGGCATCATAAAATGATCCTAATAGCCTATACAGCCATTTGGCTTGATATAAAAATACACATTCCTTTGACATATATAGGAGCGGTGGACTGTTACAGTAATTACCTTAATCTGGCAATTGCTGTAAATAATTCTCCTTTTCAAGGATTTGAAGATGTTCTCTCTAGAAATAGCTACTCTAGTTTGTTTCTGCTGTATTATTTTTCTAGTTGTATGAGGCAATTATTTAGAAATTAAATGTGCCTAATGAATCTGCTATAAAAGTGTATTAAATTATATATAAACCATTAACGTGGTTATTAATGTGTAGCTAGAAAGAAGATAAATAGAAAAAATAAGGACACAACATACAACTGTGGTCGTCTTATGTAATATCCAAGCATAATTTTTTTTCCCCAAATTTTGTGTCATTTTCCCACATTAAAGAAGCACAAGATATCCTGATTCTTCTTTCTTCTTTTTGGCAATGTGCTTTTAACTTGTGATTTCTCCTGGAAATATACTTAAAATCAAACATTCAGACTTCTTTAAATTGACGACTAAAGATAAATAGAGAAAAAGATTTTTCTTAAAAGCCTGATGAATGAAAACTGAAAATATCACTGAATGGTAAAAGAAATGTTGACACACACAATCAGTCTTTTCAATTCAGCAACAACTGAAAATTTCATGAATAGAATAATGAGGTAAAATATATTAAAAATGTCACAGGATAAAATGCTTTAATAGCAGGAAGAATCTTGCCATTCCATATCTGCAATATTAGAAATATTTCGCTGTGTATATATATGGTGATTCTGCAGACCATGAAAACAGTGGCTCCTCTGTCATTTATACTCCATAAGCTGTAAAAGGAAGTCTTTCTCATTTTCCCAGGTGAAAAGTAATATTCAATATTTCAGTATTTCAATACCTACTGACCCATCGAAAATGAGTGGAGGATCATTATGAGGGCTGAGCTCATGGGGAGGTGCTTGAATGAATGAATGTTCTCACAAACAAACGAATTAGAATCTTCTTAGTGTGGACCCGAGTCATGTGTAGAAAGTCCAACACGCAAAGATAAAGTGAACATCACAGTTATTGACAATTATTAAATGATTTGAGTCAATATTGGAAATAATAGAAGACATTATAACAAATAATCCACTTACTACTCTGAGGATGACACCATTCTGGAGCTGTACATTGCACCAATAGCACAGTACATGCTTGCAAGTTAATATCTATAAGACATTTTTGAGGATGCTCAGTCTGAACTAGTTTCTAGGAGCTTAAGTAGAGCTGGGCAAATCTGAGAAAGAAGAGAAACAATTCCACTGGTTAATCTAAAACTTACCATACATTAAAAATAAACCATAATAATAAAATCCCCAGTAAGCAGGAGGAATGGGGAATAGGAAGTTGACTGCAGTGTCATATAAAAGCTGTGTCTGAACTCATCAAGCAAATGTGGCCAGGATGGTTCCCAGGCACAGAGAGCTGCCATAAAATGGTCCAGATCTCTGCTAAATTCCCCTGGGCCTTGGGGTAAGGTGTCACATCTGACCTGTCTGATGGGAAGTGCTAACTCCCAAAACGTGTACAGGGATGGTTTGAGAGAGCAGGAGTTGGCACAGGCCAGCCTTGAGCTGGAGGCAACTCTGACAGCTCCAGTGCCTGGGAATGCTTACTTGAACTCTTAAATTTACTAGTATTGACATAAAGAGAGAGACAGTCCTTAAAAAAAATAGCTGAGTACATGTGTGTATGAGAATTGTAACACAGTCTTGAATTCTACACATTTATATCATCTTTCTAAGTATATATGTTTATATCTTGCAGTCACTCCCTTGAACTACAGTCACCAAGAACCTGGTCCTACCAGATGGTGAGAGTGAATCTCTCGAGAGCAGTTAAGTGACCAGGTATTTGAGTGACTAAGCCAGTCTCAGGAGGATTAATATCCAGGTACCTCTGGTCACCATGCCAGCACACTGGCATTGATTAAAGTCCACTCTTCATTTTACTCGTATCTATTGTCCCTGGAATGAGACTCCAATAGTGAACCAATGAAACGTAGACAACTTGGAGCTCCTGTGTGTCTCTCCTGCCAAGGCTGAGGGGTGTCTCAGCTCTGCCTACCACCTTCCTGCCCAGCCCTGCCCCTACCACTGATGCTGCTGCCACCTTCCATGCTCTCAGGACCTCTCCCAGCAGTGAGTTGTATCTCCCATCGCCCAAGCTTTGCCTCTCCAGCTGGCTCCTGCTCTCCTGAACTCCCAGTTGTCCTTCCCTCCCTCCCCAGTTAGTCACATCCTTCCTCCACGGTGCTTTTTGCCACAAAGCCAGGCTCTGGTTTCCCTCTGGCTGAGCCCCAATCGATTTGGGCAGCCGATATTCTTTTCTCCTCCGGCACCGAGTCTCAGACTTCCCAGAGTCCTTGTTCTTCTCTTTCTTTTTCCTCTGGCCTTTGAGTCATCTCCGCTCCAGCACCAGGAAGCAGCCGAGCCCAGAACACCCATGAAAGACAAATGTTCCTTGGCGGGGCATCCCGGAGGCTGTGAGTCATGCCGAGGGGACAGTGCCCTCCCCGTCGCTGGAGCAGCTTGAGCAAGACCAGAGAAAAGGAAATTCTTGGCAACTGTGCTGAGAAAATGGAAGTCTCCACCCAACAAGAACAAACTGCATTCTTTTTTTTTTTTTTTTTACCCAGAAGTTAAGAACTGGCAAAATCCAGGCAGATTTATCACAGGGCAGAAAAAGGGCAACTCAGAAGCAGGGATCAGCCATTGTGTCAAAACATGGCAATGCCAGATTTTTCTTCAGTCAGGACTTTTAACACTGGTAAAACAACGTATTTCTCCAAGTCTCGGTTCCTGAAATGATAGAAACAGTCAAAACAGACAGCCCCAGTAACAAATACAGCCTGAAGCAAAAACCCAGCACAGAAATGTCTTTCAACGGAATGGGCACACTTCTAGAGGAAACTGAAAAATAGGATACATCGGACTGCAAACCCCACCTTTCATGTAAAACCTTTCTCATATTATTGGTAATGTGGACTACCAGAGCCATTCCAGTTTGATACCAGTGGGTTTGCTGGTTCAATACCATGTTTTCAGTGTTTGTACAAATGCTGGATATCCACATAATAAAGTTTTGTTGTTATTTTTTATAGGTGATTCTCTGATACCAATGCTGTAACGTAGCCTAAAGCAATTGAAATGATGGACTAGCAAAATGTGCTAATAACTTTGATTAGCTTCATTTATTTGCATATAATTATTTGCTAATTTCTCTGCAGTAATTAGGACTGTGGCACATTGCTGACATGCCTTTTTTAAACAAGAAATCTTTTAGTGATATTCAAACCTGCTTTGTGATTTCCAGCTGATGTTTTCAATAAAGACCATCAGCTTCAGGGAAGATATTTCTGAAATAAATATGTACTTCTAGATTTTAAGCAATCATTACAGAGAGGTCTTCCTATGAATGTAGGTGTTCAAAACCCAGAAGACATTTCCCATGAGGCTACAGCTCAGTGAAGATAGATCACTTTAGCCCGTCAGGTAGGAGTTGTTGCCCAGGAAATATGGAAATAACCCAAAATTCTGCACTGAAAGCCCCAAATAAGTTGGAAGAAAATACTGGCAGAAGGTAACACACTCCTGTAATACCCTAATAAATATATTTCATTTGCCAGTTTACCTGTGGCATTTTAATAAATTTACTGAGGTTAGTAAATTACATACTAATTATGCATATTGCATTTTGGTCAGCAATTCTCCCCACCAAATCTGTGGTCCTTTTAGGGGGCTACTTATGATCATGCTACTCTTGTATGTAGTTTTTTTTCTTTTATCATTTTAAAGAACATACATACAGTGGATTATGGGGTACCAGCCACAGAAATATTTCTTACAGAGCTAGCCTGGATATTAGTGTTTTTTCTTATCTCTCAGTAACATCAGGTTAGCATACAATTCAGAACCTGGTTTTGTGCATAAGTCCCTGCAAGACAGAAGAATAAAAGTCAAGGACAAAAACCCTGTATTCTGAAAATCATGACTGGACAAATGTAAACTTTCCTGAGTGCTTTGCCAGCCACCTGACAATTTTAAATAGAAGGCAGTGAACAGGTGAAGAAAGCAATCAAAGTCAGCATTAATGCTGCTGCCTAAACAGTTTAGCTGTCTTTGCTCCATTTCTTCCACAGCTATTGCTGACTGTGACTACAGATAAGTTGAACAAGGATGGAGGTCACCAAAACAAGAAATGCCTCAATAATTAAGGGCTCAATATGTTTCACAAATGCACCTTCCTCTGTGTCTGCTGCAAACAGCTGTGGATCTGTGATATCTTGTAAAAACAAATTAAGAAACCTGAAAGGTTTTGCTCGTAATCTAAATGTGGAACTGGAGATGCAGAATGAGGATGAAACTACTGATTACTCTCCCCGAGCTCATATTTGCAGCATAATCAAATCTCTCTGCAGGGGCAATCCTCACTTAATCAATTGAACTGTGATATAACCTTGCACTTCATGATAACGTGAAGCTAGAACTAAAAAAAGCCCTGTCATTGGTATGAACATATTTTCAAGACAGAGAATTAGCAGGCTTCGCTCTCCAAAATGAGCCCCTCAACATTTAATTAGCTATAGTATGCTGCAAGCGTTTGTTAAGGTCTGTGCCTAGCAAAGAGCTGAGCCTGCCAAGGCCAGCAAGTCCTTTCTCTGCTGGCCTGAGGATGGCTTGATGTAGGGATACCTTGTTCCCACACGCTTCTCTGTTGGTAAAATGTTAAGTCCTCTGCTTGTTTTAACGCGAATGGTGACCTGTTAAATAAGGAAGTGAAGCATTTTGCATGTTCCACGTTGTCATATCTTAAAACCTGAAGAAAAGTCTAGTCTCGGAAAAGATTTTTTTTTTTTTACTTTTGCAACTGAGACTATTTGTGACCTGTTAAATAAGGAAGTGAAGCATTTCGCATATTCCATGTTGCCATATCTTAAAACCTGAAGAAAAGGCTAATCTCGGAAAAGATTATTTTCTTTTTTCCTTTTGCAACTGAGACTATTCTGATAGCTGAAAACATGTGTATAACATCAGCAGCCACTTAAATGCTGTGCTTGGACAGACAGCAAAATTTTGTTGGGTAAGTATTTAAATCTCAGGGGAGCTTCTCTGCCTGTCACATCGGTAGCTGGCAGTTTGAGAGGCAGGCTTTTCCTCAAAGATTCACTTGTCCTTTAATTGTGGGGAAGTGAAATAGCATCTGTCTGGGATTTTTTTATGGCTTCTACTTCCAGATAAAATAGGGAAATAGAAAGACACGGACAAAAGAGAAAGATCTCAGCTTTCTGAATCTGTAATGCTTTGGTTAGGAAACTGAGTGAAGGTTCTGTGTCAGCTCTTGTTTATTCAGATGTGCTTATGCTGCCCTCACAACTGGTATTCCTATCCCATGCCCATTTCTATGTTCCTTTCCAATCAGCATGTGAAACAGTAGAAATATTGGCAAAAACACTTTGCTTTTGTTTGCCATTTCATTTTTAAAATTGTTCATCTCCCAAGGCTTGATTTGGAAATGCTAAACAAAAAAAAACAAACCACTTTTTCATAACAGTGTTCTATTTTGAAATTTCCAAAAGAAGGTTTAAGGACCATTGTTCCCTTAAAGAGGCTGATAACGTGGTGATTTATTTTGTTCAACGACTGAAAGAAAGATGCAGGACGTTGCCTGTGTATGGACGGTCTCCTATCCAGATGTTCTCAAGCCAGCTCAAGACAGCTGTGTTGTCACCAACCTGCTTCCCTCTGCTGGGTACCTGACTTCCCCACTTCGGCTCTGGAGGCCATCCACTGCAGATGTGGCTGTTGCCTCAGGAACTATGGATGAGTTCTCCTCCTGGATGAGTTCACCGTGGGAAATCCCTTGCACCTGTGTCATTCTGCCCCTCTACTCTGCACTGGTGAGGCCACAACTGGAATCCTGCGTCCAGTTCTGGGCTCCCCAGTTCAAGAGGGACAGGGAACTACTGGAAAGAGTCCAGTGTAGGGCTACAAAGTTGATTCAAGGACTGGAGCATCTCCCTTATGAGGAGAGGCTGAAAGAGCTTGGACTCTTTAGTCTGGAGAAGAGAAGGCTGAGAGGAGACCTTATCAATGCCTACAAGTATCTCAAGGGCGGGCTGAGGGAGGAGGGAACCAGACTCTTTTCAGTAGTTGCCAGTGAGAGGACAAGGGGCAACGGGCACAAGCTGGAACATAAAGGGTTCCACTTGAATATGAGGAAGAACTTTTTCACGGTGAGGGTGACAGAGCCCTGGGACAGGCTGCCCAGGGAGGGTGTGGAGTCCCCTTCTTTGGAGATTTTCAAGACCTGCCTGGATGCCATCCTGAGTAACATGCTCTGACAAGCTCTGGGTGGTCCTGCTTCAGCAGGGGAGTTGGACTAGATGATCTCTATGGTCCCTTCCAACTCTAAAAATTCAGTGAAATCCAGTGAAAAGCAAGGGCACAAATCCCTGTTCTCCTGCTGCACCCTGTCCTGCCCCGCGGGGCTGTTACTGCAGAAAGTGCAGGAGGGAGCACTGGGCCTAATGGCTGTGTTTCTGCTGAAAACACAATCTGTCAAGTGGTAAACACAAAAGGCTGTGCTGAAAACCCTTCGTGAGGTCTGTCTCACGAAGAAATGCAGGCCAACTTTATGTCACTGCAGAAATGAGCAAACTACGTTTCTGCTTTCTAAGTCCAACACAGCCTGTGCTCTCAGAAAGATATTCTACAGTAAGCAAAATATGAACACAAAAACATGATGACTTTTCTCACTCCTGTTTTGTCCTATCACCTTCTGTCAATCTCCAGACAAGTGGAACAATCTTTGTTATTTTTCAAAAAGAATACAATTCCCTGTATGCTTCCTTCCATTGAACAGAAGCATATTAGAGGAGGTCAGCTGTCTTCTTGACTTTTTGTCAGCTAAATAAGAACATCAGAATTATGAAAATGTCCAAACCCAATCAAGGGTTCATTAGCATTCTGGGCAGTCATTTCAATTAAAGGTAACTCTTATTTTGTCTTCCTCACTGGAGGAATGCAGACTAAAATTGGAATGTAAATGTGGCTGTATTTTATAATGATTTAATGTGACAATCTTCCTATTTGCAAATGGCCAAGCAAAGGGTCACAGTTTAACATCAATTCATAGAGTAAAATGCAAGTTCAAAAACATGTCAGAACAATTTGCAGTATGTTTTTCAATTATCTGGTGAAGGACACATGGGGATTTCTGATTTTATTTTTCTGTGAGACTTTATGAGCTGCTTTTTCTGAACTGCTAGCTGTTTGAATTCTTAAATACCTATTTGGGAAGTTTGCTAAAATGCTCTAGCATTTGCAAGACGCTCTATCACAGGTTCCCTTCATTTCCAAACCACTCCAGGTGGGCTGTCTTTTCCCACTGATGGGATAAATGGGCTGAGTATTTTCAGCTGTGTCTCAGATAAAACTAACCAAAATCAAGCCCTTAAGGCTCTGATTTTCAGGGTGCTTAACACTGATAATGGTAGCTAAAGGTGATTGAAGCTGCTGGGGCGTGGTATCCCTGGAAAATTGAGACAACGTTGTCATTATGATGAGGATGATGCTTGGATTGTGGAACCTGCCCAGAGAAGTGAAGTAGGATGACTTGGCACGCACTGCTTAAAGTAAGTCTGTGCTTTAAATACTGTCTGGAATCTGGCTGATCATGATTTAATGTGCTGTCCACCTTTCTGATGCAGTTAGGATTAAGAAAGTGCTCTAGATATCCAGTAAAGAGATACAGAGGTTCTGCCCACCCTGAGGGATTTCCCAGTGAGGAGGAGCCCTCTGCCCCTGTAGGAACAGATGGGGTAGCAGTCTGGTTGCTGGTTCCCTCCTTGCCTGGGGATGGCTCTGTGTGTACACACGTGTGTCACCTTCCTGTGTGTGCTGAGGTCCCGATCTTGAGACTCTGGACACCTCTCAGTGAGCCCTCCCTTGCCCCCTTGTATGGAGAGCAGTGCCCGCTCCATCACACACCATGCAGGAAGCAACAAAAGCAAAGCCAAGCCAGGGACATTTTGTAACTTGCAACTTATTCTGTGGGAAGTAATTGGGAAGTAAGTGCTAGTGGTATTCCAGAGGTCTCTTCTTTTTTTTGGTGTCTTTAAACCCCTCTAGATTCCCCTGTCTTTATCAACACCCAGGACAACATTTATGGAGGTTTTTTGCCAAGTTCCACTCTAGTCTGGGATATTTAACAGCAAGATCTTGAAACTCTGTTTTTCAAAGAGCTGAGAACATTCTTCTGCAGCTGAACATGACAGACACTGGTGGCCAAATGTGTCTCAGTCGTGCTTGTAACTATGAGACCACTACAAAATCTCAGGCTTGTGCTCAGGCTCACTGTGGATGGGCGCATCCATGGCAGAGGTGCAAGCACCTTGATTGTTTGTCCCAGCTAAGGGCTCCAGAAAAGGACCAGGACTCACTGGCAGCAATGCCACCAAACAGCGCTACTCAACGTACCAAAGCTTGTGGAAGCAAAACAAGGTTCAAACTCTGAGCTCTACAACTGGCAGTCTGTGGTTACCGCACAGTGACAAGCCAAGATTTAAACTACCACCTCCATATTTGTTGTTGTTAAAACTGAACAGTACTGTGATTGAGACAAACCTAATTTGCACCTGAATTGATATGCCAGGCTCGACACAATTGGCCATCTTCAGTTGCCATCAAGACGTGCTACGGTTATACCTCCACTGCTCCCGTGTCAATTTGCTGATAACTCACATTCACTTATCTGATATTATAGCTTTCAAGTGTGAAACTTTTAAGTGATGCTGAAAAAATATCATTTTCATAGTCTGGTGGAGATCTATGCTCCTTGTCTGTCAGCGTGCTGTACCAAATATGTTTATGTAACTAGAATTAAAAAAAAAAAAAGAAGTATTTTATTAGCTGTCAAACTTAGAAGCTGAAGTGCATTGATTAAGCACACGAGAAAGTCTAATGCTGTACAGCCAAAATATTAATTTAATCCATATCTTTTCCCTTATAGAAGCTAACTCTTGATGCACTGGGAGTAGTACAAAGCCAGGGCAGCAGAAAAACCCTTTCTCAGCATAATGTCTCAGCTTCTGCCTGGGCTACGCATTTTGTCCTCATATTTTATAGAGATGGATGGATTTTTCTTATTCTGACTTGACTAACCACTTTATGAAGCTAGGGAAACTCTAGTGAAAGCCTATGGAAAGACATTTCACAGCTAACTGTATTTTATTTCTTCTGTTTGTTTTGAATTTGCCATCTTCCAGTTTCCTTTGATATTTCCTGGTTCTTACATTAGAAAACACAAAGAACGCCATATTCTTATGTATGTTCCCCATACACTGGTGGTTTCAAAGACTTTGCTTACAGCTTCATGCAGTCATCTCTTTTCAGACTGAAAAAGCCTAATCTATTTAATAATTTCTGATACAGAAGGTATTTGATACTTTTGTTGCCCTGATACTTCTTCTTCATCCTTTTTTCAGACCTGCTATACATTTTGGAGATGGGTGGCCCAGAACTAGCCACAGTATTCAAGGTGTGGGTGCCCCAAATCTATACAGTGGGGGCTGACATTCTCTCCTTTCTCTTTTCCTTTCCTAATAACTCCTAACATTCAGTTTGCTTTTTTTCTTACTCCTGAGCACTGAGCTGACACTTTCATAGACAGTCTATTATATTTCCAAGATCTTATTCCTGAACGATAATGCTAATTCAAAGACTGTCAGTGTTCATGTAAAGTTAGGATTGTTTTTCTCGTGCACGCTACTTTACATTCATCTACTTTGAATTTCATCTGCCACTTAATTATCCAGTCAGTCTGCATCCTGCAGTTCTTTTTTTTTATTATTATTTTTTAATGATTATACTGAATAAATTCTTATCAACAGAAAACATTGCCATCCTACTATTCACCTCCTTTTCCAGGTAATTTAGAAGTGTAGAATAGGCAGACCTATCGCATACCCCTGTAAGACTTGACTGATGTCTTCCTTGCATTGAGAACACTGGCTGTTTCTTATTTCTTAAAGCTCTATTTATCCCTAAAAGCAGTTCTTTTCCTATCTTGTGGCAACATATGTTTTGGAAGAGTTTTTGGTGAAGGATATTGCCAACTGCTTTCAAGAATCCCAGGAGATTAAATCGCAATTAGTATGTGCAGGAGGGGTTGGGAATTGCTTGTTCACTGTCTTTTGTGTATGAACTAGGGGACACTGAAGGACGCTACTAGAAGCCATACTTAGAACAAGAAAAGCAAGGTGATTCTTCATGCAATGTGTAGTTAAGATTCAAAATTCCTTGCCTTACATAATGTGGATAGTGTAATGTTTTTGTGGATTCAGGGGGCAGACTGGGCTAGTTCACAGATGCTAAATCCATTGAGGGTTACTAAATGCATAGAGATAAAGGCTGCCTGAGGAGTTCCTGAAAGTCAAAATGATTGGAGGCACTAAGAATACTCATCAGGAGCATCATGTACATCTGCTCTGGCCATCTCTTTCCCAGACATTCACTTTTGGAGAGCTTTTGGGCACTTAGAAAACTCAGCACAGTCTTTTTTTTTGCATTTTTTGGGCCCATATTCTTACCTGGGTCTCTGCTTGGATGCCTTCAAAGAACCTCTGCCTAGTTTGCAAGGTGTGACTTCACCTTTTGGAAGCTGCTTCTCCAGGATGCTAGACTTTCCCTATATCCACTGATTTATTCCCTACCAATTCTCCTGATATAGTTGTCAAACTAATAGGTGCTAGAGGTCCTAGGTTGCAGCTCTCCGGGTACACCTAATGACTCTTGAAGATTTGCCATCATGTTTGCCATCCTCCCTTCCTGCAGTGCCATAGCAGCTCTAAATGCCCTGCAGCTTCTGTTAGTAGGTCAGCTTTTAAATCATCTGGAGCTGACAATTTGTTACCTTAATTTTGACAATTTCTTCTACAGATTTCTCTAATGAACTCACTCTGAGACAGTTCCTCTGACATTTCTCCTCTGATGTATGAGGAAAGGTTCCAGCCCAGAAATTTCCCTAAACTCCTTCAAGGCTGCAAAAAATCATTTAATTTTCCTCCTCTGCTTTATCTTCTTTGAGAGCTCCTTTTGTACTTTGATCAATTAATGGGCCTACAAACTCTGTATCTTCCTGCTCCTGATGTGTTTGAAGAAATGATTAATTATGAGGTTTTTACGCCTTCTGAAAACTGTTCTTCAAACTCTTTTCTTACTGGCCTGAAACCAGAACAAGGGAACTTTGCTGAAGGCATTCATTTTGATCTTTTTTTTTTTTTTTTGTATTTGTACTTCAGTAAAGAAAGGAAAATTCTTATTGATTTTCATAATCATGCACACATACTGATTTGCAACTGAATATACTTTTATGCCAAATTTGTTACTCTTTTGGCCCTACATACATATTTATTACAGCAGTCACATACCATAACCTGCCTTTTTCTGTAACAACATTTTTACATTTTCTCTAGCACATTAGTATACGCTGAATAACTAGGTACCTTTTTCCTTGTGATTGTGCCAAGTTGCTTCTGGATGGAAAGTGGATTTCAATATAAAATGCACAAAAGTAGTATTTTAGTGTTCTCTTTCTTTAGCTAAATAGAACTCTTTGGATGCCTGTCCATTCATCTGCTTATGCCAAGCTGATTTGCAGCTCACATCATGCTTATGCCAGCTTGTTGCTCCATCATTCTTCCACAGACCCATTTTCACCCCTACGTTGGCTTCTGGCTGATACTCGCTGTTGAACCTTATGTGCTTCTGGTTTGGTACTTGCCCAGTCCATGGTTAGTATGACTATTTGTGGTCATCAGTATCTCCTTTGTTTGCTCATGTATTTCGATGTTTATGACTTTGCCACTCTGATCAACTTTTGATATAGAGGGTATTGTTGAATTAAAGTGATTTCCTGGCTCTTGTTCTGTGCTATGGTTGGGCACACTTCTGTTCTGTCTGCTGATGGCAATAATCCATAGTTGCATAGTTTTGTCTTGGTACGTGTTGACAGAGGGTTTCTGTGTTGCTTTCTGCCTTACCTGAAGTGTTCATATTCTCAGAAACTTTCCCTGCTCATACTTTTATTTCTGCTTCTTTCCTGCTTTGACAGCATATGTCACTTTCCCAGAATTTCCTATTTGCTTTTGGTTATTCACAATCATTCAGACTTTACCAAACTTGGTTGTCCTGTTGAAACATGTTGTCTTCCCCATTACTCCTGGCTTTGGAGGTTTATCTGTATGGGCACAGCAACTGGGAGGAGGGTTAAGTCAGTAGAAAAATACAGATCTTCACATTTTGTTGAAGGAACTTCACACTTCAGTTCCAGGAACTTCACAGTGTCCCTTGCCCAGTGCTGTTGCATGGGCCTGTCCATGGCCAGCCCAAAAGGCTGTGGCAATAACACACAAACTTTTCACTTTTTGCTTTACACTATTTTTTTTATCTGATTTTTTTTTTTTTTGACTGACTGTATCTGCCTCCTCACTAGAAGATTATTACTCCTATCTAATTCTAACTATCTTTTGAGGTCACTATATTCCTTGAAGTGTCTCTTGAATTACTATTATTAGAGAGATTGTGCACTTCTAGGATTCCTAATAACACAAACTTCTGTTCAATAGATGGTTTTCATTTTCTGAAACTTGCTTGTTCTTAGCTACCTGCCTGGGTCTGACTTCATTCACTGTAACATCACCTGCATTAACATTTTCTGGCACTGACACTAATAATACTCTATTTCTTATCTTTCAGATATTGCAATTCTTTTGGCAGTTTGACTGTAAACTCCTCTTTGACGTTAGCAGAAATAAGGCATCTAGCCTGTTGGGCACTTCCAAAAATCCCACTACAATTCAGTTTCAGTTGTCTAAATGTATCTAAGACTTTGGCCCTTACATATTTAGAATTAGTCAATTCTGCATCTTCCCATTGGGTTTTATTTACTTCATTAGAAGGAGAAAATGATAAATCAATCTTTTTAAAAAAAGCTAATACCTCTAATGTAAATAATGAAGTACAATTTAAATACTTATCCATGTTTGCAATTAAAAAAAACCAAGCAACTGTACTGGAAACTAATAATGGGTCTGAGTCAGAATGAGATTTCTAATTTTTTCGTCACCATTGGCCATCGGGATTCAGTTTGACTTTAAGATTCTTTAGTCAGGATGTTTTTGAAAATAAATTTGGAGAAGTTTAGGAGTGTGTTTTGAAGTCTCTGAGAACAGAAGACATTGAAGAAGGATTAAATAGACTGCCTTTACTCTTTCCTTTCTACTGCCCTTAGGTGTGCTGAGCAGAGCTTGGTAGACCTGTGCTTCAATGAAAAGATGAGGGGAAGATTCAGGCTGTACAATATTTCAGATGTTGTTCTGTATGATCTGAGAAGCTCTGCTGATTGCCTCTTTGTGGTGAGCATGTTTGCTTCTTTGACTTTGTAACTGTGGCTCTGGAGCAGTATTTTTTGCCTTGCTCTATTGGTAAGCCTAGAAACGCCTATGCCTAGCAGTAAAAATACCCACAACAAACCAAACCTGCTTGAAGGAACTAACCTTAGTGCGTATTCATTGAGTGTCGATTCAAAACCAAATTGAACTAGTATAAAACTCAATCTCCATGTCTGCAAGGCAGCCAGAGTTTCAAGGTCATTTGCTTGTCTGAAGCATCAGACGCACCACTGACCTCTGTCTCAAAGAGATGCAGCCTCCTTTCATCCTGGCGTGTTGTCCAGCCCCTCTCTTAGTGCCCCTTTCCCCTTTGGAAATCTTTGGCTGGCTCCTGGAGTTCCAGCTGTCAGAGCGGCTCGGTCTCGGCTGGGAGACATCTCCTCCCGCCGAGCTCCTGCTCATCATAATGTTTTCTGACAGAGGGAAGCTGGTTGTGACTTACCCATGCTGCTCTGCTTGTCTGCATAGAACACCACATGCAGTTGTTTTCAGCTGATTGATATTAGCTAATTCCTACAGCAGGAATCATTCTTGCCCTGCGGATGAGCTTTTTTTTATTGCTTTGTTCTTCGGCCTGCGTGAGGTGGCCCTGGAAGGACCAGCGTCCCATTAACCTGGGATCTGTCCTGGTCTTTAATGAGACATAGTTCCTCGCTACACAGTTTACAATCTACAAAATGTCTTATGTCATACGATGAAAACCAATCTGCAGAACGTAAGCAAAGGGATTTAATTGAATGTCATATCTGCAAAAGCCAAAGGGCAAAATCCTGGCCTCATTGAGGTCGCTGGCCAAGCTCCCGTTGACTTCAGCAGTGCCAGGCTTTAACCAAGAGTCTTTACGGCATGAGCATTTGTATTCTGCTCATGTTGACCTATTTCAGGTTGAAATTCCCTTTAGTAGCGCTCACTAAGCCACAGGCCTTGCTGGTAAACCTTAACGTGTTTAGCCAATGCGAGCTGACAAGGGCATGACATCATTAGCCAAGTTTCACATCCCACTGACCTCGCCATCATGACTTAATCTGCCAGGGTCTGTCATCCCTAATGGTCTGGTTTGACAGTGCTTTACTGCACTTGTGTACTCACCTACTACTGCCCAGTAAAGAAACTCAGGTATGCAGAATCTGCTGTATGTCTCCTATGGCACGTGAATTATAACAGTTTAATGGCACTTTAGGTGGTTTCCTGGGCTGTCTCTGCTTTGTCTTGTTTTCTGATATCTGAACTACGGATTTTTAAAGTCTGATGTTGTGTAAATTGTGGCACACTGAAATGACCAGGTTTTGAGAAAACTTGGTATTTCTGAGAGGGTGATTTATCGTATTTTACACTTCTATCATGTTCGTCTTTCAAAATTTCACACTATTTTATAGGCATCATTACCCTGATACTTAATTTAGAGACAAACAAGAAACATTTCACACTTATAGGCCTCACCAGAAACCATCACCTTCACTGGTTCAGCCTCAGCACGAGGAGAAGGAACACCGAGCACCACATCTCCAGCAGAGAGTTAAGGTGTTGCAGGACTGTTCTGCAGACCAGGCACCCCAGCAGCTCACCTTCCACTGGGAAAAACAGGAGCAAGTACCATAAATTCCAGAGCATCATGTGTACTCTTTTCTACATTCCCTAAAAAAATTAACACCAAAAAAACCAAACCAACCACACAAAAACCCTAGGAAGAGAAGGATCAACACCACCTAAGCTAAATGAATGAGGCAGCTGGGGGAAAAGAGGGACAATGTGAATCTGTACCTCAGTTATTCCTATTTGAAACATCTTTCCACTTTCCCAAGGTGTCTCCCCTAGTCCTACCCAACAAGCTGCATCATAGGAAGGAGAGGGACCATTTTACTGCATAAAGGAAGAACTAAGCTTTACAGCTCTTTTGCTCAGCTCCTTAAATTGCATTCATTAAGAATTTGTCTATGTGGGGGAGTTATTGCAGAATAAATTTAGGGGGTGAATTTAAATTGCAACATCCAGTCCGTACCCATTCCCAGCATGGATTAAGCCAAACACACAGAGACACTTTGGCTATGGATTAAGAATGTCCACCTGAAGAGTTACTATGCAATAACTATTCCAGGCTATTTCCCCAGGCAGACAAGCCTAAATATCTGATAAATAGGCCTATTACTTTTTCTGTTAACCAATTAAGTACTTATTTTAGAAGGATAAAATGAATTATCACATAACTATTTCACTGCAATATGTCTTACTTAGTATGTTAACATCAGAAAAGGCAAACTACTGTCTGTAGATTGGAAAGAAAGGTATTAGTGTTTTGCATGTACAAGCTTAGAGATGTCTCTTGACCTTTTTATATTTTGGGTGAAGATTATGATGTATTGTTGTTTTTGCAACACTTCACATTTATTTCACAAAATAAATCACATAATGGACTGTCATAATAGCCCCAGTAGCATGACAGGAAAAAAGAATTGGTAAAGCTACACTTCAGTGCACAGTGAAATAGCTAACAATTTGTTAAATATCCCATGAGTGGATTAAATAGGCATATGATCAGTTATGTGGCTGCCAAGCCACAGCAGGAGCCAATTAGAATTCACCGAAAATAATTTAGATGAAAACTGATGAATCTATCAAAACCTAATTAAATTTATGGAAAAAAAAAAAGCAAACATCTCGTCGACGGATTATCTAACCAACACGTTTCTCTGTAAACAGACTGCAAAGGGTGGCCACGGACAGGGAAGCCACGTTCCTTGATCTTGTTTGGAGAGCGTTGGGTTTTTTAACATTTAATATTCTTCCCATATCAGTTTCAGGTAAATCTCATAGAAGAGAGTGGGTCAGTTTTACATGAAGTGGCCTAAAGTCATCCAGCAAATTGGAACTATGGTTAATTATTTCATGGCCCATCTTATGTGAAACATGTAAGAGTCTGGGGAGAGGGGTCTTGAATGGAGGAGAAAGGGAGCTCTTTTAAGGATCTGGTTTTATACCATGAACTAGAAAAGCTGGGAAATACAATTGTCAGAGCAAGAGCTCTTTAGTCATGAGGCATATATTATAGTATAATTTTGGGGGCAGGGTATTTTTTTTTATTGAAATGCTGTTTTTTAAACCAGCAAACGGTGAAGTGAGCCTATGTGAGAACGAGCTCTGAGATATTTGTAACAAAACCCAGGAGGCAGAAAAGAAAGATGCCTCTAAGTCAGAGTTTTCAGCTGCAGTAAATAGATACGCTGTCTTCAGAACAAGAAGACATGGAGCTGCATGGTTATTCTCATTGAAACCCTGCAAAGAATTTGCCAGGAACAGGGCTGCTGATCATCTTACTCCAGCACTGTCAGGATAGATATTTCTAAAATGTACCTTACACTCCAGTTGTTTCTTAGATTCCTGGACTGTTCATTCTCCCATGAAACTGTTGTACATCATGAACTATAACCTGAGTTTTCTTTCAACAGAGATTCAGTTTTCCCAGTGCACCAATGCTTTTTTTTGCCGTGTGTGTTTTGTATGACTAATCAACACAACAAAGCTACAGCTGAATATTACTTAAGACATGGATTTCCCCCCGCTCCCTACCTCCTGCCCCCATCCTGTGTAGAAATGCAGCTTTCAGATGCCAACAGACAAAAGGTGATACGTGCTTCTCCTCTATGCCTGTGCTTCTTTTTGGTGGCCACCCGGGAAAGTGCTAGGACAATGTCTGATTCATCTCTCTTGAAACTGGGAAGTTAGCAATGACTTTCATTTCCCCCAAACTGAAGGCAAGTGAAAGATCAAATCCTTTAAATGCAGGCAATAAAATTCTCCCAGCCAGAAGAGTCTGAATATTTACAGACTAGGTATCTAAGAAAATGAAAATAAAGAAGAGTATATGTTCTTCCATCACTGCATGAATGCTAACTTTAGCCAAATTTTTGCATTACATAAAGATGTCTGAATTACCTTGTATAAAATATTCTTCCAGTCTAAGGAGGGTTTTTAAAATGAGCCTGTCTTAATGCATAGATCTGTGATAAGAAGAATTTTACTTTCTCTGTGAAAAGGAGCAATCGCACTTGCCTCATTTTCTGATCTTTCTCTCTCCTAAAATTAAAGTTATTCTTTGAAATAAGGCAAAAATAGAATTGGACTGTAAGATCTGAAGTCATTTAGGTTCTTGAATTAATTTTAATTAAACTAAAGATAACTCAAAACAGGTTAAAAAATCACAAATAAAAAAAAAAGGAAGAAAACTGCAAATGAGAATGAGGGTGGCTTATTCAATGAACTGTTCTGTTTCCTCGCAGTAGGAAATACCTTCCCAATGAGAGCACTGGGCTGTGTGACGAGGCCTCCTCATTAACCAGAGGAGTTTCCCTGAGGCTGCTGGCTTCAGTGAAGGTGAGACAACGCATTTGCTGCTGCTGCATATATCTGTTTGGGTTTGGTGGGGTTTTGGTTTTTTTGTTTGGTTTGGTTTTCTGTTGGGGGGTGGAAGAACAGGCAAAAAGCTGGAGAAGCAGCCCACAGGGTCCTGAGAAGGGACCAAAAGGCATGTTGTGGCTTTGGGTGCAGTGCTTGCTGTTGGCTGTTTCTGTGGTGCTCTGGGGGAAGGAGAAGGCTTTGGGCTTGTCTGCTCTGGGCAGCACAGCATGGTGGGCTGCAAAAATGATGCACTGGGTCATACAATAGACAATACCCTTAGGCAACTTCTTACTGTGCCCAAATAGTCGTGTGTGAGCTTCCCATAGAAACTACCCAGCAGACAAGCTGAGAACATGTAACACTTTCTCAGCGCTTAACAACACATCATCTCAGACCTAACACCAGAGAAGAAGACTGCTGATGTTTTTCTCCTTGTTCAGACTGGTCCCAAGCCATAAACAAGCACCTTATGCTGCTCCAATGTGCCACAATAAGCACTTCAGGGACCAGGACAAAGCAGCTTTTGCTCAGGACAGGACAAAATGCAGGAGCACGATCTCTCACTAGTAGTTTCCCACCACTTGGTTTTTTTAGGAGGGCTGGATAACCGAGTCTAACAGGAGCTTCTGAACATGGGGTTGTTTGCTACTGCTCCTGAGTCCCCATGCCCTTCTTGAACAATCACAGCGTCTGTCCAACTCTGCCCAGACATAAAGTAACAAGGAATTAGGTAAAGATTTGATGTGATTGTTTTACAGGCAAAAACTAACGACTAAAAACTTGTATTCCTTGATGCGTTTTGAATTTCTGAATAGATGACACAAACTTCAGACGTTTTCATTATCACAACTCATATTTGACCTTCAAATATTTTTTTCTCATTGTCCTGATTTCAGATGGAATAGAGTTAATGTTCTTCCTAGTAGCTGCTGTGTTTTGGGTTTAGTATGAGAATAATGTTGATAACACATGTTGGTTTAGTTGTTGCTACATAATATTTATATTAAGTCATGGACTTTTTCAGCTTCCCCTAGAAGCTGAGAGGGAGCACAGACAGGACAAGCTGGCCAAAGGCGTATTCTGTACCAGAGACCCCATGCTCAGTATATGAATAGGGGCCGGCTGTTTATCCTTTAATAGGATAAACTGTCTTTATCTCAACCCATGGTGATTTTTTCCTCCTTTTTCTCCCTACCCCTTTGCGGGAGGGAGGGGAAAGGGAGTGAATGGCTTCATGGTCCTGGTTGCTGGTTGGGGTTAAACCACAAGACACATAAATATGAACGTCTAGGACATTACTAGAAATACATTCTTTCCATATCCAAAGGTTAAATTCCATGCTTTGCTCCTAAAGAGTGTGGCTTGGCAGGAACGTAAGGAAACCCCTTCAGACCCCTTTGAAACATGCATCATCTTTTTCTGCTGGGGCTGGTCCAGGATGGTGAATATGGGCTAAGGCAGGAACTAAACGCACTCATGTCTTGTGGTAGATTCCATGTAAGATGCTGCCAATATGTCTTGCATTTATCTCTGGCCAAAATTTTTTATATTTCTTGAGGACTTTGCAACTTACCTTGTTAATGTATCCACACCATTTTTTAGTATAAGCAGAGTGGATCTCAAAGCAACAATGCTAATAATATCCAGCACTTGCTTGTTAAAAAATGTATAGCTTTGCTATCTCTTGCAAAAGTAAGCAGGAACAGCTTGGTATGTACAAGTCTTAATGTAGGAAATTTCAAAAAATCTTGATAGAGGCACTACATGGTGAGGTGTAACAATGTATTACAAAGCTTCTTTAAATGAGATGGAAATTGTTCATTTTTTTGAATTGCTGGATATAGTACTGATAGGGAGCTTGATTCATGCCCGATAACATCAATAAAACTATAGTCATTGACTTCATTGGAAGCACACTCAAACCAATTATTTGCCGCTGGTTTTACATCTGCAATTCATTTTGGACTTAGTTTTAAGAGGTACTACGCACACTCCCATGATCCATTGATTTCAAATAATGGGTTTGGGTGCCTGACACTTCAAAACATGAGGCTTCATTATCTACAAATTCAGCCAAATTGGTAATCCACTTTGGAAATAATGGACTGAGATATCAGAATCTGCAAATAAACTGAAAACACTGAATTAGTGAGTCTCCTGATGGTCGTGGAGAGGTGCCTTATCCAACCAGCCCAATCCATTCCTTCACCTTCTCTGACGACAGGCTGCCAGGCGTAGGCTGCTCTGCACAGCAGCAGCCTTCTGCTAAGGCACTTTATGTCACCTGAAAATATATTCAGTGCTTGAAACTAGCCTATTATTAATAAACACCGGCAATCTCAGGGGTGGTATTCATCTTAGCACTATACTCATATAAATCTTTTTACTCTTTGTGACGCATTCTCAAGATATTAACATTTTTATACAGCTGGGAAGAGAAAAAAAAAAAAATCTCTGAGTTTCACTCTGTGAACTCAAATCAAAAAGTGGCCAGTGCAGAAACTGTATAAAATTGGATAATCTGATTACAGAAAGAGCTGGATGGGTAACGGAGTTGGCAATGACATTCAGCTTTTACATAATTGGCTTGAATACACTCCAAGTCAGTAGGGTCAGTGAAGCTTCACTGCCTGAAAGTTGCTTTGCAAAACCTGTGAAATAAACTGCTCATCTGTCATGTTAGAGACGTCGCCCACTGTAGGAAAAATACCAACATGCTTAATGTTGGCTGATACAGTGGAAAAATTGTCAGGATTCAAACCAGAGGCAGTCAAATAACAAATAGAGTTTCAGGTACTTACAAGAGCCTGGAAGATCTGGTGTCAGATGATGAGTTAAATTTGATTTGACTTTGAAATGATCACTACCCTAACTGAACAACCAACACTTGTATACTTTTGTTGCCAGCAGTAACTATGTGTTTTGCTGATTTATTACAAAAATGAAATTATAATTCAGCAAAAACTTGTGCATTTTTAATGAACTCTGGTTTGGAATAAATACTGCTTATTTTTAATGTCATAGCCTCAAGTTCCATCTCCAACATCTCCAAATACTCCTGAATATTCTCCTAAAATGTACTTTGGCTAAACAACTCCTATAAGAGCTTAAAGTTCTGTTTTAAAATACGTATAAATCTATTGGTATAACAAAATAGAGAAACTAGACGGAGGCTTAATAAGGAAAGCTGAAAAGACATGAAGTTCAAAGTAAAGCCATTTTTATTTTTCTGGTATATTAAGCTACAGAACAGAAAAAAGCCAAGCTCAGGCTATATTAAAAAACATTAAACAGAGACAAGTAACCAAGTAAGGTCAAAGAATAAGTGAGTAAAAGGGGTAGAGATTGGCCAAAATATAGCAACTTGTGTCAGCTTTCACATACATTCTACAAGTGTAAATAGTTTGTCATTTTCTGCGCTTAATGTTGGGACAAAAGTGAGTTAAAAATGGGGTTTGACTTTCTGAGGTATGTGTGGTAGAGATGTGCAGCTTTTCAATTTCTTACTGTTTTTTTTTTGCTCCTACTGTACAGAGAATGGGAGCAAAATCCTTTGAATATTGAATATTCAGTAAGAAATAGCATTCCTGGACTTACTGCTCCGCAGTGAAACAAGGATGAGCCATGGCTTTAGCTTCCTCCAAAATCTGGGATGAGGGCACTGAAAAACTGAAGGTGTCCTACTGCCTGTAGCAGTTACAGCTCTGAAGGTTTTACACTAGTGATAGCTATTAGGCACAGATCATTTAAATTGCAGTTGTCACCGATATGTAGCCCTTGCTTTCCTATTTGTTACCTGCTTCATACCTTTAACAAAAGCTGTCTGTATTTATAGGAGTTCCTGCTGAGAAAGTCCTGCTTAACCATTACATGAGTCTGGAGGGACTCTGTGCTTGGAACAAATGTTTGCCTTACTGGCAGTTCTCAGACTAGGTAGCAGATAAGCAACAGGATTTGGACAGATTGGCTTTTTGGGGGTTTTCTGTAAGAGCATCACCTCCCGTTGTGTTATGTTTTTTTTCTTTCTTTCAGTAGCAAAATAAATATTTTTAGGGGAAAACTCACTGTGATAGTATCCGTGTAATTTAGCACGGTCTGAGATTCTGAAGAAATACAATATTTGCATGTTTTTTAGTGGTCCCATAAGAATGTTTGACCGAGTTTGCAATGCGTGGTATAGCAATGAGTATCAGTCTGTGTCCGGGGAGGATTTCAAATAACTGTAGACAACAGCAAGGTGAGTTTGCAATCATAGCAGTGGGACAGTGCCATGAATTTTATCCTTTGCAAGACATTCCATAAGCCAACAGAACATAAACAAGTAGACAAATAGTTATGTCTCTCTCCTTTATATTAAGCTGCGTCGTACCCCTCGGAAGGCCCTGCAGCAAAGGATGATTGATGCACGTAACAGTGAATTCCATCCTGTACCCGGAGGACACCAGCAATTGCTGTGCCTTTGCTCTTTGTGCGTGGCACACTGTGCTCTTTGCTACATGCTTTTCAAGTCCTTGAGCATAATCAAAATAGTGCAGGCTGTCTGTAATCTTGAAGTGAAGGAGACAATTTAGAAAACATTTCCATATATCCTTCCCTCCCTGATTTTTTTATTTGACCTCAGATTAGTTTGTTTTCTTCTTGGCTTCTAAAAACGAAGACTATACAGCTAAACGAAGTCCCTCCAACAGGTATATAAAAGACAACACCACATTCTCAGACTGGGAAGGGTGCTTGACTAGATAGCATAATTTTTAAAAGTGTCTTGTTTGCTTGCAATAAAATATTAATTTGATATTTTGCATTAGCTGTTCTTATTTCCTTGTGTGCAGCGTTCTTTCATATAATTCTGCTATATTCTAATAACTCTACAGACCTAAGAGGAAAAACATGCCTCTAAAAACTTCTTGCTAATGGAATATTGAAATTACAAGTCAGTCATCTTAAAACTGCCGAGTTACAGCACTTTCCTGTTTACTAAAAACACTTTTTACTTTTTTCAAATGGCTTTATCTTCCTCTTAGATTTTCCATCTTAGCCGACTCTTCTGTGAAAATAAACAAACACAAAACCTGGGTCTGCATTAGCTGCCTCTGGGAAGCCTAGACAACGTTTCAATAGTACCAGCCCTCAGGTGCGTCATTGTGATTTCAGTAGGGTTGAGATCATCAGTGCTTAAAGGGTACCTACCTAGGTTGCAGCATTATTTATTTACCCACAGCAATTGTATGGCAAATCAAATAAGGTGAGGCTTAAAAGCCAGGAAAAAAAGCAGGAGAGTTTGCCTTGAGAAGCTTAGTAACCTCTACAGTTTAAAAAGAGCATGGCACATACACGGCATTTCCACCAAACCCCATGTGCACAGGGGGCTATCCCAGTCTTGGCAAAACAGTTGGGTTTGTTGGGTGACGTGGGAGCCATGGCAAGGCAGCTGGGCATGGGACAACTGCTGGAGTTTTGGGTAGTGGGAAAGGTTTCTTTCTGTTCCCTCTGCCACAGCTAGCTGCTCCAGCCTTCAGCTGGAAAAAGTGTTTTATTTGTGTCTTGATGAAATTTTTGTCGAGCAATAAGTTTTAGAGTGGCTACTCCAAATGGTGGGGTCATGGTTTGACTCCAGCTGGCAGCTAAGCACATGTAGCCGCTCGCTCAGCTCCCCCCTCAACCCCCTCCAGTGGGATGGGGGAAAGAATCTGAAGGTGGAAAGTGAGGAAAATTCGTGGGTTGAGATAAAGACAGCTTAATAAGTGAAGCAAAAGCCGTGCACACAAGCAAAGCAAAATGAGGAATTAATTCACTGCTTCCCATGGGCAGGCAGGTGCTCAGCCATCTCCAGGAAAGCAGGGCTCCATCACGTGTAATGGTTTCTTGAGAAGACAAATGCCATAACTCTGAACGTCCCACCCTTTCTTAATTCTTCCCCCAGCTTTATATGCTGAGCATGATGTCACATGGTATGGAATAGCCCTTTTGTCAGTGGGGGTCAGCTGTCCCAGCTGTGTCCCCTCCCAACTTTTTGTGCACCTCCAGCCGAGTCACTGGTGGGGTGAGGAGCAGCAAAGACCTTGACTGTGTAAGAACTGCTCAGTAATAACTGGAACACCCCCATGTTATCAACACTGTTTCCAGCACAAATCCAAAACATAGCCCCATACTACCTACTATGAAAAAAATTAACTCTAACCCAGCCAAAACTGGCACAGGTGGAAAACATGGACTTTATTGCAAGTTTACAACTGTTTTGTTGGCAGCCATCTGATTTCAAACCCTGTGTTGTTGGGCAGGATGGTGACCAAACATGCCTGTGCAGTTCTCCAGGCATAATTAAATGCTGCATTTAGAAATTTCTATGGCTCAAAAATCTAAGAACCAATATAAACTGCAGACCAATACAAAATGCAGTATAGTTATTAGAGTGTGAGCCCTGCCTATGCAGCTCAAAGCATGAATACAATTTAAGAGACTTTTTCTGCCCAGAACCTTATGAGCTACTTCAATGTGTTACTATTTGTTATGGATGCCTAATCTACATTTTTTAAGCTTTGAATTGTGTCATCACTGTCACCATTCAAAAGACAGCATGTCATCTCGGCTTTGTGTGTGAATTATGTAGAAACATAGTTTTAGTACTTCATTTCCTGTAGTAATCAAATATGCAGTCTTGCCGTACTTCATATTTTCTTTAGCCTTTTGGAAATAATGATGCCTATAAACCAAGGAGGTATTGTCAGTATTCATAAACTATCCTGAAATATTGATCAGTAGTTCATCATTGAGTATATAGAATGAAGCTCGTGCCATTAGCCAGTTTTCTGGGAATTTATTTTTTTGGAAGCTCTGAGAGTTGATTTCATGTTTTCATAGTGGCTCTTCATCTTTAGATACTTGCTGCACAGGGCATTAGCTCAGTTACCTGAAATATAAAACACAATACTTTATAAATCTAGAAATAAATGCATAAGCCCATCATTTTATGCCTGATGTGTCTGCCATAGGTTTCCATAAGTCAAAAAAGACACCACCACTCAGAGTTTTGTCACAGGTTCTTCTATTTTGTTGGGACCTGCTTAATCATAAGGTAAGAGCAACCATACTGGATGAGAGCAAAGGCCCGCCTCACTCAGTGTACTGCCTCTAACAGTTACCAACGGCAGATCACTAAGAATAAAGTAAGTATAAACAAAATGCAAGCAATTTCTGTCAGTTTATGGACTTCTGTGCCAAACATTGCCTTCATGGCCCTGTGTTCAGCTGCCCTCCTTGGATGTTGGTTGTAAAAAACTGTCTAAATTATTTTTGCAGATGTTTATTTCAGGGTGAGTCAGATATTGCCTTATTGAGTGCTCCCACATTTTTGTTTTAAACTTGAAGTTGGATAATTTCAACTGGTAACTTATAAGTCTTGAATTACAAGGGAGAGGAAATAACAAATTCTTGTTTTCCATCTCCGTATTGGTCATTATTTTAATACCTTAGTTGTAGTCTCCCACTTATCTCTTTTCCAAATTGGAGATTTCTAGTTGTCTTAGTGTCTCTTTGCAAGAAAATGGTTCTATCCCCAGTCAGAACTTTTTCTACCAGAGGCATAATTCCCAATGAGATCCCTGTGGGATCCCTGTAGGATCAGTATTACAGCTCAGGCTCTAATAGGCTTCAAAATGCATTCAAAACTATCTACAGCACCTCTAAAATCAAACCATTAAAAGTGAAATAGTTAAGAGTGATTTTAGCTTTCCACCAAAACTCACCCATGGTTAAAAAAAAACATGGCTAAAAGACACGGCTCTTTTTCCAGGAGGAAATTTGGCAGTATAAATATACATTCATGCACTAGGTAGTTCTAGAACAGTTCTTAATCCCTGTTGTAGAGGTGAGGAGAAGGTGAGCTTCCTTTTTTTGCGTTGCTCTTCGTAACCTTATTTTATATTGAATGTTTAGCTGTCCTTCCTTTCTTGGCAACAGGTATATAAACAACAAACATGTAAAACAAACACGTACACATAGACTTTCCTTTCTTTCTGGCATCTTGCCTGCACTGCAGAACAGTTGCTGTTCCATTGCTGCTGCAGACCCATGGCTGGCAAAGCTTCAGCAGCATCTAACAAGCCAGTGTGCCAACAGTCTCTAGTGAAGAGAAGGATACAGCATTTGTCCCCATCCTCTGACCTTCCCCTGGAAGCCTGACATCTAGGAGCTTTCAACACCCTACCAAAAATATTTGGTTGATCGTTCAACATATTCCTCTTACTACTCTTCTCTCAGTTACACATTATGAACTTGACTGAAGCCAGGAGCAGAACATCTGAATTAGCTGGGAAGAGAATTGAGAATATTTGGCTTGCCTTCCTGTTAACGCTGAGGTATCATTGCTCATTTCCATTTTATTGAAATGTTATGACTTTTGGCATTTTAATGTAATTTCAGTGGACACAGTCCAATATAGAGATCAAACCTAAAAGGTCTTTTTTTTAATGTGGTCTTGTATTTTCTAATATATTCTTCAATATATTTTATTCCAAACTAGATGATTGAAGGTCATCATGTTCTTGTAACATCAGTCTACCTAGTCTTCTTCAGAAATGCATGGAAAACATGTAGGTAAATTAAACTGTAAAGTGAGTGAAACTGAATTGCAAGAAAGAGCAGAAAATGGCCTTGCCCCACTTCAGTGCCAAAACAGGCAAAGGAGTAATCAGGCTTGGGTTTTTTGGGTTTTTTTGACTTAAATGAGAACAAAGGAATACTTTAGGTGAGGAAAGGCAAAAAGAAGCTTTCAGTTCTTTGAGGGATCAAAAAACCCCACCATTTGATGTTGAAATAATAGAGGCTATTTCCAGTAGAAGCAGAGAAAAATGCAGATTTGGGATTAGGTTCACAGGGGAGACCCAGGAGCCTGTGGCCACATTAGAGACATTGATGACAATGGCACTAGAGCTGGAGACACTTCCCTGAGCTCCTGTCTGGACTCTACTTGTGTCCACCCAGCTGACATGAAGGACCCTTCATTTAAAAACCCAGATTCAGGCACTGGCAACAGACTTGACCTTGTGTTTTCCAGCAGTTCACAGAGCTGTCCAGGAAAGTGCCAGTGCTCCAGGATCCCTGCAGCTCAGGGAAAAGCCACCATGGGAAAAGATGCTGCTCTGGACATCAATTAACTGGTTCTTGTCTGTCTTATCCTGGGTGCAGACACTCAAACAGTTGATTTTCACAGGAATTTAATTCTTTTTGAGACCTCTGTCTTGCTTTAAAACATTGTTAAAAATGCCTGAGTGCTTGGTTACATACTTTTACAAAACTCTGTGACACCCTGATAAACATACATGTTTTGTGTGCATTTTCCTAATTTTTCTAAAAACCTCTTTTTTCCTCTGCTTCTTGTAGTTTCAGGGAGGATTGTGTGCTCCAAGAGGGGGGAGAATGTTGCCAGGACTAGACCTTGGGTTGCAGAAAGTTCTGAAGGGCAGTTTTTTCTGCAGAGCTCCCTGCTTGGAGATCCGAATTAAATCCAGGAAAATATAAATAAAGTCTAGAAATTGTTCCACAAGAAAGAAATGAAAACAAATGCAGGCTATAGCCAGGGAAAATGTAAAAGATGAAATGAATTCCTCATTGACGTGGATGCCAGGTTGTGCTGCAAGGGGGATGAATTTGGCTCAGGAGCTGAACTGCAAGTTCGCAGCCTCCCCGGGGGTTTGGTTCTGTTGCAGTGACTCTGTGTTGCTGTGAACGGCGCTTTCTGGGAACTGTGCCTTCCCTGAGTAGTTCTGCAGCAGCGCAATCCTATATTTAATCAATTCAGGTATCTCGAAATACTTCATTGCCCAGCGTGAGCGTCACTGCATAGATGCAGAGATCAAGTGAACGCACTTGGTCCCCATTCACAAAGGTTAGATATTCCTTTGTAGAAGAGCAGAAAGTGGGGAGCAGATGAAAGACAGAAAATATAGTGTCAGATTTTTCTTTCCTTTTTGGTAAGTTGTGATTTTTTGTTTTTGTTTTGCTTTGTTTTGAATACTCCCCGCCTCTACTTAACTCCTGGAAAACAAAAGGGATTATTGAGGCGTGTTGCATTTAGGCTGAATGGTTTTAGATGTAACGGTAACTTAAAGCAACTTCGTGTTTGTCTCAGGACGACAATAGAGCAATAAAATCAGTGAATGCAGAAATTTTATGGATATCACATCTACAATAATTCCCTTCATTTCTCACGGTGTCATTGAGAAAGAGAACTTTCTTATAAATGGGATACTTAGTGAACCCTGTCACAGTACCAAATATTTTTAAAAGGTAGATCTTCATCTTAAAATAGAGTATCTCCAGCTGACTCAACATTTTGCGTACTGCTTTCCAATTGGGAACAGCTGCATATCAGTACCTTGCAGTCTGTAGCTGTTACAGAAGCTGTATATAACAGCTAACAAAGATATCAAATCATTAACTTTACATGAAGAAAATGCGGAAAAGCACTTGCTTTTGAAAAATCCCACTAAATAGGGAGGATGGTACATTTAGCATTTCTAAGGCCCTTATTCTGCTCACAGGAAAAAACACTGTTTACTTCAATAGGAGTATGTGAAAGCCTAGTACTTGCCTGCAGGTGGAAGTGCACTATTTTAACGTAAGGTATCAATTCACAAGAATTTAGTGAAGACTAGGCATATGTTTTCTTATGGTCACCTTAAATTGTTTAATAATGGCTTTGAACTAGCCTCAGACAAGGAGGTTTCTTCACTGCGGTTTCCACTGGTGTAAATTAGTTGTTTCAAGTACATGTTTACAAGGCTTTGGGCTTTGCTAGGCCAACACAGACAGGGAGTCTTGGTCCTGTACTGAATCTGATGGACATCACTGGGATTCTCCTATAAAATGAGGTAATTCGGCCTGTAAAGAATACTGTGTAGGACTGGGATCTTCAGTTCCCCCATCTGGAAAGGCTCGGGGAGTGTCCTGTGAGAGAGCAGCAGACCTTGACTCTGCTGGTGTTGGTGAGAGGACCTCCCAGGAACTCTGTGGGTGCTTGCGAAGCAGTAGCTCCACAGCAGGACCTCTTCATCCAGCACATGGCAGTGTATAGCTGGGCACTTGCTGGGCATCATCTTCTTTTCAGTCCCTCACAGCTTCCTTCTTTCCCTTCTGGAAAGAAATGGTACAGATTTAGTCACAGCTGGACTGAATAGCTTCCTTTGAAAATGCTGAGGTAGATCATTTCAGCTACTTTTGAAAGAAACCATCTGAAACATTGCTAAATGCAAAGGCACATTTTTTTCCCAGTTAATATTATGATTGTATCCAGTACGGAAGTTTCCTTTAGGGTTATCCCAATTCGGAGTAATCACCATCTTGGTAGCTGTAGAAAAGCACTCTCTACTGCAGGAACTTCCAGCCCAAGAGGCATTAAAAATAAAGATAAGAAACAAGTCCTTAGGATTACTTTCAGTGAAAAATTCAAAGCTGGACAAATTTAGTTAACATTATGATCAAGAACTAAGCTACCATTATTGTGGGTATTATATTTTACATAAGAGCATATAGGTACTTTTTTTATTTCCGGCGTGTAAAGTCAAATGTCATTCAAAAATTGCTCCTTTCACAAGTGCCTTCAGTGGAGCAGCAATAATTTGCACTAACGCTTGGGAAAACCATTCGGAATTCATTAATTTTGCAATTTAGCAAGAAATGGGTAGATTTAACAAGAAAGGGCAAAACTCCATTAAAATAGCCTGGCTTCAGGACACCAGCATAAAATTGTATTGAACAATTTTTGCTCCTAGTGCTTAGTGCTGTTGAGAAGAAAACCTCAATAAATTAATGCACCATAACAACAAACACTTTTATTAAAAGCACAGTTTGTACATTTGATTTTCAGGACTGCGCTCAGTTCATCATTTGAGGCAACGCTTGGCATCTCTGGAGCTGTTGTAGGGGCTGCTGAATTGGAGACACCTGCTCTGCATCCAGCACCGTTATAGAACTTCTGCACAGTCTTGGGCAAATTATTTCAGCTTTCTGTGCTTCTGTTTCCCCTGCCATCTCTTGCCTGTCTTATCTGCTTAGTCTGGACTGTAAACCTCCAAGACAGGCATTCTTGCTCCATCTGTACGGTCAGTGGAAAGCCCAAATGAGTCTCAGTTCAGCTGCAAACCCTGTGCATTGCTATAATGCCAATAGAAATACTAACTCTTACCACAAACAGAAATGCAGTGTGTCATACTTACAAAAACCAAGTCCTAGTAACAGGATCTCCCTCTAAAGCATCTGTTCTAAAATCACGAAGAGATAGGCAAACTGCCAATTAGCTATTTACTTATATTAGCATGCATGGTGTGTGAAAGAATATACCTTAATGATGTTTTCTTGCAGCTGTAACTCATGTTTAAGTGGGATTATTCAGACTCATAGCGCTGTTTTTTTCTCCAGCACGCTATGTAGACAAAACTATGCACTTCATGATAGAAGTGTCAAGTTCAGAATGTCCAGTTTCCAGAGAGAAGAGTCAGCTGTTTGGGAACAGGAGGTGCAGAAAACCAGAAACCAAAACTGTGTTACCACCTGATGCCCTTTTAAAGATCACCTGCACCTGCTCCACCCTCCATCAAAAGCAAAGGCAAGGTTATGCTTTTGTAATCAGGGGGTTTAAGTGCTTGATCTTTCTCACCCATACCTCTCAAATTCCTCAGATAAACAAAATTTCCAAAGATGGCAGATGTTGCAGGAGGTATTGCAAACTTGGGGGGCTCCTATCAGTGCGGTTGTATGCCACCCGGCATCAAGAGTCTTCTTTTTTTTTTATTTATTTTAAGGGGGAAAAACAGATTAAAAGGGACAAATTCAGTGTATTTCATTAACATACAGTTTTCTGTCTTGAGAGACTCTATTGTTTGGTGTTTCTTTTTAAACACCTACGCAGTTGTAGAAAGTTTCTATCATTTCTCATCCTCATTTTCTGGAGGGATTACGGAGTTAACTGCATCCAAGATTAGCTTCTTATTTCAGGGCTCCCTGTGCATTCAGAATCTTGCTTAAAATATCTCGCACAGCTCGATTAGAGCACGAAATCCCTGTCCAAACAGGTCTGCTAGTGCCAGGCTCCCCGAGAAGAAGCCAGTCACCTCCTCACTGTGGGGAGATATTCTGATGGGAAACCACAGAAGCCAGCAAACCTTTGGGTGTCCTTAAGGAGGAGGGAGGAAGGTTCCAGGTGCTGGGGCTCAGGCAGGTGCCCTGTTAGCAAATCTCCCCACCCGGCTGGGGCAGAAGCCCCCTTCCCGGTGCGGGGCAGTGCGTGAGCGAGTCGGAAAGAAGCAGCACGTGTGGAAGGGCTGGGTTTTTTTGGAGGGAGGGCTGGGTTTTTTTGGAGGGAGGGCTGGTTTTTTGAAGGGAGGTCTGAGTCACGGGAGCCACCCGAGGAACGGGCTCGGCTCAGCTTGGTGCAGCTATTAGGATGCCTAATAAATATGTATAGTCCCTCACCGGGGAGGTGATTGACAGCACGGGGGCAATCCCTACCCGCCAGCTGCAGGCAATCAGCCGCTGTGGGGAGAGGATCCCGGGGGGGGGGGGGGGGGGCGGGGGCGCAGCCTCTGCGCCCGCGGAAAGAGCTGCACGCACACCTCTCTTTCCAGCTGGAGGGGGAAGCCACCGTGCAAAAAACCACCTCCTGATGCCCCCGCCCCCAACGGGCCCGGGGCGGC